>NC_133027.1:633750-950625 GCF_048771995.1 Taeniopygia guttata | reverse complement strand
AACAGGTCCACAGGCCAACAGCCACGGATGCCACCTGAGCCTTCATCAGCTTTGACTTGTCTACCAATAAAGACAATCCCAATAAACCAGGATTTCTGCCATGTAACTGTGTTTTGATGATGGGTTCAGTCTAGAAGAACTACACAAACTCTCCTGAGCAACCTAAACCAGACCTGGCAGGGTCTAAGGGAGAGAAAAACACAGAGGAGAAGCTCCTGAGAATTACCACACTGCATTAATCCTTTCCCTGGGACTCCTCCATGTGCAGAGGAACACGACTGAACTATTGGATCCACAGACAGATGAACGTGGGGACTGTTAGAAAGTTTAAAGCTGTGAATGGTGAAGCTCAGAAAGAGGATTTGGCCTTGTTAGTGTGATGTGGTGGTTTTGCCAAGAGGGGAACGAGCTGGGAGGTGAAAAACAAGGCTCTAACTGCTGATTTTAGGGAAGCAGCACTTCTAACATTTTCCTGTTAGATTTTCAACCGAGGGCACTGGGTTGTTTGCTCTGCAGGCAGAGCCAATTCCAACCTGAGATTCCAGCTGTCTCCTCCTCCCTGTCCCAGCCTGGAGCACCTTTCCCTGGCAGCCGGAGGGAAGGGGCTACACACACCCTGACAAGTCCTTGTCACAAAACCCAGCGAGTTCAATCCCCTCCTCTGTCCCAGCCACTCTGGGAAGGCCCAGACCCAGAGGCCTCACCAGTTCCCAGCAGAGGAGGTGACAGATTTCCCACCTGACCAGGAACATGCAGCCTTACCAGAAGCATAAAAGTCAGGGTCGAAGTATGCCATGAGGAAGAAGTTGAAGACAAGCAGCAGGAAGCCAGAAAACGTTATCAAATTTGGGGCCAGCCAGGTAGGGAAGATCTATGGGAAAGCAGCAAAAGAACAGATGAACTCGTTAAAACATGGACTGAGGAGCAAGGTGCTGCTCCAGCCATGGCTGCACTGGCTGGGTGTTAGACAACGCTGCCAGGAGCACCCGGAGCATCCCAGGGCAGCAGGAAGCGTGGGGCTGGGATGCAGGGATTCAGGGATTTGGGGCAGGCTGCAGGCAGCCCCTCACTCATTAGTGGCACCACAAAGGAAGCAGCTGATGGTGTTACAGAGCTGACCTGGGCCGTGCTGTCCCGCTCTGGGACAGGGACTCACCTTCACAACGGCGTTCCAGAAGGGATGCATGACATACAGGGACAGGGGGTTGCTGTCCACGGCGCTGTACTGGGAAACACAAAAGCCAACAGTTAGGGAGGGCTCCAGCAACCTGCAGAAACAGCCAGACATCTGCAATCTTCTGAGCCCCTTTGGAAATGCCAGCTCCAGCTTGATGGAACCCAGGCCTGGTTCAGGGGCTCTGTGTGGTGGAAAAGTCTCTCCTCCAACCTGTGCTTCCAAAGAAAGGCTCAGCAGTCTCTGTTGTTCAGTCTCACAGTTGTTTATTGCAAGTTATCTAAAAGATTTTCTCCTTGGGCTGCTGTGGTTTGCTCACAGCTCAGGCAGAGGCACACACACACCCTGACATCCTCTCTGACTCCCGACTGCTTCTTCTCTCCCCACCCAGGGCTGCTGCTATCTATTATTTGGTACATTACGTGTTAAATGTTTATATTTTTTCCCCAATACCTATTACCTACATTAAATGGTGCTTTTCTATCTTTTATATGGTACATTATGTGTTAACTGTTTACAGTTTTTCCCCAATCCTATTACCTATATTAAATGGTGCTTTTCTATCTTTTATATGGTACATTACGTGTTAAATGTTTATATTTTTTCCCCAATACCTATTACCTACATTAAATGGTGCTTTTCTATCTTTTATATGGTACATTACGTGTTACATGTTTGCAGTTTTTCCCCAATGCCTATTACCTATATTAAATGGTGCTTTTCTACTCTAAACCAATCTGGGAGTGCCAACATCACCAAGAACATGGAGGTGAGGAAGAAGAAAGAGGGAGGACAGGGCAGGCCCAAATCCCTCCATCTTAAACCTCTGACCCCCATGTACAAAGTAAAAACCACCTGTAGAAGCATTAAAACCTGTACAGCACTCAAAAATTCTTCCCTCTACTTTGTGACTACTTCTGCTATAATATCTAAACTTTTGTGACTTCTTGTTCTTCCTGCAAAGTTGGTTAAATCATTCCATGGTTCAAACCCAAAATCACAGCTGTTTCCAGCTGCCTGCCAGGATCTCAAATGCTTCTGACCTGGGCCTGGAACCTCCAAAAATGTCTGAGGGACATTTTGAGTTCCAACACCAGCTCTCCGAGTGGACCCAGGCAAGGAGCAAAATGCTGATCCTTTCATTCCAACTGCTCTGCCCCACCTGGGTGAGGAGAAATGCTGTGGGTGCCATCTGTCACCTGCTGAGCTGTGACCCCTTTGTTCCCTTGCTGGTCCCAGTCTCCATCCCCACTTCCAGCAGTGGGACTGGGAGCCCCTCGAGCACGAGGGGTCTCAGAGGGTCCCTCTCCACTGAGGAGCTGAGATTTCACCAGAGGCAGCTTTGGGAATGGGCAGGGAGAGCTCTTACCCCTCATCCCATCACTGTCACAACGTCTGAGGTGCTCAGGGTGTGTTTGTGGTGGGGGAAATAAAAATAGAAATAAAAATCAAAGATCTAGACGAGGCATGAAACAATTTCCAGATAGAAAGTTAAAATTTGACATCACTTGGCTCTCGAGAGCAGCATGAGCAGCAGTTATCTGCTCTCACAGCCCCTTCCAAACACAGATTACCCTGGCTAAAGTCCTCTTCTCCCAGGAACGCTTTGATAAGAATCCCAAGAACAATTCCACAGGCTACCAAACTCCTGGGCTCACATGCTCAGTGCTGGGCTGGGCAGAATGCTGCTCACCCACCTGCTTGGGACAGCACCCCCAGCTCCACACAGGAGCTGAGCCCAGTCCCAAAAACAGAATCCCAGAGTGAGATTCTGCTTGGGACAGCACCCCCAGTACCTCCCTGAGCCCAGTCCCAAAAACAGAATCCCAGAGTGAGATTTTGCTTGGGACAGCACCCCCAGGTACCTCCCTGAGTCCAGTCCCAAAAACAGAATCCCAGAGTGAGATTCTGCTTGGGACAGCACCCCCAGCTCCAGCACAGGCACCTCCCTGAGCCCAGTCCCAAAAACAGAATCCCAGAGTGAGATTCTGCTTGGGACAGCACCCCCAGCTCCACACAGGCACCTGCCTGAGCCCAGTCCCAAAAACAGAATCCCAGAGTGGTTTGTGTGGGAAGGGACCTTCCAGAAACTCCAGTGCCAGCCCGTGCCATGGGCAGGGACATCTTCCACTGTCCCAGGCTGCTCCCAGCCCCATCCAACCTGCCCTTGGGCACTGCCAGGGATCCAGGACCAGCCACAGCTGCTCTGGGCACCCTGTGCCAGGGCCTCACCCCCTCACAGCCAAGAATTCCTTCTCAGTATCCCATCCCAAATCCCTTTTCCACTTTGAAGCCATTCCCTGTGTCCTGTCCCTCTGTTCCTTGTCCCCAGTCCCTCTGCAGCTCTCCTGGAGCCCCTCCAGGCCCTGCCAGGGGCTCTGAGCTCTGCCTGGATCCTTCTCCTCTCCAGGTGAGCCCCCCCAGCTCTCCCAGCCCGGCTCCAGGGCCTCCTCTGGACTCATTCCAACAGGTACCAAATTTGTTTTGGTTGGTCAAAGGAAACCCCTCAGCAACAAGCAGCTCCAGGTCATCCCCCCACAGCCCATGGCCTTGAACCAGCCCCTGCCATTGCACCCATGGATTGCTCCAGCCTGTTCCTCTCCTTGTCCCTGGAAGCAGAGGAGAGGTGGGAAAGGGCAAAGCAACACCCCCCAAGCCAGGCACCAGCACTGAGAAGGGGCACCAGGTCTCACTGGGGTCCCATCTGGGTGAATCCCATCCTTGGCAAGGATTTCTGTACCCCCTCCCAGCCCTTCCCTGCCCTCCCTGTGCAGGGATTCAGCCCCAGAGGTTGTGTCCCCACAGCAGCAGCAGAGCAAGAAGCAACAAACCCCAAAGCTGTTGGACTGGACTCTAAGCCACAAAGAATTTCCACCTCAGCTTAATGCAATTTTGGGGGGCAGAATTCCAAATGCTTTACAAGATAATAGGATTTGAAGCACCAGTAGGGGAGGAGGAGAGACTGATGTAATCTCATTATCACCAAAACAGCCTGGAACAAGAAACTAGATGCAAGATTTGCAGCAAGGCAGGGGAGGAGCTCCAGAACCTCAGGGAAGTTTCAACAGGCCCATGGCTTGGGAAGCTTTCCTCTCTCCCTGCAAGGACTGGGGGTAATACTCAATAAAGAGCTTTTCCCCATGGCCACACATGTTCCCACCTTGCTTGCAGAGCTGGGAAGAGCTTTCTTGGAGAAAGGGCAGCTGCTCTGCAGAGGTTTCCTGATGCAACCTTGGGAATCATGGAATATCCTGGGTTGGAAGGGGCCCACAGGGATCATGGAGTCCAAGTGCTCCCCCTGCACAGATCCCTCAAATCCCACCCTGGGCATCCCTGGCAGTGCTGTCCAAACCCACCCGGGGCTCTGCAGTGCCCAGCACCCTCTGGGGGAAGAACCTTTCCCAAAATCCAACCTAAACCTCCCTGACACAGCTCCGTGGTTCCCTCGGCTCCTGTCCCTGTCACAGAGAGCAGAGATCACAGCTGCCCCTCGGCAGGAAGCTGCTGCCATCCATGAGCTCTCCTCTCAGGCTCTCTCCAGCTGAACAAGCCAAGTGCCCTCAGCCACTCCCTGTGGGAATCCAGGAATTCCCTCTGGCTGCCCTGGCAGGTCTGGGACCCTGGCAGGGGTCAGGAACCCCCCTGGACAGAGCCCCCAGAGACACTGGCTGTGATCTCTGTCCATGGAAAAGAGTTTTCAATCTTACAGGATGAATTACCAGCTTTGAGTGTTTGATAAGAGTAATAATTAAGCATAACACGGGTGCAAAAGTAAAATTTTAGGTTTCTAGATTAGGGGTTCAGAGGGGACAAGATGGAGGAATTGGGTGTGTCTTGTCCTTTTCCTCCTTCTTCATGCCCTCCATGTTTCACTGTGGTGTTGGCATTTTTCTGTTGGTTTAGGCTGGGGACACACTGTCCAACATAAATGATAAATATTAGCACATTATTGTAAATATAGCACAGGTAGTTTGTGGTATTTAATGTTTGTACCATCCCACTGAGGGGTGTTACATTGGCACGTTATTGTAAATCCAGCACAGGGAGTTTGTGGTATTTAATGTTTGTACCATCCCACTGAGGGCAGAGCCCCACACGCTGCCCTGCAGGACAGAGCTGCGGCAGGGCAGCAGAACATGTTAGAGATAAACAGAATAAACAACCCTGAAACCAGCCCAGACCAATTATGGCTTCTGCTTTGGCAGTGGGGCAGAAAGACAGAGACTTTCTACAATCTCAGAATCACCAATACCCACAGATTCCGACACCTCCAGACCCTTCCCCGTTGGGTCTGTGCCCCTCTGGATGCTCTCCCTGTGCTTCAGACCCTCCCTGTGCCCCCCAGCTCCTGCCAGGCTCCAGCCAGGACGCTTCTCTGTGTGCTGAGCGAGGCCAGCCGTGCTGTGCCCGCTCTGGGGACACCCTGGGGCACAGGGACAGAACCAGGGCTGGCTGCCACCCTTGGGGACAGCACTCTGGACAGCCAGGACACCCTCTCCCAGAATACCAATGAGCTGCCAGGCATCTCCAGGGACAGATCCCAAGAGCATCTTGGCCATGCTCAGCCTCCTCCAGCTGCTTTTTCATTTTTAAGGTCTTCCTTACAAACGTTACTAAAGTTGTCCCTTCCACCTCTTCACTTGTGAAGCTCCAAACCCAGCAGGGTTTGAGCCTGGAGCTGGTTCCATCATTCCCTCACCTCATCCTCACTGGAAATGTGTCACCTTCTGAATTTTGGATCTCCACACACTGGTCTAGCGACTCACATCACTCTCTAAGTCCTTCTATCATGAGCAATGATTCCCACCAGGCTGGACTCTGGATTTCTGCCTTTTTTTCAGGGTAAGAAGGTTAAAGGAAAAGGAGAAGCGCCCAGAAGGAATTTCACACACCCCAGAGCCTCCTTCCCAAAGCAGCCAGGCATTTGTAAAGGCTCTGGCTCTGAAACAGCTCCATGTTCACAGACACGGCTGCAGGGAGGAGCCAACCAGACCAGACATCTCCCTGGGGATTGGCTCAGAACTCCTCAGGGCAAGAGCAAAACCAGCAGCAACAAGCACTGCAGCACACAGGAGCCTCCTGTCCGTGCCAGCACGGCTCCAGGGAGCCACAGGCACCCCAAAAATTGGGGACAGGACGAGCTGGCTGCCGTCGTTACGGGATTTACAGACACAAATGGCTCGTATGGCTCCAACCCAACATCCATCCTGCACCCAGGACACCTCTGGGAGATCCAATTATGTGTCCAAAGAGGGAAAAAAATACAGATTTATAGCCCAGATTCTACTAATGGTCTTTCTGTCCTGGAAAAAACAATTCTGCTTTGAAGCAAGCACTGCCACGGAATCCTGGAGCACCCTGAGCTGGGAGGGACCCACATGGGTCATCAGCTCCTGGCCCTGAAGAGGAAAAGCCAAAAATCCACCATGTGCCTGGTGGGATTCACACCACCACCACTGTCTGGGACCAGTGGTGTTGGGGTGTGACACCCAGGAGGGCTGGGGCAGCACAGCACTGGGATTGAAACGTAAACTTTAAGGCATTTAGAGATTTTAGAGGAGCGAAGATTTTAGTTAAAAATAAGCCTTACTAGAGTTAATTAAAATAAGAATAATAAATGAGTAGGCCTTGATGAAGTTAGGAGTTAGTAGGTAACTAATAACTGATTGCTTGTCAGCACAATGTTTAATTAGCTGGGTTTATAATGAAGAATATAGAAACTGATAAATAGCTTTTAGGAGCATGAGACAATTGTGGGCCTCCTCTGTTCTGAAACCAATTGTAGACAAGGAATGGGAGTTCTACCAAGAGTTCATTTGTCACATTGGCATTGAAAAGGTAGAAAGGTCAGAACGAGGAAGACATCATTGACTTCCTCATTTTGGGACCCCTCCCCATGAAAGGGACACCGACCCATTTCAAGGGACAAACCTCACATGCTGAATGGCTTTTGGAGTGATTAGCATACGAAGTGGGGAATGGGATGTACCAAAATTATGAATATGCATTTGTATTTTGTGTATTCAATACTTGTATGGATAAAAAGACTCTGTAATCACCTGGAAGGTGCGGTGTGGATTTGGGAGTGATCCCACACACAATAAACATACACTTGCTAACTTTAAACTGTTAGAGAGTTTTTGTCCATCACAGTTGGCTATCGATACTAGATCAATATCCATATTTTTTTTAATAAATCAGGATCCCGGCCCCAGGAATCATCACCTGTGCTGAGGAGAGCAAACAAGGGTGGATTTGCACATCCCATCCTGCTGGGCTGTGGATTTGCACATCCCACCTTGCTGGGGTGTGACACCCAGGAGGGCTGGGGCAGCTCAGCACTGGGATCCCGGCCCCAGGAATTGTCACCTGTGCTGAGGACAGCAAATAAGGATGGATTTGCACATCCCATCCTGCTCCCAGCTGGAATCAGGACACTCAGCAGAGCAGCTCCAGCAAGTCCACGAAGCTGCTCCCTACAAATCTCCAACACAAAGAGGGCACAAGGCTGAGAACCTTCTCCCCTCAAATGGAAGTGAGCAGAGCCGTGCCAGGCCAAACAAGGCACGTTTGCCCTATGCCCACCTTGGCCAGTGCATGAGGAGTCACCTCACCCTTTATGGTACTGATTAACTCAGCCCTGTTTGCCTTTTCCAAGGCCATTTCTCAGCTGGCACCAGGAGGGAGAGTGCTGGCAGTGCAGAGCTGCACCCACCTCATGAGCCCGTGGGTTTGGCTCCCACCTGGAAGCTGCAGGGAGGACATGGAGGTCCTGGCTGTGTGTCACATCTGCAGCTTCACCCTGTCCTTCCTCCTGCCTGGGTTTCACTGCGCAGGGTTCAGACATCCAGCAATGGAAGGTGCTCCAAAACACAGCATAAAGTCACAGAATCGCTGAGGCTGGAAAAGGCATCTCTGAACATCGAGTCCAACCATCCTTGGCACTGCCAAGGTCACCACTGGCCCGTGTCCCCTGGTGCCACATCCACAGGGCTTTTAAATCCCACCAGGGATGGAGACTTCACACTGCCCTGGGCAGCTGTGCCAGGGCAGGACAGCCTTTTCCAGTGGGAATTGTTCCCAGTTCAGTGCCAGGGCAGGACAGCCCTTTCCAGGTGGGAATTGTTCCCTGCCAGGACAGGACAGCCTTTTCCAGTGGGAATTGTTCCCTTCAAGGTAGGACAGCCCTTTCCAGGAGGGAATTGTTCCCTGCCAGGGCAGGACAGCCCTTTCCAGTGGGAATTGTTCCCTGCCAGGGCAGGACAGCCCTTTCCAGGTGGGAATTGTTCCCTGCCAGGGCAGGACAGCCCTTTCCAGTGGGAATTGTTCCCTGCCAGGGCAGGACAGCCCTTTCCAGGTGGGAATTGTTCCCTGCCAGGGCATGACAGCCTTTTCCAGGTGGGAATTGTTCCCTTCGAAGGCAGGACAGCCCTTTCCAGGTGGGAATTGTTCCCAGTTCTGTGCCAGGGTAGGACAGCCCTTTCCAGTGGGAATTGTTCCCTGTTCCCTGTCAGGGTAGGACAGCCCTTTCCAGGTGGGAATTGTTCCCTGCCAGGGCAGGACAGCCCTTTCCCGGTGGGAATTGTTCCCTGCCAGGATAGGACATCCCTTTCCAGGTGGGAATTGTTCCCTGCCAGGGCAGGACAGCCCTTTCCAGGTGGGAATTGTTCCCTGCCAGGACAGGACAGCCCTTTCCAGTGGGAATTGTTCCCTGCCAGGACAGGACAGCCCTTTCCAGTGGGAATTGTTCCGTGCCAGGGCAGGACAGCCCTTTCCAGGTGGGAATTGTTCCCTGCCAGGGCAGGACAGCCCTTTCCAGTGGGAATTGTTCCCTGCCAGGGCAGGACAGCCCTTTCCCGGTGGGAATTGTTCCCTGCCAGGATAGGACATCCCTTTCCAGGTGGGAATTGTTCCCTGCCAGGGCAGGACAGCCCTTTCCAGGTGGGAATTGTTCCCTGCCAGGACAGGACAGCCCTTTCCAGGTGGGAATTGTTCCCAACACCCACCCTGAGCCTGCCCTGGCCCAGCCTGAGCCCATTTCCCCGTGTCCTGTCCCTGTTCCCTGGAGCAGAGCCCGACCCCCCCCGGCTGTCCCCTCCTGTCAGGAGCTGTGCAGAGCCACAAGGTCCCCCCTGAGCCTCCTTTTCTCCAGGCTGAGCCCCTTCCCAGCTCCCCCAGCCCCTCCTGGGGCTCCGTTCCCTTCCCTGGACACGCTCCAGCCCCTCCAGGCCTCCCTTGCTGGCAGGAGCCCAGGAGTGAACACCTGCAGGGCCCCAGCAAGGCCATTCCACAATAAGGAACTGCCACACTCAGCAGAAGCCTCCCTCCTGCTCCCCCAGCCCCACAGCGTGTGCTAATTCCTTGGGAAAACCACATTCCTGCCCTGCCAACACGCTCTGACATTCACAGCCTTGCTTCTCAGACACCAGCTGGGGGATTCACAGAATCCCAGATTGCTTTGGATTGAAGGGACCTTAAAGCTCACCCAGTCTCACCCCTGCCACGGCAGGGACACCTCCACTGTCCCAGGCTGCTCCAAGCCCTGTCCAGCCTGGCCTTGGACATTTCCAGGGATCCAGGGGCAGCCACAGCTGCTCTGGGCACCCTGGCAGGGTAGAATTCAGTGCAGTGCCTCCCTCCAGCACAGCAGCCCCAGGTGGGACACTCAGCAGCTGTGGCTCTGTCCTGGCACTGGAATCAGTCCTGACCCCATCACTGAGCAGTCTGTGGCCCTCTCCTGGCACTGGAATCAGTCCTGACCCCATCACTCAGCAGGCTGTGGCTCTGTCCTGGCACTGGAATCACCCCAGGGTGGGATGGAGCTGGCCAAATCCTGACCCCATCCCATGGTTGTGTTGGCCCCAGGTGGGACACTCAGCAGGTTGTGGCTCTCTCCTAGCACTGGAATCACTCCTGACCCCATCACTGAGCAGTCTGTGGCTCTGTCCTGCCACTGGAATCAGTCCTGACCCCATCCCACTGATGTGTTGGCCCCAGGTGGGACACTCAGCAGGTTGTGGCTCTGTCCTGGCACTGGAATCAGTCCTGACCCCATCCCATGGTTGTGTTGACCCCAGGTGGGACACTCAGCAGCTGTGGCTCTGTCCTGGCACTGGAATCAGTCCTGACCCCATCACTCAGCAGGTTGTGGCTCTGTCCTGGCACTGGAATCAGTCCTGACCCCATCCCACTGTTGTTCTGGCCCCAGGTGGGACACTCAGCAGGTTGTGGCTCTGTCCTGGCACTGGAACCAGTCCTGACCCCATCACTCAGCAGCTGTGGCTCTGTCCTGGCACTGGAATCAGTCCTGACCCCATCACTGAGCAGCTGTGGCTCTGTCCTGGCACTGGAATCAGTCCTGAGCCCATCACTCAGCAGATGTGGCTCTGTCCTGGCACTGGAATCAGTCCTGAGCCCATCACTCAGCAGATGTGGCTCTGTCCTGGCACTGGAATCAGTCCTGACCCCATCCCATGGTTGTGTTGGCTCCAGGTGAGACACTCAGCTGGCTGTGGCTCTCTCCTGGCACTGGAATCAGTCCTGACCCCATCACTGAGCAGATGTGGCTCTGTCCTGGCACTGGAATCAGTCCTGACCCCATCACTCAGCAGCTGAGGCTCTGTCCTGGCACTGGAATCACCCCAGGGTGGGATGGAGCTGGCCAAATACTGACCCCATCCCATAGTTGTGTTGGCCCCAGGTGGGACACTCAGCAGGTTGTGGCTCTGTCCTGGCACTGGAATCAGTCCTGACCCCATCACTCAGCAGATTGTGGCTCTCTCCTGGCACTGGAATCAGTCCTGACCCCATCACTGAGCAGTTGTGGCTCTGTCCTGGCACTGGAATCAGTCCTGACCCCATCACTCAGCAGCTGTGGCTCTCTCCTGGCACTGGAATCAGTCCTGACCCCATCACTCAGCAGGTTGTGGTTCTCTCCTGGCACTGGAATCAGTCCTGACCCCATCCCACTGTTGTGCTGGCCCCAGAGAAGCCATTTCCCCACGGATACAACACTTGGTGCTGCTGGCAGGCTGTGGCAGCTGCACCCAGGAGCTCTCTCAGTTTGGGAGCATCAATATCCGTGAATTTGGGTCAGCAACGCTTGTGCTGCAGTGTGAGGTGATCAGCTGAACGGGGCTGCACAGCCAGTGAGCTCAGGAGCCTTCAGGGATGCAGGTGGGAGAGGATCAGTCACCAGTGAACCTCTGGAGTGGTGGTGGGATCAGATCAGAGATCAGAGAGGTGATTCAGGAGAGGGAGGATGTGGGAATCCAGGGCTTCCCTCTGGCTGCCCTGGGACCCTGGCAGGGGTCAGGAACCCCCCTGGACAGAGCCCCCAGAGACACTGGCTGTGATCTCTGTCCATGGAGAGGAGTTTTCAACCTTACAGGATCAATTACAAGCTTTGAGTGTTTGATATAAGTAATAATTAAGTGTGACACGGGTGCAAAAGTAAAATTTTAAGCTTCTAGATTAGGGGCTCAGAGGGGACAAGATGGAGGAATTGGGTGTGTCTTGTCCTTTTCCTCCTTCTTCATGCCCTCCATGTTTCACTGTGGTGTTGGCATTTTTCTGTTGGTTCAGGCTGGGGACACACTGTCCAACGTAGGTGACAGATATTGGCACGTTATTGTAAATCCAGCACAGGTAGTTTGTGGTATTTAATGTTTGTACCATCCCACTGAGGGCAGAGCCCCACACGCTGCCCTGCAGGACAGAGCTGCGGCAGGGCAGCAGAACATGTTAGAGATAAACAGAATAAACCACCTTGAAACAGCACAGACGAATTATGGCTTCTGCTTTGGCAACGGGGCAGAAAGAAAGAGACTTTCTACAATCTCAGGATCACCAATACCCACAGATTCCAACACTTCCACACCCCTGTGCTCTCCACAAGGGCACATCCCAAAAACTGATTCCTGTGGGCTCAGCGAGCTGCTCTGGCACCTCCAGGCTGGGATGCTCCTCACAGAGGCCATGAGCCTCCAGGGGGATCAAACACGGGCACAGAACCAGGGACAGAATCCAGTTCTCAGCCCCTCCGGAGAACTGGATGTGATCCCAACCCACCAACCACGAGAGCAGGACAGGGGGAATGGCCTTAAGCTGAAGGAGGGAAGGAATTATTCCCTTTAAGGGTGGGCAGGCCCTGGCACAGAGTGCCCAGAGCAGCTGTGGCTGTCCCTGGCAGTGCCCAAGGCCAGGCTTGGAGCACCCTGACATAGTGGAAGGCGTCCCTGCCCCTAGCAGGGGGTTGGAATTAAATGATCTTTAAGTTACTTCTCATCCAAACCAGTCTGGGACAATGCATAAGTCAGTGGAAGAAAAGAGAATTTCTTACAATCCCCAGAAAAAAAAAAAAATCAAGTTGAACTTTTCTATTCAACAGCCACAAGCCCAGACACATCAGGAGATGACTCCAGGTAAAGCAAGGCACTGCAGGGAAGAAGGGGCAATGCTACCCCCAAGTTTCGATGTTTTTCAAAGGTTTTAACCTTTTTTCCAAAGCACATTTCTGCCTCTCTCTCATCCTGCCTCTGCACAAAGAAGAAATTCACAATTAAGAGGAAAAAACCCTCACCAGACATGCAGCAAGATGTGAAGCAGAGAGTCAGGTCAGTGACACAACCCCTTGTAACGAGGCCACTTTTGGAGGAAGTGTACTTCAATTTCCACAATGCCCTCCCAGTTCTCTTCCAAACCCTCTGGACAGCCAAAAACTTGCTGTTCATTAGCAACGAGCAACTTTTCTGAACTCCCCGCAGCCAAGACTCAGCAGTAAACATTGCAGCAAACTTTCAGTGCAATTAAAGAAGCCCAAGATGGGCTGACAAGCAGCCCACGCTCTGTTTAAGTGACGGCTCTGCACACCTTGCAACACTCGAGGCACGAGCTGGGCCCAGCTCTGCTTTGCATGCCAAGCAGAGAGTGTTGGAAAAGCCACTTTTGGAACAGCCAGGGCCACCAGCACTTGTCACCACTTCAGCTGCTCCTTCCTCTGCACATCACACTCACCGTGGCACCTCTGTGGGAGAAAGGCACCTGCTTTCAGCACTGGGAACAGCAACCTCCTGCTCCTGGCGGGGCTGGGGATGCAGGATGTGTGCAGCAGGAGGTGGGCACAGAGCAGGGCTTGTGTCCTTCACCTGTGTTATGTGTAGTAGATATCATTTGTGCCATTTCTAATATGATATATGTGATATGGAATATTTGTTAGAGTATACATGTTTGTATTAGGATTCCCCCCACACCCTCACAGGCACAGGTGAGACCGGGTGTAGATTGGAAACTGATTTACAAGTAAGAAGGTACAGCTGGCCAGGAGATGGGCCATGGCTGGGGAGATACAGAAACCCCAGGTGCTGATTGTTCTCGTGAACCACCCGAGGTGGATATCATGGAAATCCTGAGGCAGATACATGTGAATACAGCGTTCCTGAATTCTCAAATTCCCGTAAATTTCATCAAGGGATTCAACAAACTCCGGACACTGAATTGTTCTCCCTCATCACCAAAAAAGAAAATCTTATTATCATATGGACTCTGAATAGAAAAGACTGATTACTGAAATCTTTGCTTCAGGCGGAATTTTCGCTATAAAAACCGCTTGTTTCAGGAGGATGGAAGTGTGTGGGCATGGAGGAAAACCCCTGCTGAGGCTGACTCCTTGTCGCACACCCAGGGCCGACCCCGGGCTCGGCTCTGTTCTTTCCTTGTGGCTGGCTGGATAGAATTTGACTGCAAAATAAATAGTTTATTTTTCATATTAATTTGGCTGGACAAATTTTCATTTATAACAACCTGCACCGCAAGGAAGAGCCCAGAGGGCTCCTGCTGTGGGACAGGAATTCAGGAAGGTGAACATGCCCTGCCTGTGTGTGCTGACAGCCCTGAAAATCCCACAGCCCTGGGGTGGTCCTCCAGTGTGGCAGCAGGACAGGGGGATTCTGACCCTGTGCCCAGGTGAGAGCCACCTGCAGAGGTGCCCCATGCCCAGGTGAGCCCACCTGCAGAGCTGCCCCAGCCCTGGGGATTCCAGCAGCACAAGGACCTGGAGCTGCTGCAGAGAGCCCAGAGGAGCCCCCAGAGCTGCTGCAGGGCTGGAGCCGGGCTGGGAGAGCTGGGGGTGCTCACCTGGAGAGGAGAAGGATCCAGGGAGAGCTCAGAGCCCCTGGCAGGGCCTGGAGGGGATCCAGGGAGAGCTCAGAGCCCCTGGCAGGGCCTGGAGGGGCTCCAGGAGAGCTGCAGAGGGACTGGGGACAAGGGACAGAGGGACAGGACCCAGGGAATGGCTCCCAGTGTCAGAGGGCAGCGATGGGTGGGAGATTGGGAATTGGGAATTGTTCCCTGGCAGGACACAGGGAATGGCTCCCACTGCCCCAGGGCAGGGCTGGGTGGGAGATTGGGAATGGGAATTGTTCCCCAGCAGGGTGGGCACCCCTGGCACAGGGTGCCCAGAGAAGCTGTGGCTGTTCCACCCCTGGAAGTGTCCAACACAGCCACAAGCTGCCTGTGCCTGGGTGAGTCATTGTCTCATACAAAAACCCACAAAGGTTTGAAGTTCCTCCTGGAAACCCTGCAGGACCCACTGGGGACTGAAGGTGCAGTAGGTCCTGACCACAAAGAGCTTCATCACCAGCACTCTGTGGCTAAAACAAGCGAGTTTGGGAATCCCCCACCAAAACTTCGACACCCTGAAGAGCACAGGCCACTGCTCAGAAACCAGCAGCAGCTCAGCAGCAGTTTCAGGGCTGTTCTGATTGATGTAAACACAGCCAGAGCAAGTCCTGGGAGTGGCACCAGCTCATCCCTCACCAAAACGCTGCAGCACGTCACAAGTGTCTCTAGAAAGCAGCACAAATCCCTTCCCCTCAATCCCTTCCCCTCCTCTCATCGCCTGGCACAGGGGGAAAGCTCAGCCAAGGCTCGGGAGCTGAGTTGCTCCCAGCTAATCCATAAGCACTGCTGCTGCCTTCTCCAGCCACGGCACTTTGCAGAGCTGCAAGGGACGTGCTAAGCTGGGCAGTGCTTCAGAGCCCTGAATTTAATCACAGAAGAGGAGAAGGAGGAGGAAAACCACCTCTAACTTGGAAATTATACAGTCTAGGAGGTGCTCAGCAGCTGCCAGGCAGCACCTCGGGTGTTTAATGGCCCTGCTGTCTCAGAGTAATTAAAAGAGCCCTTGGGGAAGGAGTTAAGTGATTCCAGAGCTGGGCTCAAAGGCTTCCCCTCCTTCTCACCCTCCTGCTAAGGAGAAGTGGAGCTGGCAGGCTGTGGGGGTGGCCTTTAATCGTTGTAGCCTTGAGCCTCACAGCCACAGCCCAGCAGCAAAACCCTTCCCTTCCTGCTTCCCTTGCTCCCAGGGCTGCTGTTCCGTCGGTCTGAGCTGCCATCGGCGTTTCTGACCACCCTGCAGAGATCTCTTCAGGGCTCCTGTCTGCAGAGCAGCCGGAGAATCCTGCCAGGAACAGCTTCCAGCCATCTGCATCCCACGGCACAGCATCTGCAGCTCCCCGCGGCACTCCGAGTCTGGAGGATTTTGGGATTTTGGGTTGAGGGGCAGGACACCCTCTTCTTCAGGGCACAGGTGGGACCAGCAGCTGGTGCAGGAAAGGGAAGAGAACATCCAGAAGGAAAATGCTTTCCACAATAAACTGCAATCCCTGAAGCCTGACCCTTGGGTGCATTCAGTGCCCCAGGTCTCCGAGCTCCATCCTTTCCATCTAACACTGGAAATGTGGAATAGAGTTGTTTTCCTGTGAGAAAACCCTTTAAGAACTCGGATAATCAAATGTGGGAAGGATTTTCCACAGATGGGGCCTGTCAATCCCATGGATCAGAGGCCCATTTGCTGCTCCCCCACCTGGGATTCCCACCATCCAAATGGATGTAGGATCCACACTTTTCCCTCTTTAGAGTGTCAGCTCTAATAAACAGCATTTCAAAGGGCACCTTTAGGGCCCTTAAGGCCACCACCAGCTCCTGCTCAGACACAGAATGGAAGGGTTTGAGGGTTTTTATAGCAGCTTTGCTATAAAAGGTCCTTCCCAAGATTCATTTGAGTTTCCTCTTGCTGAACCCACGCTGGTTCCAGAAGCTTCTGGGGCGAACCACCAGCGTGGTCCACCTTTGGACTCAAACATGACATGTGTCATCACCTTCCCTCTCCACTACCTGTCTCAGGTAAGGAGTGGCATTCCCACCTCCTCCTCCACTGGAATTTGCCCCAGACCAAGATCCCTGAGGATAAGATCCCAGGAATGCCACGTGGCATCATGACAAAACCTCGTACTTGTGCTTCCACCCAGCTCCCAGCTGAAGGAAACCAGGGCACTCTTGCACAACGCTTGTCACCCCAGCACCTTCCCTGCTCCCACAGGACCTGGATCCAAGAGCCACACAGGGATCCCGGCCCCAGGATCCTCACCAGGGGCTCCATCACACCGGAGACACCGGCAGAGGACAGGATCCCTTGGGGAAGAGCTGGGCAACGTGGAATCACAAGGCTGGGAGAGAAGAGGCTACAGAGAAGACAGGGCACGTGCCTGGAATACGGAAAGCCAGGGACAAACCATCAGAGCTGGCTGAAACTCCCAGGGACACGTGAAGCTGCAGGGCTGTGCCTTCAGAATCATCAAATCCCAGAATGGTTTGGGTGGGAAGGGACCTCAGAGCCCACCCAGTGCCACCCCTGATGGCAGGGACACCTTCCACTGTCCCAGGGTGTCCCAGTGTCCAGCCTGGCCTTGGGCAGTGACAGGGATCCAGGGTGGGCACCCTGTGCCAGGGCCTGCCCACCCTGCCAGGGAACAATTCCTAATTCCCAACATCCCACCCAGCCCTGCCCTCTGGCACTGGGAGCCATTCCCTGTGTGCTGCCAGGGAACAATTCCCAATTCCCAACATCCCACCCAGCACTGGGAGCCATTCCCTGTGCCCTGTCCCTCCAGATCCACGTCCAAAGCCCCTCTCCAGCAGAGGAAGCAGAGCAGAGCCCTCTGTGACACTCCTGAGGGCTATTTTCCCCTCTCTCCCATACATTCACAGGAGGAGGTTGCCCAGAAGCCAGCCACAGACAGCTGTGAAGAACTTGACCTCTGGCATCCAACAGCAAGTTCCCACTCAGAAACAGCAGGACCTGCTGCAGCTTTTTGGCAGGGGACACCCCACACCTGACAGTGACAGAGAGCTGGGGTTTGGCATTCAACACCCAACCAGAGCAGGGTGCCTGTTTGTCCGGCCTCGGGGAAGCCTCAGGAGCCGCGGGGCAGGGCTGGGACACATCACCTCCAGAGCAAGGGTCTGGTCCCTCCCTTCCCCCAGACCCTTAAGTTCAGATTCTCACCTTGTCCCCAGCCCAGGGCTCTGAGTGCCACATCAAGGCATTCCTTGGACGCTTCCAGGATGGGCACTCCAACCCTCCCTGGGCAGTGCCAAGGCCTGAGCGCCCTTTCCAGGCAGAAATTCCTGCTGCTGCCCACCCTGAGCCTGCCCTGGCCCAGCCTGAGCCCATTTCCCCGTGTCCTGTCCCTGTTCCCTGGAGCAGAGCCCGACCCCCCCTGGCTGTCCCCTCCTGTCAGGAGCTGTGCAGAGCCACAAGGTCCCCCCTGAGCCTCCTTTTCTCCAGGCTGAGCCCCTTCCCAGCTCCCCCAGCCCCTCCTGGGGCTCCGTTCCCTTCCCTGGACACGCTCCAGCCCCTCCAGGTCTCTCCTGGCAGGAGGGGCCCAGAGCTGCCCCCAGCACTGGAGGTGCCCCAGCAGTGCCAGCCCAGGGGACGGGCACTGCCCTCAGTGGGATGGTACAAACATTAAATACCACAAACTACCTGTGCTGGATTTACAATAACGTGCCACTGTAACATCCCTCAGTGGGATGTTACAAACATTAAATACCACAAACTACCTGTGCTGGATTTACAATAACGTGCCAATATCTGTCACCTACGTTGAACAGTGTGTCCCCAGCCCAAACCAACAGAAAAATGCCAACACCACAGTGAAACATGGAGGGCATGAAGAAGGAGGAAAAGGACAAGACACACCCAATTCCTCCATCTTGTCCCCTTTGGACCCCTCATCTAGAATCCTAAAATTTTACTTTTGCACCCGTGTCACACTTAATTATTACTCATATCAAACACTCAGAGCTGGTAATTCATCCTGTAAGATTGAAAACTCTTTTCCATGGACAGAGATCACAGACAGTGTCTCTGGGGGCTCTGTCCAGGGGGGTTCCTGACCCCTGCCAGGGTCCCAGGGCAGCCAGAGGGAAGCTCTGGATTCCCACACTGCTCTGTCAGCTCCAGGGACAGGCTCCATCCCTGGGACAGTGGAAGGTGCCCCTGCCCGTGGCAGGGAGTGGCACTGGATGGGTTTAAGGTCCCTTCCAGCCCCATCTGTGAGTGTGACAAGGTGACCCAGCTTTGGAAGCTGCAGAGGGCAGAGCAATGCCGACATCAAGGCTGGAATACGTGACCCAGTACGGAGATTTGTGCTGGATCAGCCACTTTCCCAAGGCTAAAATAGCCAGGAACAAAGCTCCCCGAGGAAACAAGGCACAGAGGAAGCAAGGAAGGCAGCAGGGCAGAGACACAAGAGGGGCACAGACGGTGCTGTTGGAGCACTAAGTGAACCCACCCGCTCCTGTCAAAGTCTCCAGTGACTCAGTAAAGCCACAGACTCGGGGGCAAAGCTCCTCCTGTCCTCAGGACACAGCCCCACGAGAGCCCTGTGTCCCCAGAGCCAGGCCAGGCAGCACCCCAGCAGCACCCAGCTGGGGACAGGGAGTCCCTGGTGCTTTTTGTGCTGTGTGGGACATCCCTCCTCACCCCGGGCACCTTTCAGGGTTCTGCTCCCACATCCAACTGCAGCAGCACTGCTGCCAGAGGTGTTATTTCTTCAGGAAACAGCCTGGCAGCAGCTCTGATCCCTGCCACATGACCCAGAAGGGTGCTGAAGTTGGAGACCCCCTCGTCCCTCAACCAGCAATCCCCAAAATCCCTCCAGCAGGACCGGAAACAGGCTCAACATCCAACAGTCCATCCCTCTTGGAGCAAAAGGATTGTCTTTGCAGGAGGCAAACCAGTCCCTTTGGGAGGCCTGGCTCACAGCTGAGTGTTTTGATCACCTTTCTCCAGCACCCACACAAACCCAGGGCTGTTCCCTGCCTTTCTAAACACGCATTTTCCTGATGAAATCCCTCTTGGAGCAAAAGGATTGTCTTTGCAGGAGGCAAACCAGCCCCTTTGGGAGGCCTGGTCACAGCTGAGTGTTTTGATCACCTTTCTCCAGCACCCACACAAACCCAGGGCTGTTCCCTGCCTTTCTAAACACGCATTTTCCTGATGAACCCCCACACAGCCAGCCCTCCACAGGGAACCTCCTGCACCCTGCACTCCCCCAAGTCCATTTCTCTCCACCTGTGGGCAAGCCTTGGCCACCCCAGCCCCCACGGATGGCTCCAGGAGGAGCTGTGCTCCCTGAGGGCCTCAGACTTGTCCTGATTGTCCCACTCCCTTAAGTGACACCCCACGAGCCACCCTGGAAGGATGACTGGAATGTGGGTCCCAAAACCAGACCAAAGCAAAGAAGGTGAGGTGAAGCCTTTCTGCTTCACAGCTGGCACGGGAGAAGAAAGAAATTTGGAAAACACCCTCCTCTCCACATAAACACAGGATCCAGTGTTCACTGATTTTAAGGATGTCACCTAATTTGGGCCAAAAATCAGGCCCCAGGGATTTTCCCAGTGCTTCCTTCAAGGTTCCCAGTGCTTGGAACAAGGCACAGCTTGGCACTGGAGGAGATGGGAACAAGGTGGGTTCCTCCAGGGCAGGAGCACGGCAATCCTGAGCTCCACGGGGGCAGTTCCTGGGCTGGCCCTGCTCCCAGAAACCCACAGCCCCCCAAATCCCGGCTCTCACTCACTGCAATTCCTCTGCCACACAACCCCGGGTCTCACTGCAGCCCCCCAAACCCCAGATCTCACTGCAGCCCCCCCAAAACCCAGCTCCCTCTACAGCCCCCCAAACCCCAGATCTCACTGCAGCCCCCAAACCCCGGATCTCACTGCAGCCTCCAAACCCCAGATCTCACTGCAGCCCCCCCAAAACCCAGCTCCCTCTACAGCCCCCCAAACCCCAGATCTCACTGCAGCCCCCAAACCCCGGCTCTCACTGCAGCCCCCCAAACCCCATATCTCACTGTAGCCCCCCAAACCCCAGATCTCACTGCAGCCCCCCAAACCCCGGTTCTCACTGCAGCCCCCCAAACCCCGGATCTCACTGCAGCCCCCCAAACCCCGGATCTCACTGCAGCCTCCAAACCCCAGATCTCACTGCAGCCCCCCAAACCCCAGATCTCACTGCAGCCCCCCAAACCCCAGATCTCACTGCAGCCCCCCAAACCCCAGATCTCACTGCAGCCCCCCAAACCCCGGCTCTCACTGCAGCCCCCCAAACCCCATATCTCACTGTAGCCCCCCAAACCCCAGGTCTCACTGCAGCCCCCCAAACCCCAGATCTCACTGCAGCCCCCCAAACCCCAGATCTCACTGCAGCCCCCCAAACTCCATATCTCACTGCAGCCCCCCAAACCCCAGATCTCACTGCAGCCCCCCAAACCCAGATCTCACTGCAGCCCCCAAACCCCAGATCTCACTGCAGCCCCCCAAACCCCCAGATCTCACTGCAGCCCCCCAAACCCCGGTTCTCACTGCAGCCCCCCAAACCCCATACCTCACTGCAACCCCCCAAACCCCAGATCTCACTGCAGCCCCCCAAACCCCAGATCTCACTGCAGCCCCCAAACTCCATATCTCACTGCAGCCCCCAAACCCCAGATCTCACTGCAGCCCCCCCAAACCCCATATCTCACTGCAGCCCCCAAACCCCAGATCTCACTGCAGCCCCCCAAACCCCAGATCTCACCACAGCCCCCCAAACCCCAGATCTCACTGCAGCCCCCCAAACCCCAGATCTCACTGCAGCCCCCCAAACCCCGGCTCTCACTGCAGCCCCCAAACCCCATATCTCACTGCAGCCCCCAAACCCCAGATCTCACTGCAGCCCCCCAAACCCCAGATCTCACTGCAGCCCCCCAAACCCCAGATCTCACTGCAGCCCCCCAAACCCCAGATCTCACCGCAGCCCCCCAAACCCCAGATCTCACCGCAGCCCCCCCAAACCCCAACTCTCTGTACAGCCCCCCAAACCCCATATCTCACTACAGCCCCCCAAACCCCGGCTCTCTCTGCAGCCCCTCAGAGCCCCGCCGGACCCTCCCCTTCCCCGGTGCCCCCGGCCTGGCCCATCCACCCCCGCCGGCCCCGCCGCCCCTCACGGCCTCAGGCCCCGCGCCGGCCCCGCCAGCGCCGCTACCTTGTACTTGCTGAAGCCGGCCAGCTGCTCGGGGCTCACGTACTCCATGGCGGCGCTATCGGTGTTTTTCCCGGTGTTTTTCCCGGTGTTTTTCCCGGTGCCGCTCCCGGTGCTTTTCCCGGTGCCGCTCCCGGCGCCGCCGCATCGGCCCACACGGCGTGGCCGTGACGTCACCGCGCCCAGCCCCGCCCCCCGCGACGGCGCCGCCTGGCGGGCGGGAGGACCCCGCGCGGGAGGGAGCGGGAGGAGCGGGGGAAAATATCCCGGGAAAAAGCGGGAAAAGCGGGAAAAGAGCCCGGGAAAAAGCGGGAAAAGCGGGAAAATATCCCGGGAAAAGCGGGGAAAATATCCAGGGAAAAAGCGGGAAAAGCGGGGGGAAAGATCCCGGGAAAAAGCGGGAAAAGCGGGGGAAAATATCCCGGGGAAAAGCGGGGAAAATATCCCGGGGAAAAGCGGGAAAAGCGGGAAAAGAGCCCGGGGAAAAGCGGGAAAAGAGGGAAAATATCCCGGGGAAAAGCGGAAAAAGCGGGGGAAAAGATCCCGGGAAAAAGCGGGAAAAGCGGGGGAAAATATCCCGGGGAAGAGCGGGGGGAAATATCCCGGGGAAAAGCGGGAAAATATCCCGGGAAAAAGCGGGGGAAATATCCCGGGAAAAAGTGGGGGAAAATATCCCGGGAAAAAACATCCGGGAAAAGCGGGGAAAATATGCCGGGAAAAAAGATCCGGGAAAAGAGGGGGAAATATCCCGGGAAAAAAGATCCCGGGGAAAGAGATCCGGGGAAAAATGTCCTGGGAAAAAAAGATACGGGAAAAGCGGGGAAAAAGATTGTGGGGAAAAAGATCCGGGAAAAGATCGTGGGAAAAGAGATCCCGGGAAAAAAGATGCGGGGAAAAAAACATCCCGGGAAAAAGTGGGGGAAAAGATCCCAAAATAAGCGGGGGAAAAGATCACGGGGAAAGCAGAGAAAAAGATCATGGGAAAAGCAGGGGAAAAGATTCCAGGGAAAAAAAAAAAAAAAAAAAAAGGCAGGAAAAAAGATCCCGAAAAAATATCCTGAAAAAAGCGGGGGGGAAAGGATCCCGGAAAAAGCTGGGAAAGAGATCCCAGGAAAAGCAGGAAAAAAGATCCTGAAAAACGTGTGGGCAAAGATCCCAGAAAAAATGGGGGGAAAGATCCCCCAAAAAGTGGGGGAAGAGATCCCAAAAAAGTGGGGGAAAGATCCTGGAAAAAGCAGGAAAAAGGATCCTGGAAAAAGCGGGGGCAAAGATCCCCAAAAAAGCAGGGAAAAAAGATCCCAAAAAAAGCATAAAAAAGGATCCCAGAAAAAGCAGGGGAAAAAAATCCCATAAAACCCACATCTAAGAACTGCTCCGGGTCAGCATGGAGCGATTTCCCATGTGAAAAATGCATGTTAAACATGTGAAAAATGCATGTTAAACATGTGAAAAATGCATGTTAAAAATGTGAAAAATGTGTATTTTATGATTGGCTTTTCACAACTATTAAATTGAATACTATATGTATTATGTTTTATTGATTAGAAGTGCTGTATTAACATTTTAATAGTGCGGTAAATGTGGTTTCGTGGTTAAAATTAAGCTTTAGTAGGTAAAATAGAAATTGTGTATGTGGGGTTTTTTTTAAGGGATGAGATACTCTCTGCGAGATAACAGTCACAGAACCCCTAAATCTTAAATATTTATATATAAAGAATAAAAGAAGAGGAATTGATGGTTCTCTTGTCAGAATAAATTATTTCTTCAGGCCTTTATTTTAAAAATAAATTTTAAAAACCAAGCGATTGGCATTAATCACAAATGATTGGCTCATCACAAATATTAAATTGAATATTGTGTGTGTGAAAAATGCCAATCGCTTGTTATTTAAAATCTTAAAAGTTTATTAGTAAAAAAAATAGTTATTAAAAATAATAATAAAATTAAAGTAATAAAAATTTGAACAATGAGGATTAGGACACTAGGAGACAATAAAAAGCAAAGAATTATGGACAGCAACAAGACACCTGTGAAAAATGCCAGTCACTTGTTTTTCAAATTTTTAGAGGTTTAATAATAATTAAATGGTTATAAAAATAGTAATACAATTAGAGTAATAAAAATTTAGAGCTAGGACAATTACAAGACAATAAAAAGCAAAGAATTATGGACATCCGGATATTTTTGGGCACTGAGCTGCCAAAACCACGCCTTGTGAACAAAGGAATAACCTTAAAAGCAACAGCCTGTTGCATATTCATATATCTCATACATGATGCATAAATTACTTGCAAATTAAGAACTTTTCTGGTTTTTGACAGCTTCTTCCCCTTAATCCTGGTGGTTCCATAAAGATGGAGAGAAGGTGGAAGGGTGTTTGCCTGTTCTGATAAGGAGGCTGTAACTTTTTATGGGTCCTGTTGCTGTTATCTCTGTGCAAAGAGTTTCTTGATTATCTCATCCCTTTCTTGAGCTTGTTAAAAAAATATCTCACATGTCATAGTTTCTATTATAACATTATGTTGTAATCTAAAACTACGTCTACCACGCTGCTGAAAAAGGATTCATACAGTACTACAAAATAATCCTCCATAATACTTATAGCATTCAATTTAATATTTGCGAAGAACCAATCATAAAATACACATTTTTCACATGTGTTATGTTGGAAAGTTATTTTGTAGAAACTACGTGTGCTATATTTACAATAACGTGCCAATGTAACCTCCCTCAGTGGGATGGTACAAACATTAAATACCACAAACTACCTGTGCTGGATTTACAATAACGTGCCAATGTAACACCCCTCAGTGGGATGGTACAAACATTAAATACCACAAACTACCTGTGCTGGATTTACAATAACGTGCCAATATCTGTCACCTACGTTGGACAGTGTGTCCCCAGCCTGAACCAACAGAAAAATGCCAACACCACAGTGAAACATGGAGGGCATGAAGAAGGAGAAAAAGGACAAGACACACCCAATTCCTCCATCTTGTCCCCTTTGAACCCCTTATCTAGAATCCTAAAATTTTACTTTTGCACCCGTGCCACACTTAATTATTACTTATATCAAACACTCAGAGCTGGTAATTCATCCTGTAAGATTGAAAACTCTTTTCCATGGGCAGAGATCACAGACAGTGTCTCTCGGGGCTCTGTCCAGGGGGGTTCCTGACCCCTGCCAGGGTCCCAGACCTGCCAGGGCAGCCAGAGGGAAGCTCTGGATTCCCACACCCAATGCCTATTACCTATATTAAATGGTGCCTCTCTACTCTAAACCAATCTGTGAGTGCCAACATCACCAAGAACATGGAGGTAAGGAAGGAGAAAGAGGGAGGACAGGACAGGCCCAAATCCCTCCATCTTAAAACTTCTGACCCCCATGTACAAAACTAAAACTCCCCTGTACAAGACTCAAAAATTCTTCCCTCTGGAAGAATCAGTGTGACACGCCAGGTTTGGTTCCCAGCCCTGCCTCCCTTGGCACCTGCCACTGACATTGAGCAGAGCAGAGACCCTGAACGGAGCAGAGCCTCTGCTGCCACACCTGTGGAATTCCCATTCTCTGGACAGACAGACACAGTTCTGTCTCTCAGGATTGCACAGGGAGAAGAAGAGAAAACAATCTTTATCTCTGCTCCTTTGTTTCGCCCATGTGGAATGTGGTTGGAGATTGTTCACCTGCAGTGATGGCTGGGTTGGATTCTGGTGAAGGTTTTTTGGGGGCAGTGACCAATGGGATCCAGCTGTGTTGGGCTCTCAGCAGCTGGATTGGATTCTGGTGAAGGTTTTTTGGGGTCAGTGACCAATGGATCCAGCTGTGTTGGGCTCTCAGCAGCTGGGTTGGATTCTGGGGAAGTTGTTTGGGGTCAGTGACCAATGGATCCAGCTGTGGCTCAGGCTCTGAGCACAGAGTCACAAGTTTGAATTACTTAAGCAAGTAAGAAGCATGTAGAATAGGGAAGTATCTCTTTAAATAGTATGTTAATGCAATATAGTATAGTTTCAATAAAGATATCCTTCAGCCTTCTGATCTGGAGCAGACATCAGCATTTCTTCCCGCACCCGGGGTTCGCCGCATTTTTCCGATTCACACCCCCTGCCCCGGTGCCACCCCTGTCCCCCGCCTGCCTGCAGCACACAGAGCCCCAGTCACCCCCAGCTGTGGCTCCCTGAACACAAAGCAGGCGCAGAGCAGTCCAAACCAACTCCTTTATCAGCAAAGCCTGAGCAGGAGCGGCTGCCCTGGACAGAGACACAGCACTGACCTTCCCCCCTCACACAGCCCCCAAATAATCAGGCTAGCCCAGAGATTTGAGGCTGTGAGGGGAGAAATATCAGGAGATGGCAAAGATTTCCAAAAGAGGCTCTTACCCCAAGATATTTTGGTGCAGCTCTCTTTATTCTGTGATGTCCTTGTGGAGAGTGGGGCAAAAAGAGCACGAACAGGAAATGTCAGGGGTCTATATAGACTTTGGACAGGGTGGGCTTCTCTGGATCTCCGCCAGCCCCGTTGGGGCAGGAAGGAGGGTCCAGGGTTGTCTTGATCAGAGTCACAGGGTCCCGGAGAAGGGGAAATAGAACGCCCATGAGCTCACTGTAACACAGCACCTCTGAGGCAGGGAGGGAAAGCGCTGCCTGAGCCCCGGGGCGGCCGTGTCACGGCTTTCCTGAGCCCACAGACACAGCAGCTCCTGCTGGAGAACAGCCCCAGCTGATCCAGGAGGCTGCAGTGAGGGAGGCAAGGATGATGCCCAAAAGCCAAGCAGCCCAGCTGGCAGCCAGCGTGGAGCTGGCTCGGGTCCCGCAGCCCTTTCTCCGAGCAGGACAGCGCCCTGCTGCAGGAAAGCCGCCTCTGGGGCACTGTCCCTTCTTGTCTCACAGCAGCTGATCCCAGGGGTGCTCTGAGTGCTGCCTTTGCCCCGTCCCTGGCCCCTGGGCTCAGGCTTGGCCACAAGGCCGATCGTCCCAAGGAGGGGGTTGGGTTTGGCTCTAGGGCAAAGCTGAGGGAAATGTTTATAGCAAACAGGCAAGAGGATTCCGGCTTTCCCATAAAGCGAGGGAGTTGCTGACTGATGGGTGCAATACTGCGCCTTATTTCATCCAATTTGGGAAAAATTAGATGCCACTGTCTTCACTGGGCTTGAGAGCGTTGTAACTGCATTCCGTGGAGAGCCTGGTCCAAAGTTCTCCTAAGCTGCAAAGCTGCTGTTATTCTTCCACCAGGGATGTGGCCTAGTGCTCCTCCAGCTCGGACAGTGCTTCCTGCTTGGTAATTCTCCGCCACGCCTCAGGGATTTCTCCTTTGCCCTGAAATTTCCCATTGCACCAAGATTCCAGCTTTGTCCTGAAACGAGACACAAACCATTTCCAGTACGCCTGCGTGGATGGATCAGGAAGGATGTTCCAAGTGGAATAAGGAGGTCCAGCATCCCGGTATGTCTTGTAGGGGATGCGTTGGCCACCACCAACTCTGAAGTCACGGTCACTTGCAACAAGGCTGGAACAAATGTCAATGGCCAGTTCATCTGGCTCATACTTGTTGTCGGTTTCCCATGTACACCTCATGAGTCCCTTCAAAGCTCGTGGCCGATGGAAGGCCACTTGATGATCTCCATCGTGATTCCGCATGGTGTTTGTGCAGACAGCCCCACAAAAGGGGCACTGTGCCCTGCATCCCGAAAAATGCTCCGCCAGGATGGTGTGAGGCTGCCTTGAAAACGAGGTCAGGTCAGCCCCAGCCAGTTCTTCCCTGAGCCTGTCCCTCAGGTCTTCCAGAGCTTCTGCCATGGCACTGCTCAGGAACTCAATGTCTGTGACCTCCTGGTGCTCGATGCCCTTCAGCTCACTTCTGGGCAAGTTCATCACCTCTGACAGTTCCCTGCAAAATTCATCCAGCCAGAGAGAGACTTTGTCTTCTCTGTCTTTTCTGTCTTTGACCACTCGGGTTGATAAAGAAACAGCTGACAGGATGTTTTGGTAGAGAAGATCAAGGGAGGAATCTAAAAACATCGTCAGACTCCTAGTCCCATCCAAACAGTGCCTCCTAACTCGTGTCTCAATGTACATCTCACAAAACTGTTTTGGAGATCCAAGGTACTGCTTGAAATACGAAAACTTTTCCTGTTCTGCCAGGTATCTCAGTATGCAAACTTCCAGAGTGGCTCTGCTGCCCTGGAAATCTGGGATTTTGCCCTGCATGTCCTCAGCGATGTCTTTAGCTGCCCTCTCATAGACCGCCTGGCGAAGAGCTGGTTCAATCTTGTGACAAAGGAAAACAGCAAAAGTTGTGACAGAAGTGGCTCCTTGGCAGGAAATCTGGAAACATTGGAAGAAATCTTCTCTCTTGCTTCTCAGGTACACAACTGGGTCATTTGCCTTTTGGAATGCTCCGTGCATGGCTTTAAACCTTTCTGCTGCCATTGTGCACAGATACAGAGACAAATCTATGCTGTACTCTCTGGTAAAAGTACAATTTCCGTCGCTGGGGACAGAGTTCACACCTTTCTGCACTTCATCGAGTATTTCATGAATAAAATTTCTGCTGTAATCGCGTTTCTCCTCTTCCTTCTTAGCAATGTTTACATTCACATACACTATAGTGCTGTCTGTGATCTTCCTAAAGTTGATCACATCCTCATCAGAAATGCTCCTGGAATCTGAGAAAAGCCCAAAATACTTTTTCGTCATTATGTGTTTCTCTGGATCAAAAGAAAACCCTCTGCCTCTGGGAAATGACCTGATCCGTGCAAGGAAACCCGGCTCCTTAAAGTGCTCTAGAAGGACATCTTCGATTTCTGCATCGATATCCACCCATTCTGGACGAGGAGCAGCACAGGAGACTTTGGCAATCCACTTCTTCAAAGCACGGGTAAAGCTGTGCTTCAGCTCTCTCTCACTGAGGCTCTTCCCTTTCAGACTCACAGCCCACTCCCGACTCCTTCTCAGGAGCTCATCTTTATATTCCAACTTCCTTGCATCCAGTTTCTTCTGCTCCTTCTGTAGCTCAATAAGATTCTCACATTTCTTTTTTGTTTCATGAAGAAGAGCTTCTTTTAATTCTTTCAACTTCAGCTCTGTGCCTGATTTCCACTGGACCAGCGTCTCATGGTCTTCGTTTTCCCTGAAATACTTGTCCACTTCTTTCTCAATGGCATCGCTCGTCTCTTGCACCAGCCCTTCAAGGTGCTCTCTGGTGACATTCTGCCAGTCCCCATTCCGAATTTTGTTGTCCAGTCTCATCTGTACATTTAAGATGTGACTCCTCAGCCTCCAGGTCCACTGACTAAAGGCACTTTCCAGTTTCCTGTACACAGCAATCTCCAGGGAATTCTTGAAGCTGAAAACAAAGTTTTCATTCAGCAAAGCATTCCAGAGGTCACCAATACGATCTTTCAGGCTCGAGAGCCTCAAAATGCTGCGCTGCGACTCCTTCCTGGCAGCCTGGAAGATTTTGCTCTTTAGTTGCTGGACGTTCTGGCTGTAGGTGGGGTTGGGTGGTGCCATTGGGGGGTTTCCTACCCACAGGTGAGCAAAGTAGTGAATGTGGGTGTTCACATCAAAGCCAATGACATCGCTGAAGGAGGAGACGCCACAGAATTCCTGCTGAGCAGCTACCACAGTCATTTCATCCAGCTTTTCCTGCAAACGCCGTTGTCCTTCCATGTTCTGCTCCTTGGCAGTGGCTTCTCCCATGTTTTGGTGGACAAAGAGGCAGCTTGGGGAAAGATTGACTTTCTTCATCCTCAGGAAAGCCTGCACAGCAATCTGGAGAACATCTTGCATTTCTGACGGATTTTCTCCAACGATATTGATCACAGTCAAGTTGCCAACACCAATGACAAAGGTGGCCAGCTCGTTGTCATGGTTCAGGGACGGTTTATCGGCCATCTCGATGGCACGAAGTCCCTCTGTGTCAACCACCAGCACAAAATCAAAGCCCAAGTCTCGCTGCAGCTGCTCGCTGACTGGGATGAGCTGCATGAAGGCTCCGCGGGTGCATCGCCCCGCGCTGACGTTGAACTGCAGACCAAACATGGCATTCAGCAGGGTGGACTTGCCTGTGCTCTGGACGCCGAGCACGGAGAGCACAAACACTCGTTTGTCCCCCAGCCTCTCAATTAAGCTGTCAAAGATTGCGCCCACCCAGCGCAAGGGCAGGTAAGAAGCGTCCCCATCCATCAGCTCCACGGGATACCCTGAAACCATCAGCTCTGCTGCAATTTCTGGCAGTTTGACAAAACTCTCAGTCTCGGAGCTTATAAATTCCAGAGCCTCATAAATCTGCCCCACCTCTCTCAGAAGGTGCTCCAGGCCAATGGATAAACGGTTGATTTCATCAGAGAGGGCATCCAAGCGACTCAGCAACTCATCATTGCCACTGGGTTTTTTCTTGCTTCTCTTTCCTGCCAGGTTTTCAGACCATAACTCGTGATAGTCTCGCCTCAGTTCCTCAAGGCGACCACAAGACAGCTCCTGCATAAAGACCTTCATCCACTGCAGGAAGTATTTCTTGGTATCTGCTGGCTGGGCCTGGAGAAAGCCAAGGAATGATTTCATCAGAGGGTTGAGGGGGAAAGCTTCCTTAAGTTGCTGTCTTCTTATTGCTTTCTTCTCATTTTCAATTTGGCTGCGATGATGCTCAATGCTCCTGTTGCCCTTCTCCTTCAGGCGAGTGAGTTCTTTGTCCTTTTGGCACCACTGGTGCCACAGTTCTCCTTGAAGGGGCAGCAGCCGGGATTTGATCTCAGACAGCTTCTCTTTCTTCAGAAGCTCCACCAGCTCCTTTGCCTCTGCTTTGGCTGTCACACATGCGGGTTGATCTGCATCCACTACAAATCCGTGCTGGCGAGCTTTGTCTGCGCAGGCCTCCACGCTGAAACAGGGATTAGACCCTTCCAGGAGATTCCCAATTGTCTTGGTCAGCTGCTCCATCAGTTCTGCTTCGTTTCTATTCTTGATTCCTATAATTATGGTTTTGCTGGCTTGTCCAGCTGCAACGTTCTCTTCTTCTGTGAGAAGACAAACCAAAGGCCTTTGTGACAGCAACAGGTCCCACAGAATCTTTCTCCCCCTGCTGTCCATGTGCTCCCAATCGGACACAAGCACCACGTTGATAGCAGATATCTCCTGCAGGAAGCGCAGCTGTGCTCCGTGGTCCCTGGCGTCTCCATGCAGGTTGCAGAAAGCCACGCAGCACTCAAAGGTGTCATTGGGGCTTCCGTGGGGGCAGTGCCAGGCGATCTCCACCAGTCCTTCCACCAGCAAACGCTCTCTGGTGCTGCCTTTGCAGTGGCGGTGGAAGAAAGTGTCGTGGTTGTGTTTGCTCAGCAGAGCGTTCAGGAGCTGGGACTTGGAAGAGGAGGCTGAGCTGCCGATGCGGATGAAGGACACGATGGGTGTCTGTGCCTGAAAGATGAGTTTGTTGTTGTAACTCTTTCTTTGGGCCTGCTTTCCGGACTTCTCCACCTCTTTCCAGCTCCTTTGGATTTGGCTGAGGGCGTAGAGCGGGAACTCGAGGCGTGAAGTGCTGGGGTTGGGCACCAGCAGAGGCAGCGCCAGTTGGCAGAACGCCAGCTTGCTTGCAAGGGTCTGTCTCAGGAAGTCATCAGCACAATGGAAAATGGCCATCTGCAGGTCCATGGGGTGCACATGGCTGTCCCTGCCTGAGTGTTCAGGGGCTGCTTCCATCAGCTTCTCAAGGAAGTTTTCAAAGGAGTCTGATTGTTGGCTCTCTTGCTCTCTCGTTGGTGGCACGGGTGCAAGGCCTGGGTTGCTCTCATCCCAGCAAGTCAGGTACCTCACCTGGAAATCCACAGTGAACAGCTTTTGCAAGAAGTAAAATGGCAGTTCCTTGTCCTGGCTGGGCTGGCTGTCCTGCAGAGATGTCCTGCAGATGGTGCAGAAATCTCCCATTCCCATTTTTCTTGGATAGTGACTTTCCAGTCCAAGGCGCTTGAGCAACTGGAGGAACTCCTGGTTGGCAGTGGCTTCACTTTCTTTGGATTCGCTGCTCTCTGACTTGGATTGGGAGTGACTGGGGGCCTCATATATTGGAAAATTGCCTTCCACATCTCTGAGTATGTTCTGCATCCTCTGTTCATGCCATTTGTCATCCAAGCACCCACCGATCAAGGAGTGCAAATCCCGTTCCAGCCTCTCCCAGTCTTCACTTCTGTGCTTTTGGAGAAGTTTCTTTATCTGTGTGGACCACAAGCCATTTGTGTGATCTTCCATGAAAACTAAACGCTTCCTCTTCTGCTCAGGGGACAGCTCTTGACTTTCGGGTGTCACAGTCAGACCCGTCAGCAGGAGGAAGGCCTCAGCTCTGTCGGCGTCTTGCTCCTTCAGGTTCTTGTACTCCTCATGTGCCGCTTCCATTTCCTTGGCCATGTACTGAATTTCTGGGTGTCCAAGGAGGTGCTGAAAAGTGCTGCTTTCCACCTGGTACCCCGTGCTGGTCACGATCAAGAGCACCAACATCTCCATGTCCTTCTGAGCCTGTTCCTGGAGAGATTGGAGGAGGGAATAAATGGCGAGGCTGCTGGTCTGGGTGGCTTCTCTCTTTGCTGTACGAACGGCAGAAGCAGAGCTTCCTGGTGCGTAGGTGACAGCATGGATGTGCTCCTTCATTTGCTGCAGTGTTCTGATGAGCTCTTGAAGCTCAGAGACCTCGGGAGATCCGGGCAGCGGGTGCTCAGTCTGGAAGACCCATTGCATGATGAAGGAAGCCTCAGGGAAGTCCTTGACAGAGTAGATATGAGGATTCAGGAGTCTCCTCAACATGGCCTTGATAGAGGTGGTGTTTTCTGGAGGTGACTCCTGGCAGCTCCGCACGGTGTTCACCAGGAAGTCCTGCAGGGCTTTGTCCGACAGGCACACGTTGATCCACACACTGGGGTTCTTGGTTTTTGCACTCAGATCATCTTTTAGCTCCATCAGCATGAGCAGCTTCCCTTCATCCACCGTCCCCTCCCAGCCCTTCACAGTCCCCATGAAATCTCTGGCCTCTTGCACTGCACTGCCCAGTTCCTCTCCAAAAATGGTGCCAACACTCTGATTCGTCAGCGCTTTGTACGCAGCCCTGAGGGCTCTGCTCATTCTAACAACAGATTTAAAATCCCTGCAGTGATTGTACAGGATGATGTCCCACACTGGGATCAGCTCAAAGCCGCGGTCGATAACGCACCACGTTGTGTTATCAGACACGAGCCCCATTTTCCACTGAGGAACGGAATCTGTGTCTGCTGGGCCGCCTGTGCTGACCACGGAGTACTGAATTGCTGTATGGGAACTCTCTTCAGCTCTTCCCTGGACAGAAGCCATTGAGCTGGATTTGGAAACATCCAGGGCCCCTTCTACAGTGGCTCTTAAGTGAAGCTGGCTGGCCCAAACCAAGTAGTTCAGTGCATCAGATGTTTGTTGCTTCATCTCTTCCCGCTGCTTGGCTCGGAATCCTTCTGTAGACGCCTTCCACCAGAATATCCCCCCAAAGTGGAGGGGACCCTGGTTTATGTGGGACCCAAACCTGCTGAAGAAGCTCTCACACATGTTTGTCAAGAAGGCACGATCTCTTTTCTGACTGAAGCTCAAAAGCTGCTCCATGTCCTGCAGCTCCCGCAGAGCCACATCCGAGAGGCGAAGCTGATGCCTTTGGAAGTAGCAGGAGGCCAGAGGGATGTACAGGTACTTGGTGGTGCAAAAGTAGCTCTGCTCAGAGTGGGACCTGTGGGTGTCCCGTGACTGCGAGGACCTGCTGTAATCTACACCCCCTTCCAGAATAATCCCACAGAATGAGCCTTTGCCAGAAACGCTCATGCTGAACCCCAGCTGCTCCATGGACTTGGTGAAAGCGGATTCTGCTGCAGAGGAGGAGAACTCCTTCCTCTCAAGCAGTGATCTTTGCTCTGGACCGGTGAGCTGGAATCCCTCGGGAACCCTGAGGAGCTGCTCTCGCTTTGCCAGCACATCTTCAGGTCTGCTGGTTCTGTAGATGCCCTGCAGGGCCAGTCCCCCCGACGCCCGCCTCAGCACCTCCGTGTCGGGGATGTTCTCCCTCCTGCCTGCTGACAGCTCCTGCTGCTCCAGCTGCTTCTGGATGCTCTCCAGACTATCCGCCAAGGGCTCCTTTGGCTGTGGCCAGAACTTTTTGGGAATGTCCATGGCTCGCCACAGAGTCTCTGCTTTCTTCCTCAGATCATCCTGGCTGTGGCTGCGGATCTTGAGAATTTCTGTCAGATCATTCAGGGCTTGTTTGGCCAATTCTTCTGTTTTCTTTGCCATCTCCGAGCACTTCTGCACCTCTTTAGTGGTTGTTTTGTCATCTCTTATTTTCAGGACATTCTGGAGTGCCTTTTTCTCCCAGGGGTGCCGTACGTGACACTCCAGCCTGAGGTAGTCCTCATATTTCAGATGTTGCAGGGCTTCTCTGCTCTTGATTCCCAGGATCTGTGAAGCTTTGGGCAGCCAGTATCCAGCATCCAGTCCTTCCTTCTGGAACGCCTCTGCCAGGAGCTGTGCCTTTGCATCCCCTTCCTGTGCGTCCTCCTGCGAAGCCATGGCTGTGGAGGAAGAACAGAGACTTTCCCTAAGGTGTTGTCAGAGGCTCCAGGCTCCTGGCAGAGGCTCTGCAGCAGCTGCAGCCCTGGGGATTGCTCCCACTTGGCTGCTGGAGCCAGACCTGGAATGGCACAAGAGCCAGGGTCTCCTTCCCAGCCCCCTGGATGTGCCTGTGGCTTTCCTGTCTGCAGGATCAGCCCTGAAGGTGAGTGTGCATCCCAGAGACAGCACAGACACACGGACAAACACACAGACATACAAAGAGACATACACAGTACACACAGACTCACTCAACCACACCACCTGCCCTGGACAAGGTGCTGCCTTCACATCACCGACATCCTCCCAGCAGAACTCCTCGATCCACAAGTGCAGACAGCCGGGGGTGTTCCTGGCTCCCCGGAGCAGTGACACAGCCCCTCTGCCCATCCAACAGCCCTGCCTGCATCCTGCACCCTCTGCCCAGCCCACGGCTGCCCTGCTTGCTGCCCACCCAGAGGCAGCACTCACACCCTGCCCCATGGGCACCCCACACTCCCCAGACGTGCTCTCCCCACACCTGGCACAGCCCCAGGGGCTCTGAGCTGTGCTCCTGCTCCAGCTGCCAACACAGCCCCTCCCTGGCCCCGCACTGGGCCCTTGCCAGGAGCCGCTTCCCGAAACACTCAGGGGCTCACCCCAGTGCAGAGGGGAATCCCACCTTGTCCCTGCCCACAGCTGTGCCTGGGGCATCCTGGTGGCCCTTCAGGAGAGACTGGATGTAGAGTTGTGTTTGCACTGCGTATCCCCTCTTTGTATCTGTTTGCTTCATCCCAGCTTTCCCATCAGCACCTGTATGTCCATCAAACCCCAACCCATCCCCCTGTCTCCTCCCAGGTGATGTGTCCATCACCTGCTGACCATTCCCCTTTGTCCAGATCCTTCTCCCAGGGTCACCAGGTAACTGGACCATTGCTCTGGGACTCCTCCGCCACCCTCTCCTCAGTGGTCACTCTGAGGCCTTGCCCCCAGAGACCCACTCCCGTGTCCTTCCCCCTTTGGCTGGTCAGGTTTCCCCACCCCCCTATATCTGGCTGCTCTGGGTGGGGCCCTCTCTCTTTCTCTGGATGTCCTTCGAGGTCAGGTGTGGCCTGGGATCTCTCCAGGCCCTCATTAAACTTTGGAACTAATCCTGAGGAGAGCGCCTCTTTCCTTTGCTTGTGGGACCAGCTCGTTTTGGACTCATGTGGGAGCTTCTCCAAGCCCCTGGGATCCAAGGAGAAGTTCCTTCCCTCTGCCCAACTCGCCCACTGCCCAGCTGGCCGGGCTCCACAGGGGATCTGTTCCCGTGGAATCGAGGGGGAGACGAGCAACTGGAGATGCTGGGAGCCAGCTCAGAGAGGTGCCCTCCGTGACCTGCTGCTCCTTAGCACAGAGGGTTGTTGGAGAATGGTTGGGGAAGAAGGGTCATGGATCAATGGAGCAGTTATTCATTGATAGCTCTGTTGAAGACCCCAGAATCAGAATCAGGCTGTGTCTGGCCTGGGAGCAGAGCTTGGGAAACAGGCTCTGTGTCTAGGCCTGGGAAACTGTACAAGGTCTGTCTAGGCCTGGGAAATGGAACAAGGTTGGAATGAGATAATAAGGATGAGCATATCCTTGGCGATATGCTTGTACAGGAATAGGCTGTGGGACAAGGTGTGCCCAGAGAGGATGGGATGTACCATGAGGACGGGACTAGAGATGAGAAACTTGGCTTAAGAAACCTGGCTATAGCTGTAAATGCACGTTGGCTAAACAGAACAAAGACCTTTGTAAATTGACCAATGAGAGCTGTTGCTGACTTTGCTTGTAGCAAACCCCATATAAACTGAGAGGATTTTTGAATAAATGAATCTTGCTTATCAATCATACTGATTGTGCCTGTCTTCCCTCCGCCTGCGGCCTCAGAGGGTCTCGTCAGGCGGTGCCCATTGGAGGCAGGCTTGGCTTCAGCCACCACGGAGCCACCAAGTTCAAAATCTCTGGTGACAGCAGGAAAAGTGCCTGCAAACCTTCAGCTGGGCACCTGCTTTAAACCTTTGGGGTTGTGACTCTGTCACACAACTCTGAGAATTGTCCCAGTCTCAGTTCACTTGGGTACTGGAGAGATTTCCTCCTTGCAAACAACCCTTCAGAGCATTCAGCTGCTGTCCCAGCAAGGCCACAACACTGTCACCAGCACAGGAATGGATCCCAGGGGCTTGCCCTGGGCTCCTGCACCCTTCCAGAGCTTTCAGGGGCAGCTTTCCCTCAGAATCCCTGCGGAATTGGGCAATGTGTGCAAGGGCTGTGGGCTCTGACTCCCCTCACCCACCTCACAGCAGATGCTCCCGTTGCTCCCAGCCTTGGCTTCTCAGCTCAGGGGATGCAGCACAGCAGCAGTGGCAGACCTGGGGCACACAGGCTGGGTGTGGAGAAGAAGATGGGAGCCCCTCAAGAACTCAGGTGTGGAGCACCAGGAAGGAAAGGCTCAAAATCCTAAAGGAGAAGAGCAGACAGTCAGGAGAAAGCGACCCATGGGCACAGAGGATTCATTCCAGGAGCACTGGAGGCCAACCCTTCGTCTCCACTGGGGATTGCCCAGGCAGCAAAGACTCCTCAGGGCTCTTCTGAGGAGGTGACCAGAGCAGGGTTTCACTGGGACCTACATCCAAGTTCCGCTCTGCGAAATACAAATTTGTGCTTCGTGTCAGGCAAATAAAGGCAACATGTGCAGTTGTGGTTATGGAATGTGTGGAACACGGCCATGGGACAGTGTTGTATTGTGTTTTTATAGTTCAGTAATAGTTCTGCAATAGTTTGCCCTTCACCTCCCTTTGGTTCCACCCCGAGTTTTCCCACCTTTCCCTCAATGTCAATCTCCCTGAAAACGCTTCTTCACTCCCCTCTCCCCTCCCTGCTGCCTTGTCCATCACTCGGCTCCCCATCCCACTCTTCCAGAATCTTCCACCTTGGGCATTGAGGGATTGGATGGGACCCAGGGGTCCCTCCCTTAAACTTCCCCCATTGGTTTATGTCTCTGTCTATCCTCTCACCTCCCACTCCCCCAAATCCCTGCATTGGTTAGTGGGAGTCCCTCCCCCTGTTACCGCCCCGATATTTAAGATGTTGCGAGAGCCTCGAGGGCTTTCTCAGCTGTTGGATATTCTGGAGTTTGGCGCTCCTCAGAGCATGGATTAAACCTGAGACTGTTTCCCCAGCCTTGAGTCGGCTCCTTTATCGCCTCCTCAGACATCGCCTCTCCTCCATACATGGCAGATGAAACAGAGTAAAATTTAACAAAGTAGAAAATCCATCTGGATTTAGGTAAAGTGTACTGCGTAGTAGCTTGCTAACATGAGTAAAATATGCTATTTAATCTATTAACTCTGCTGTGCTTGTAAAACTGCCCCAGCCAAAGAGAAAAAAAATGCAATCCCCAAGGTGAAGAGATAAGAGGGGCCTCTTGAACTCTGAAACTAAAAAAAGTCTACAAAAATAGACAAAAAGATTAGAGTTCTCTGTACAAAGAGCCAACTATAAATATTAACTCAAAATCAACAAAATAAATATACATGAATCTATTGTGAGATTCTATGTATATGTAGATTAGTACAGGATAATAAAAAAGATCAAGAATCCCCAAAAAGTACGCACGCCCTTTAAAGAAGAACTCCTGCTGCGAAGAAAATCCCAATGTACACCCAGCGCAGAATAAAATAAAAAAGATATTAAACTGTCGCTTTAGAATGTGTAAGTCTTAAGCTGTTTTGCAATAAGAGCTTTTGAATTATAATTTCAGAATGTTGCTGAGTACTAAGGATTTTTAAGCTGTAGCTTTAAAATGTATAAAGGATTTAAACAGAAAGGGAAGTGACCCCATCCCAAACTCCTGGAGAAGGAAGGTGGACATCACGGTTGTAGATTGATGATTTTGAAAAGCCAAGCTGGACATCACTACCATAGATTAATGATCCCAGAAAATAGAAGTTGGACCCCACCATCTAAACACACATCCTGGGATATCCACAACAGGATATAGAAATTGGAAAGGAACCAAACATCACCAGCATACATTTACGATCCTGAAGTACGGAATTGTGATGTTAAAGGTGGAAATGCAAACTGTGGAAAGCTCACGTAGAAACTGGGAAAAGATAATGAATATACATGAGTATGATCAATAAATACCAGCAAGCCCAACAATCAGTGTGCAGTCAGAGGGGAAAATCCCCACCACTGCACCCAGCGCTGTCTTTGCTCATAGGTCACCATATTAATTAATAAATTAAATTGCTGCTTGATCTATTGTCTGAGTCAAGCGTCTCATTTCCAGCAGTTCCTTCCAGAAGGAAGCTGGACACGCTGGAGAGGTGGGACAGGACAAAGCCCACGGAGGTCAGCAAGGCCAAGGGCAGGTGCTGCCCCTGGGTCGGGGCAGTTGCAGGGACAGATGGGGCTGGGAAGAGAAGGGATTGAGAGCAGCCCTGAGGAGTGTCGGAACTCAAAATGTCCCTCAGACATTTTTAGAGGTTCCAAGCCTTAGTCAGAAGCATTTTAGACCCTAGCAAGCAGCTGAGAACAGCTGTGATTTTAAGTTTAAACCATAGAATAAATTACCAACTTTAAAGGTAGAACAAGCGGTCACAGAGAGTTAAATAGTATAATAAAAGTAGTCACAAATTAGAGGGTAAAATTTTTTAGTATTGTACAGGGGGGTTTTAACACCTGTACAGGGGGGTTTTACTTTGTACAGGGGGGTCAGGAGTTCTAAGATAGAAGAAAGTAGACCTAATCCTGTTCTTCCTCCTTCTTCTTCCTTACCTCCATGCTCTTAGTAATGTTAGCATTTTTCTATTAGTTTAGGCTAGGGACACACTATTCAACGTAAATGATAGATATTAGCACATTATTGTAAATATAGTACACATAATTTCTAGTATATAATGTTTGTACCATCCCACTGAGGGGCAGAGCCCCACACGCTGCCCTGCAGAACAGACCTGCGGCAGGGCAGCAGAACATGTTAGAGATAAGCAAAAATAAACAACCTTAAAACCAACACAAACGAACTATGGCTTCTTCTTTAGCAATAGGGCAGAAAGACAGAGACTTTCTACAATCTCAGAATCATCAATACCCACAGATTCCGACAGAGGAGAAGGACTCGGGGGTGCTGGTGGCTGAGGGGCTGCCAGGGAGCATCTGTGCCCTGGGGCAGCAGACAAGGTGTGGAGGGGCAGAGGCAGGGGAGCAGCACTGACAGAGGGGCAGAGGGCCCTGTGCCACCCCTGCCCACAGCACTCAGCTGCTGCTGGGGGGCTCAGGGCCCAGGAGAGGGGGAGAAGCAGCGTTGGGCTTGGATCCCAGCAGGCACTGACCCCCCAGCGCCTCCTGCGCTCCCAGCAGCAGGATGGGGACAGGAGGGGACAGCAGAGACAGGAAAATCCCCTGGCTGGAGACAAGGGCGGTTCAGCAGCAGAGGAAAGCTGGGCGTGCTGGCAGAGCATGGGAGGGATTTCACACACCAATTGTTCTCTTTGGGCACATGTCCAGCTGCTCCCTGGGCAGCAGAGCCTCAGTGCAGGGTGGCTGCTCAGGGTCACTGCTGGAGCTTGTTCACTTCAGCCACTCGTCCTATCGCTTTTCCCTCCCAAATTCTGTCCCGCTGCAGCACTGCCAGCACTGGTTCGGTGTCGGGAGCCAGAGGCTGCCCTGGACAACATTAACTCAGCCCAGCCGCACCCTGAACATGCCCCAGGCACCCCTGGCAGTCCCTGCACAGCTTCCCATGGCTGCAGGAAGAGGGAAAAAGCCCCAGGGACGGTGTCAGCTCCCGCAGAGAGGCACTGAGCGCATCCAGGGCATAACTCGGGATCAGCTCCTCCCGGGAAGCAAAGGAGGGAAGCAGCAAGGCTGGCAGCAGGACCTGCCACGGGTGTGCCTGCACCCCATTCCATGGGAACAGCCCCCCGAGGGTGTTTTCCCCAGCCCTGCCTCAGGGAAAGGGCTCTGGGAGCCCATCCCCATCCCCATCCTCATCCTCATCCCCATCCCCATCCCCATCTCCATCCCCATCCCCATCCCCATCCCATCCCATCCCATCCCATCCCATCCCATCCCATCCCATCCCATCCCATCCCATCCCATCCCATCCCATCCCATCCCATCCCATCCCATCCCATCCCATCCCATCCCATCCCATCCCATCCCATCCCTACCTTCTCCCTCCGTTCCCGCAGCTCCCGGGCTGGACAAAGTCCCGCACAGCCCAAGGTGCTCCAGCTCTGGGACCTGCTTCACCTTTTATAGGGGCGGTGCGTGAGCTGTCACTGCATTCCCGAAAATCAGGTGTCTTCTTGCATAGGTGTGGAAGCGAATCTGCTGCTACCTGTTTTGGGGTGTGTCTTGAACACACGGGTTTCTGCTAAGGAAAGCAGAAGCCTTCCTTGAAATGGAAACTGGAAACCCCCTCCCTTCCAAATTATTATAACTTTGAAATTGAACAGCTCTCTGGCAAAGATATGGGAGCAGGAATAATAGTTCTTTATTAGGAAAATTAAAAATATAAATGCAATAGTACAAGCAAACAAAACCAACCCTGCCAGAGTCAGAGCAGCCCTGTCCCCTGTGGGGCAGGGAGGTGGCAGCAGCCCCATCCCAGGGTGGCTCAGCCCTCCTGCAGTGCCAGCTGTGCTTCTGCTGGAGCAGGATCCTGCACAAGGGGGGAGTTTTCCTCTGGAGCTCCAGGGCTGGGGGAGATGGGCCTGGGCTCCTCTGGGAATGCAGTGGGGAAGGAAGAAAGCTGCTCCTCTGGGAATGCACTGGGCAAAGGCTGCTGTGGAATCCCAAAATGTCAGATTGTATCCAGGTAGGAATTGCTTGGCTGCTCCTCCTGGGCAGAGCATCTCCCCGTGGGATGATGGAATTTTCTCAGCCATGCAGGGACACTCAGTGGCCCATGAACAGAAGATAATTAATAATTAATGACCCATGAACAGAAGATAATTAATAATCAATGAGCCATGAACAGAAGATAATTCATAGTTAATGGCCCATGAACAGAAGAGATCTCCTGGAGGGAGGATGGGTTGTGGAAGAGATAAAGAAAACTGCCCAATGAACAGAAGGTAACTGCCCCATCTCAGACAGATGGGAATAAAATACACACCCCCAGCTAAATCTTTCAACCTGAGAGACGCAGTCTGAGCACAGAGCCAGCGGTGGGACCGGGCACACCCTGCCCTTGCACACACACACACACACGTGCACACCTGTGTCGGTGTCTCGGGGTTCAGAAGGTCAGGGTGACCCCATGATCGTAAATGTTGTTTATTTTTTCTTATCTATAACATTCTTTCTCTGACCTGCTGAGCTCTGGCTAGCAAGGAGGCCTTGGCAATCTGCCCTGCCCCGTCGGGCGGTGTTTACCTTTTATATCAAAAGTTACATACAGACTGTTTATAAAAATCTGCCAATATCTGACATCTGTGTTGGACAGTGTGTCCCTGTCCTAAACCAACAGAAAAGTGTCACCACCACACCAAGACAGGGAGGGCAAGAAGAATGAGAAGGTCAGGACACACCCAAATTCTTCCATCTTGTACCTCCTTGAACCCCTGTCTAAAAATCCCAAATTTCTACTTTTCCACCCTGTGTTAATCCAACTACCACACTACTCAAACCCTTGTGGCTTGTAATTGCTGATACAAAATTGACAGTTTTACACGGGCTAAAATCGAAGCCACAGGTGTTTCTGACTTCATGCCAGGGTCTCTGAGCCCCCTGCCAGGGTCTGGGGCAGCCAGAGGGGTGTGCTGGGCTCTGACACACCTGAGAGCACACACAGACACAGAGGTGCACACCACGAGCTCACACACTTGTGCACAAAAACAGGAAAGGCCCTTTCCCCAGTGTCCTGTTGTCAGCAAAACTGCAGGAGAAACAAAAACTCTCCAACATCTTTTTAGTGTTAGGGAATCAAAGCATTATTTTCTTATGGCCAGGATGCTGTTCTGGGCAGGATGTGCCACAGAAATCTCGTCAGCCACACATTCCCTTGTGCAGAGACAATCATTCCATGATGTGAAATACAAAGTTGTGTTTCGTGTCTGGTAAATAAAGGTAACCTGAGTAATTGTAAAATGTGTGGAGCACAGCCATGGGACAGTTATAAAGACGAATTTGAATAAACAACCGAGGAAAGCATGGAAGAAGGCTTTTGAACCAATCTTTTGTTTTCAAATAACAATTATAGATCTTAAAACTGTTTTGCAACAAGAGTGTTTGAATTATAACTTTAGAATGTTGCTTTTGGTAAGAACTTTTTGCTTGTAATTAAGTCTGAGGCTGTTTTGTAATAAGAACCTTTGAATTATAACTTTAGAATGTTGCTTAGTATTAGGGATTTTAAACTGTAGCTTTAGAATGTATAAAGGATTTAAACAGAGAAGGAAAGTGATCCCATCCCAAGCTCCTGGAAAAAGAAGATGTATATCAATGGTGCTGATTAATGATCTCAAAAGCTGGACATCACTACCATAGATTAATGATCCTAGAAAATAGAAGCTGGACCCCACGTCAGGGAGATGGACCCCACCATCTGGGACACACATCCTGGGACATTGAAACCTGGAATAGATCACAATAGGGTATAGGAATTGGAAAGGAACCAGACATCACCATCATAGATTTACGATCCTGAAGGACAGAATTGTTACATCCAAATATAGAAATAGAAACTGCTGAAAGCTCGTGCAAAAGTTTGGAAATAGAAACTGCAAGAATACTGACGTAAAAATGGGAAATAGAAACTGAAACTGCTGGGAAAAGCTTATGAATATGATCAATAAATACCAGCAAGCCCAACATTCAGTGTGCAGTTGGAGGGGAAAACCCCCACCACTGCACCCAGCACTGTCTTTGCTCATAGGTTACCATATTAATTGATAAATTGAATTGCTGGTTGATATATTGGCTGAGTTGAGCTTCTCATTTCTAACAACAACACATGATCTTTCCTGGGTTTTTCCCATATTTACATGGTCAAAACCCAGAGAAAATCATCTGTTCAATGCTTATTGGTGCCAAGTTACACAGTTTTAAGTATTTGGTTTCCTATTGGTTATTGATTCCTTCACCTTCCATGTTAATTAGGTTCTCATTCTTCCTTTTTTTAATTTCTCTTTTCCCAGACCAGGAGTCTCTGACCATGCCAGGGATGATGTTTGGAGTTGATGTTCCTTGCTGGTCCTTATCTTTTGTGTGTCTTCTGTGCAACTCCCAGTTTGTTGAGATGTTAAGCTCACCAGGCCTTGGGAGGTGAAACAGTCCTTTGAAAAGAAATTTATTTTCTTCAGTGAGAAAAGTGGCCACAAAATAGTACCTTAGCCTGTAACACTGTTAAAACTGATGTTATCCTTTCACTGAGAGCAAAAATGGGATGAAGTGATGTTTGCTGAAATGTTTTTCCCTTTAAGAAATCACCCTGAATAACCAAAGGATTGTAGAGTTCATTCTGTACCTTCAGACCCTTTAGTTTTGGACGCTGAGCTGCCAAAACCACGCCTTGTGAACAAAGGAATAACCCTTAAAAGCAATAGCCTGTTGCATGTTCATATATCTCATACATGCCCAAATTCCTCCATCTTGTCCCCTGTAACCCCTTATTTTAAAACCCTAAAATTCTACTTTTTCACCCTGTGTTAACTCAACTCCCACACCACTCAAACCCTTGTAGCTTGTAATTTTTTGTGTTTTTTCCACGGGCTAAAATCGAAGCCACAGGTGGTTTTGACTTCGTGCCAAGGTCTGGGGACAGCCAGAGGGACGTGCTGGGTTCCCACAGGAACTGGGTAAAATATGAAATACACAGATTTGGGTAAAATACGACAAGGAGGTTCCCTGACACATTTTACCCAATTTCATTGTAGAATTCACTCACCCCACTTTGCCATTAGCCTGGGCCCTGTCAGGAGTGTGAAGATCCCAAGCTATTCCCAAGGCTTTCCTAACCTTTTTTATCACTTTTTTATCATTTTTTTATCACTTTTTTATCACTTTTAATCAGTGTTTTATCAGTTCTGCAATAATGTGGCAATCTCTGTCTGCTGGCATTCCCAAAGGCACACCCAATTTTTGATTTATTGTATGTTTGGTTTATTGTGTTGTATTATATTACATTTATGGTATGTTTGGTTTATTGTATTGTATTGTATTACATTTATTGTATGTTTGGTTTTTTGTATTTATTTGATTTGACTGTTTGGTTTTTTTATATTTATTTGATTTGACAAATCAAATCAAATCACGTCCCTAACCTGGTTGGTGTGCCAAGGGAAGTTTTTATCCACCAGAACTAGCAGGGATTTATTCCCCCCTTGTCTGAGCAATTCAGTAAAATCCATCTGCCAGTGTTCACCCAGAAGATTTCCAGGTTTTATGGCTCCCATAATATAAAATATAAATATATATTAAATATTTATATATTTATATTTATAATTTATATAATATAATTTGTCAGCCCTTTTTGTTTAATACCCTAATCCCTGTGTAGATTATATATTTCAGTGTGATAAATATATCAGAGTTTAGGCTCTCACAAAATATTAAAATAGAGATTATGTCGTTAACTTTTGCAGGAATAATTGTAGTTGTGAAATAATAATCAATGCTGTTATTTTTGTAGCTGAGTGACAATAGTGAAATAACTCATATTGATTGAAAATACTTGTAAAAATACTTTGTAAAAAAGCCCCTCTGTATGATAAGGTACCATTGAAAATTTGTGTATTTATTATTAATTTTATTATTTTATAGATTGTATTATTTATAATGTATCATTAATAACTTATTTATTATTATAAATAATTTATTCTTATTATTTATATTCCATCATATTTTCATATTTATTTATTGCATAATTATTAATTGATTTTATTATTTTATAGATTTTTATTATTTATAACTTATCATTAGTAACTGATTAATTATTATAAATAATTTGTTTTTATTATTTATATTCCATCACATTTTCATATTTATTTATTTATTGTGTATTTATTAATTAATTTACTTATTTTATATATTTTATTATTTATAACTCATTATTCACAATTTATTGATTATTATTAATAATTTAATTTAAATTTTATTACTTTTTTATTATTTTATATATATTTATACTTTATAACTTATTATTAATAACTGATTAATTTGTTATTGAGAACTTATTAATAAGTTATTAATAACTAATTAATTAGCTTATTAAACTCTTATTAAACTTCTAAAGACTTTAAAGAGCACTGCGGCCCCTCGGGCCCCTCCTCCTACCGGGCTCCGGGTCCTTCCCCTGCCCCCATGTAACACCTGCAGAGGGTTAAACCCCCAAAATAAAACCTGCAGAGGGTTAAACCCCCCCAAAATAAAACCTGCAGAGGGTTAAACCCCCCATAAAACACCTGCAGGGTGTTAAATTAAACCCCCCAGATAACACCTGCAGGGGTTAAAACCCCCAGGTAACACCTGCAGAGGGTTCAACCCCCAAATAACACCTGCAGGGAGTTAAACCCCCCCCATAAAACACCTGCAGGGGTTAAATTAAACCCCCCAGGTAACACCTGTAGGGGGTTAAATTAAACCCCCCAAATAATACCTGCAGGGGTTAAACCCCCCAAATAACACCTGCAGGGGTTAAACCCACAAATAACACCTGCAGGGGTTAAACCCCCCAAATAACACCTGCAGGGGGTTAAACCCCCGCATAAAACACCTGCAGGGGGTTAAATTAAACCCCCCCAGGTAACACCTGTAGGGGGTTAAATTAAACCCCACAAATAAAACCTGCAGGGGGTTAAATCCCCTATAAAACACCTGCAGGGGTTAAACCCCATAAAACACCTGCAGGGGGTTAAACCCCCCAGATAAAACCTGCAGGGGGTTCAACCACCCAAATAACACCTGCAGGAGTTCAACCCCCCATAAAACATCTGCAGGGGGTTCAACCCCCCAAATAACACCTGCAGGGGGTTAAATTAAACCCCCCAAATAAAACCTGCAGGGGTTAAACCCCACAAATAACATCTGCAGAGGGTTCAACCCCCAAATAAAACCTGCAGGGGGTTAAACCCCCCCAAATAAAACCTGCAGGGGTTAAACCCCACAAATAACACCTGCAGAGAGTTAAACCCCCCAAATAACAACTGCAGGGGTTAAACCCCACAAATAACACCTGCAGAGGGTTAAACCACCCCCATAAAACACCTGCAGGGATTAAACCCCCCCCCAGATAACACCTGCAGGGGGTTAAATTAAACCCCCAAATAACACCTGCAGGGGTTAAACCCCCCATAAAACACCTGCAGGGGTTTAAGTCCCCCATAAAACACCTGCAGAGGGTTAAACCCCCCAAATAAAACCTGCAGAGGGTTAAACCCCCCAAAATAAAACCTGCAGAGGGTTAAACCCCCCCAGATAACACCTGCAGGGTGTTAAACCCCCAAATAACACCTGCAGGGAGTTAAACCCCCCATAAAACACCTGAAGGGGGTTAAACCCCACAAATAACACCTGCAGGGGTTAAATCCCCCATAAAACAACTGCTGAGGGCTAAATCCCCCAAATAACACCTGCAGGGGGTTCAACCACCCAAATAACACCTGCAGGGAGTTAAACCCCCCAAATAACACCTGCAGGGAGTTCAAACCCCCAAATAACACCAACAGGGTGGGCAGGGCAGGGCTGGAGTGCCCATCCCTGGAGGGATTTAACAGCCACGGGGATGTGGCACTTGTGGGTCAGCACTGGGGGAGTAGCCGGATTCCACAATGAGTTTTCCCGGTTTTCTTCTCCACCCTAAACGATTCTGTGATCCCAAAGCTGGTGTGTGGCAGAAAAAACCTGCTTCTGTCCTAAAAAGGGCTGGAAGGTGTTTGCGAGGTGCTTTAGGAGAAACTCAGCTCCCTGGTAGGTAAGAGCAGCATCACAGAGCCACGAGGAACTAGTGAAGAAAATAACACGGTGAAGAAATAAATAAAACAGCTGTCTCATCTTCCCAATGCACATCTGAAGTTTGTCAACACCTCAGAGCCCCTGGCAGGGCCTGGAGGGGCTCCAGGAGAGCTGCAGAGGGACTGGGGACAAGGGACAGAGGGACAGGACACAGGGAATGGCTCTCAGTGCCAGAGGGCAGGGCTGGGTGGGAAATTGGGAATTGTTCCCTGGCAGGGTGGGCAGGCCCTGGCACAGCTCACAGACTCCACCACAGGAACAGTTCCCAAAGCACTGCAGGTGAAGGAAGGGAAAGAAAACAGCCAGAACTGGGTTTTGTCCTTATTTATTGCAGTTCCATCGGTGACATTCATTCCTCAGATGCAATTTGCTCATTCCAACAGCATTTGGACAGTGTGGAGCAAACTGCGCCCTCAGAACCCAGCTCAGCCCCCGGGATTGCCCCTGCTGCCCCACAGAGCTGCTCCTCCCCACAGCATTACCTCCCCTCTCAGCCCCCCACCTCCACTGCTTCACGTTCTCCTGATCTCCAGACTTAACTCTCCATCCAGAGCTTTGGGATAACTTTTGTTCTCCCATGGGAGAAATCCTGAAGGGTTACCAGGGGGATGAGACAGTGACAAGGAGCCTGCAGAGACTCAGAGCCGTGTTAGGTGCTCCTCTCCTGGAAGTGGAATGGAGCGTGCTCATTAGATAAAAATTACTGGCTGAGTAGCTAAAAAGGGATTGACAAAGGCCACAAATCCCCTCTCCAAGAAGGATTGGGTGTAGGATTTATTAGTGCATTGAAATGGCATCGCCAGGCACAGGACGGGGGTACGGCGTCCCCAGGGCTGCTACTGGGGGTAGAGCTCCACGATCATCGCGTGACCCTGGCAACAGAGACACAAAACGTCACGGAAATGGCTCATTAACGGGACAAGACTAATTATTACAGACACAGCAGCAAGAACAGGAGCCACCGCAGCGGGACACGAGCCCAGGAGTGGCAAAGAGGCCCCTGGGCTGTGCCAGCTCTGGGGTGGCAGCAGGGCCAGGGGGCACCTCCAGTGCTGGGGGCAGCTCTGGGCCCCTCCTGCCAGGAGAGACCTGGAGGGGCTGGAGCGTGTCCAGGGAAGGGAACGGAGCCCCAGGAGGGGCTGGGGGAGCTGGGAAGGGGCTCAGCCTGGAGAAAAGGAGGCTCAGGGGGGACCTTGTGGCTCTGCACAGCTCCTGACAGGAGGGGACAGCCAGGGGGGGGTCGGGCTGTGCTCCAGGGAACAGGGACAGGACACGGGGTGGTGGGGGCAGCCAGAGGTGCCTGAGGGAGCTCTGGGTCACAGGCAGGATTGCAGAGCCCCAGCAGGACCAGCCCTGCTGTTCCTGCCCTCTCCTGAGGGCACAGCACCATTACCTGCCCTCCTGCAGCACAGGCAGCCACCAGGCCGTACTGGCCCCCCTCCTTCTTCAGCCTGTGGGCAGCAGTGATGACCAGGCGGCAGCCGGTGGCCCCAAAGGGGTGTCCCAGGGACAGGGAGCCCCCCCATGTGTTGAACTTGTCCAGAGGAGGGGCTCCAACCTGCAGGGACACAGAGAGACACACCCAGCTGGAAGGGCGACACCTCATCCCACCTAATCCCAACAACACCGAGACTACAGCAGTTCAGGATGGTTGATGAGGGGATAAAACCACCCCAAAGGAGCTCCTGCTTCACCTGCAGCCCCTCAGGGGAGCCCTGCACGGTGCAAGGACTGAGCCCCTCACACTGTCCTTACCACCCTCCCCTACAGGGATTGAGGCTCTGCATCTCCACCTCCTGCCAGCATCCCCAAAAAAAATTAATGTCCCAAAGAAACTGCATCAATTGGGATTTGCTAAGCCAAGCTCAAGGAGCATCACTGCTCCTCACAGGACAGAGCCAGAGCCCGGCTGTGCAGCACCAGCACTGGCAGGAGGGAGCCCAAAAACCCCAAAGTTTCACTGAACTGGAGAGAAAAGTGGGTCCAGAGGAGACCCCAGAGCTGCTGCAGGGCTGGAGCCAGGCTGGGAGAGCTGGGGGTGCTCACCTGGAGAGGAGAAGGATCCAGGGAGAGCTCAGGGCCTGGAGGGGCTCCAGGAGAGCTACAGAGGGGACAGGGCCTGGAGGGGCAGCACAAGCAGGAAAACATCCTGACTCTGCCTTACCTTTGCCTTCCTGCCCATGTAGTTCTGTGCAAACCAATCCGAATCCATGGCCTTCAGGTTGGCCAGGATCTGCCCCTGCAAGGGAGGAGAGGGTGACATCGGGAATAACCCAAAGCAGATGGCCACAGGGAGCCAATCCCAGCTCTAAAGCACTTACAGCAAAGGCCTCGTGGAACTCAAACACGTCGATGTCACTCAGGGTGAGCCCGGCCTTCTCCAGCACTTTGGGCGTGGCATAGGTGGGGCTGAAGGAGGGAAGAGACACAATTCTCACATCTGTGTTCCCTGTGAGCCTCATTCCCCTTTTCCACAGTCACATCCTTCTCTCTGGGCTCACAGCCCAGCTCTGCCCATCCCCGTCCAAGGGAGGCACAGCCCCCAGAACTATTGCTGAGGCACCCCAGCAATCCTGGGGTGTTCCTGCCACTGCTGCTCTCCCACCTCGTGAAGGCCTGGAGGGATGCAACATCTCCTGAGGCGCTTCCCAAAAACACCCCGTGGCAGGAGAAGGCTGTTGTGGGAGCAGGGGCTGTGGGGGGGGTGTGGGACTCAGATTCAAAGAGAGAAACGAGAGTTTCTAGCCAGGCAGAAGCCTGGGAAAGAGCTGGAGAAGAATGCAAATAATTTATCTCTCTTGTTGTTCACATTGTTTATAGTTAAGTTCTATCACTGTGCATCAAGCACTCTGCACCAATGCTGTGATTTGTTTTCACTTCAGAACCAATGGAGTTGGTCCTCACAAAGCTCTGCATAAAAGAGCAGTGTATTTTGAATAAACCAGAGTTTTACTCTCCCAGCCTTCTGGTCAGAGTCTCTTCATTCCCATCCTGCCTCGACAGCGACAGGGGGATGCTCTCCATCTCCACCTACCCCAGGAGCAGCTGGTCCTTGGGATCCTGGGACACGTACACGAAATCCCTGCGCAGGAAAAGGGCTGTGAGTGCCAGGGAGAGGAGAAGGAAGAGGAGCAGAAGCCACAGGAGCAGCCCCTCCTACCTTAGGTAGGCCTTTGGTTTGTAGCCCATGGCCAGAGCCTTCTCCTCGGACATGATCAGCATGGCCGATGCTCCGTCGGTCTGGAACAGGCAGGGAGGGAGAAGCCGGGTGAGGGGTGAGGGACCTGCACACCCTGCGCCCCACAGCCCTCAGGAAGAGAGGAGCTGAACCCCAGCAGAGCCTCTAGGACACCCCACAACGACAGGGGCCAAAGGACAAGGCTGCTGGATGGAGGGGATAGATGATCACTGCTGATGCCAGCACACACTGCTGAAGCACCTCCCTACAGCCCACAGGCACAGCTGCCCCCGTTTCACCCAGCACAGAGGTGCCTGAAAGCCCTGCTAGGCCTGGGACAAGCTGGTCACCCCAAACACTCGGCTGTCCTCCCAGTCCCATCCCAAAACTCAGCATAATCCTGGGGTGACACAAGCCCCAGGCTCACCACATGACAAAAATCTGGGTTATTATTTAACCCACTTATTGTGGGTTTGGCACATCAAATCATTGAATGGTTTGGGTTGGAAGGGACCTTAAATCACATCCAGTCCCACTCCCTGCCATGGGCAGGGACACCTCCCACTACCCCAGGTTGCTCCAAGCGCTCAGAGTTTTTAGCTTTTATGTATTCTTCATGTATTTGTAGCTTTGTAGACTGTTAAATGCTTAGGTATAACCTCCAGTACTTTTTCAGCAGTGAACAAACTCTCACTGATGCATTCCTACAATATTGTTTTGTCTTGCCTGTTACTCCTCCAAGGAGTTTTTATTTTGCACCATGTAATCACAGACAGGATAAAGGCAGCGTAGGAGATGGGGAGGAGAAGCCAGGGCAGAAGCCAGGAGGGAATCACTTAACCAACAGCTCCTCTAACTGGACAATATTGGCTGGATATTCTAATTGCCCCATCTTGTATTAAATGGTACAAATCTAGTTCAGGATGTGGATTTTTGCCACATGCTGTACCTGAAGGCTTTCAAGGAAAGGTTGGTTTTTATATTGTCATTCTAACGTTGTCTGGAAAAGTTTGTGCTCTATTTCCAGGCATCACAAGCCCCAGTGTCCAACCTGGACCCCTGGCAGTGCCCAAAGCCAGGTTGGATGGGGCTTGGAGCACCCTGGGATAGTGGAAAGTGTCCCTGCCATGGCAGAGGGCGGCACTGGGTGAGATTTAAGGTCCTTTCCAACCCAAACCATTCAGTGATTCTGTGAAACCCAGACTAAACCTACTGGCTTCAGTTGTACAACGTGACCAATTCCACCCTGGGACAGAATCAAGGATTGACCCTCATGAAGCAGCTACAGAGAAGCAAACAGCTCAGACATCCCAAAACTTCAGGGGTTTTGTCATGGACTTTAAAATGAAACTATCCAATACCCAAATCCACCAGACTACAAGAAGGTTCCAAGTTACACCTGGAAAATCTGGGAAAAGTCAATATTAAAAGGGTCATTCCCAGATGGCACCAGCTAAGGGGGACAAGGGTCAGGTGCACAGTCCTCCCCTCTGGCTGACAGTGCCAGAACAGGAATTACCAGGAAGGAGGAGTTGGCTGCCGTGACTGTTCCATAGGGCTTGACAAATGCTGGCTTCAGTTTTCCCATCTGCTCCAGAGAGGACGGGCGGATCCCGTTGTCTTTGGTAACCGTGTCTTTGCCTGGCCAAGGGAAAAAAACTACATGTCAACTACAAAAATCAGCAATGCACAAGGGTTTCCTCATCAGGAGGAAAAAAAAAATCAGAAAATTGTGGGGTTCAGGACAAGTGTGGGGAGGGAGAAAAGGAAAATCTGTTTGTGGCATCACGATACTTAACACGGCTAAAAGTAGCACTTAAAAATTGAAGCTACCTCGCTTTTCCTCAGAAGACAACAAAAACAAAGTGCTGCCATCTGCTTACTGGAAGGCAAAATTACCACATGGGAAACCCAGTTGAGAAAAGAATTTAAATTTAGGTTAAAAAGCCTAAATGGAGAACTGGCCTTAAATCAGTTTACATTTACGTGCCGAGTTTGAGCAATAAAGAGCACTGGGAAAACCCAAATATACCCAACTGCTTTAAGAAAAGGTACCAATTGTATCATAAAGACCACATGGAACTGTGGATCTACAAGGATAATTTCTCCAGGATACCAATTAGAGCTCCCAAATGAACAGGCACTACAGCCAAGTGTGTCCCCTGGCTCCTGGGGAAGGGCAGCTTGAAGGTTCTCCCCAGACTGTTTCAGCTCCCAGCAAGGAGTGTGAGGCCTGGAGAACTGGAACCTGCCACATTCCAGCTCTTCCCATCCAGCACCTGAGTTACCAGACTGGGATTTTTGTTGGGCTGGTGTTTGTTGTTGATATTCTGGGGTATAAGGGTGGTTTCTCTTGCCTGGAGGAAGAGCAGAGGGATTCCTGTGTGCAACTGTCCTGATTTTCCCTGCTCTGTCACCTCATTAGCACAGATGTAAAAATAAATTTACATATGGAAAGATAAGACAGAGGGCAGGGTTAGATGGGGATTTTTTAAGGAGTTTTGAAAACAGGATCTCTTTTAGATGATGTGGATTATTTTTCTTATCTTCTACAGGCAGGAGGGATGAGTTCTGCTCACATCTTTACTGCACGGTTCAGAAGGACACAAGACCCCTAGTTACAACACTTTTTAAGGAGTTATTGACCAACAAAACACTGCCAACAAGGATATTTATGTTTTTGACCCAATACTTAAATATTTCACCTTAAGGACTCATGCAATAGTGTGAGTTTCCTTAGCCAATCATGTTACGACACACAAACCTACAGTACTGCATTTTAAACTTCTTGTTTACCTTTCTAACTACTTTATTTTTACTATATCTTGAACTCTAAAACTCCAAACTTTTCTTTACTTAGCTTAACGTGTCTAAATGATACATCCACACTGTCGCTTTTAGCACTTAAGTCCTGAAGCTTTTTCTAAGGTTTCAGATTAACTCCTGGGTTTAATTCTAAGCTTTGGCTTACAGGCCCAAAGTTCAGAGAGTTCCCTGCATTTCAGGTTTCAGCAGGGTTAGATGGGATATTGGGTATCCCAGGGAAGGAAGGTGGGGAGGGGCTGGGATAGAATCCCTGGCAGTGCCCAAGGCCAGGCTGGACAGGGCTTTGGAGCACCCTGGGACAGTGGAAGGCATCAGGGCTGGAACTGGGTGATATTCAACATCCCTTCCCACCCAAACCATCCCGTGGCTCTGCGTTCACACATCCACCCACCCCGTTTACAAACATGCCAGCAGCTTTCCAGGGACAAACACACCCTGGAGCCGCCCCCAGCAGCCCGGGCTGGCCGTGGCACTGTCACCTGGCACTTTGAAGGGCACCACGTCCTGCAGCAGCCCCTCGTCCTGGGCTTTCTTGGCCAGCGAGTGGGAGCGCAGCGCGTACTCGTCCTGCTCCAGGCGGGAGATGCCGAAGGCGGCGGCCAGGCGGTCGGCAGAGTGCCCCATGGTCTCGCTGGTGGAGAACTCTGCCACAGCTGGGAGCTGCCACCAGGGAGGCAGAGTCAGCACAGGGGGGAAAAAAAAACCCTGGGAGCACGCAGAGCTGAGCCCCACGGTGGGAGGGAGGCCCTTCCCTTCGTTAATTTGGAGCTGCACAATTAGCAGGTGGTAATCAGACTACAACAGGCTCAGAAATGTGTCAGAGAAACCAGCCCTTTCCAAGATTTTGGGGGAAAAAAACAAGTTCCAGGCTGCTGCTCACCACAGAGGTTCCAGAACTGTGTTGAGAGCAGCTGCCTATACATTTAACAGGGTGTCTTAGGTTGGAAATGGGGATGTGTGTTCTATCCCTATCTGTGGGGCAGTTCTCTTCTGTTCATTTTCTGTATTTCTTTCACAACCCATCCTCCCTCCAGGAGATCTCTTCTGTTCATGGGTCATTGATTATTAATTATCATCTGTTCATGGGTCACTGATTATTAATTATCTTCTGTTCATGGCCACTGAGTGTCCCTGCATGGCTGAGAAAATTCCATCATCCCACAGGGAGAGGCTCTGCCCAGGGGAGCAGCCAAGCAATTCCTACCTGGATACAATCTGAGATTTTGGGATACCACAGCAGCCTTTGCCCACTGCATTCCCAGAGGAGCAGCTTTCTTCCCCCTGCATTCCCAGAGGAGCAGCTTTCTTCCCACTGCATTCCCAGAGGAGCAGCTTTCTTCCCACTGCATTCCCAGAGGAGCAGCTTCCTTCCCTACTGCATTCCCAGAGGAGCAGCTTTCTTCCCCCTGCATTCCCAGAGGAGCAGCTTTCTTCCTTCCCCACTGCATTCCCAGAGGAGCCCAGGCCCATCTCCCCCAGCCCTGGAGCTCCAGAGGAAAACTCCCCCCTTGTGCAGGATCCTGCTCCAGCAGAAGCACAGCTGGCACTGCAGGAGGGCTGAGCCACCCTGGGATGGGGCTGCTGCCACCTCCCTGACCCACAGGGGACAGGGCCTGCTCTGACTCTGGCAGGGTTGGTTTTGTTTGTTTGTACTATTGCATTTGTATTTTTAATTTTCCTAATAAAGAACTGTTATTCCCGCTCCCATATCTTTGCCTGAAAGCCCCTTAATTGCAAAATTATAATAATTCAGAGGGAGAGTGTTTCCATTTTCCATTTCAGGGGAGGCTCCTGCCTTCCTTACCAGACATCTGTCTTTTCAAACCAAGACACAGGAATCCATGAGAAAGGCTGACCAGACCTTTTGGGTTTAGCTCAAACATCACATCCTGGGACCTCAAAACTCCTTGTCAGACACCTCCTCAACCAAAGGCAGAGCCCAGAGGTGATCTTGGCTTAGTTTTAGTTCTTCCAGCAGCACTCAGGAAATCCCTGTATGCATTCAAGTCTGGAATTTTCATATCTTACGTGGATTTGGGATGTCAGCTCTGCCACACTTAACCTGGGCCTCGCTGCACTCACACTAAAGGGAATGACATGGCTGCAGTTTCCTTGTGGAGAGCTCCTGGAGGGAAGGAGGGAAGTGCTGCCCCTTTCCATCCTCACCAAGTTGTAATTCAGCCCCCCACGGCCCCCAGGACAGAGCAGTGGCTCACTCAGCTCCTGACATGATGCTCTTCAGGGGAGCTGAACACATCCAGCCCCTGGCAGGATTTGGCCATGAACAGGGATCATAAGGCATATTTAAGATGCATTAATCAGATTAATGTACTGAGGATATTCCTATCTAATACTAAGGGGGGTTACTTCTATTATCTAGGAAAATTCCTCTGATCCTAGAATTCTTCTGACACTTCAGAATAAACTTTATATTTATGAAAAAAAAACCCCCAAACTTCTATTTCTATCAGCTGCAGCACAGTTTCTCCAGGAGTTGCAGAAGGAGGTTTTGCACTAAGCTAGGTTTACTGAAGATGAACATGTGGGAAGAAAAAGCAGAGGCCCAAATGCTGTGAGATGCATTAATCAGTGTTTTAACCTAAAGCAGAGGACAGAGACTGATCATGGTGAACCCCAGGAGCCACCTCACCCATCTTAAATCCCCTCCATCAAGGCTTGTTCACACCCTCTAAACCAGCTCACTAAACATCTAAACAAAAACCAAAAAAAAAAAATACCTCGGGAGCAAAGTAGTCAGGGCGAATTTTGGAAATGAGGGAGAGCTTCTGGCCCAGGGTCTTGGCTCTGTTGAGGGTCAGCATGGTCTTCCTCATCTTCCTGCTGTGGCGGATGGGGACGTCGGACATGAGCTCCACGCCGCCGGCCACCACCACGTCGCACTGGCCGGCCGCGATCATCCCCACGCCTGCAAGGAGGGACAGAGCGCTGCCAGGGTGCCGGGCTCACCCTGGGTCAGGGTGGCTCCGTGTGCTGGAAAAGTCTCTCCTCCAACTTGTGCTTTCAAAAAAAGCTCAGCAGTCTCTGTTGTTCAGTCTCAAGGCTGTTTATTGCAAGTTATCTAAAAGATTTTCTTCTCGAGCTGCTGTGGTTTGCTCACAGCTCAGGCAGAGGCACACACACACCCTGACATCCTCTCTGACTTCTCTCCCCACCCAGGGCTGCTGCTGTCTTTTATATGGTACATTACATGATAAATATTTACAGTTTTTCCCCAATGCCTATTACCTATATTAAATGGTGATTTTCTATCTTTTATATGGTACATTACATGTTACATGTTTATAGTTTCTCCCCAATTGTTGGAATCTGTGGTATTGATGATCCCAAGATTGTAGAAAGTCTCTGTCTTTCTGTCCCACTGCTAAAGAAGTCAAGGTGGTTTATTCTGTTTATCTCTAACATGTTCTGCTGCCCTGCCGCAGCTCTGTCCTGCAGGGCAGCGTGTGGGGCTCTGCCCTCAGTGGGATGGTACAAACATTAAATACCACAAACTACCTGTGCTGGATTTACAATAACGTGCCAATGTAACACCCCTCAGTGGGATGGTACAAACATTAAATACCACAAACTACCTGTGCTGGATTTACAATAACGTGCCAATATCTGTCACTTACGTTGGACAGTGTGTCCCCAGCCTGAACCAACAGAAAAATGCCAACACCACAGTGAAACATGGAGGGCATGAAGAAGGAGAAAAAGGACAAGGCACACCCAATTTCCTCCATCTTGTCCCCTTTGAACCCCTTATCTAGAATCCTAAAGATTTGCTTTTGCACCAGTGCCACACTTAATTATTACTTGTATCAAACACTCAGAGCTTGTAATTCATCCTGCAGGATTGAAAACTCTTTTCCATGGACAGAGATCACAGCCAGTGTCTCTGGGGGCTCTGTCCAGGGGGGTTCCTGACCCCTGCCAGGGTCCCAGGCCTGCCAGGGCAGCCAGAGGGAAGCCCTGGATTCCCACACCCAATGCCTATTACCTAAATTAAATGATGCTTTTCTACTCTAAACCAATCTGTGAGTGCCAACAGCACCAAGAACATGGAGGGAAGGAAGAAGAAAGAGGGAGGACAGAACCGGCCAAAATCCCTCCATCTTAAAACTTCTGACCCCCATGTACAAAACCAAAACCCCCCTGTACAGCACTCAAAAATTCTTCCCTCTACTTTGTGACTACTTCTACTATAATATCTAAACTTTTGTGACTTCTTGTTCTTCCTGCAAAGTTGGTAAATCGTTCCATGGCTCAAACCCAAAATCACAGCTGTTTCCAGCTGCCTGCCAGGGTCTCAAATGCTTCTGACCTGGACTCGGAACATCCAAAAATGTCTGAGGGACATTTTGAGTTCTGATACCAGGGCAGGGCCACTCACCCCAGCTGGAGTTCTGGCTGCTGGGAATTTCAGACTTTCTGTGCTGACAGTGTCTGACCTGTGGCTTTGATTTTTAAGAGTGTTTTCTTTCATAGTTATTTCGAAAGTTTTAAAGTTCTCATAAAATTTCTTTAGCCTTCTGAAAATGTTTGCATATATCTACTGCAGTTCTCACACACTGTTCATGTAAATAATAATTGTTTTGATTTTTTTTTTGTGGGAGGAGAGAATTGATGGACTGTTGGTTTGACCAGTGTGGTTGGAGAGGTAGAAATTCCATCCTCCAATCCACTGTCACTTTTGGAATTCTATATATTGCAAGGTCAGAAACAAAATCAGCTCTTTTTCTCTCTTGAACTCACCAAACTTCTGTGTACTCATTTCGTGCCCAATAGCAACACTGACCCCCAGGTGAGCTCTGCATTTGGCCTGAGGCCATGGAGAAGGTTTCCAAAATTGATTGAGAGTGCTGGGATTACAGGTGTGGAGTTGGTTAGAAGTGTGTGATGTCACAGGGTGGAAAACTTAAGAGTTTGGGGTTTTAGAATATAATAATATATAGAGAGCTGAGATGGAGGTTTTAGGGCAGTGGCTGCTCCTTCTTCTTCACCTTCTTCTCCATGGGTTTGGGTGCTATTTTGTAATTGGACAGAAAAGTCTACATTGCAGACTTCAAGGGATTAGTTATTGGGTTAAAACTGAAAATAATTTAGGTGTAATTTCTTAATTGGATAGTTTAGCCTTAAAAGACCCTGTACCAAGAGATAGTTGGCCATTTTGTGCCTTGTTAGTGAAGAACTGCAGAACTCACTGCTGTGAGACTGTAACATAAATAAAAAATAATAAACACCTGAGTCTGAATGTGACCTATCCTCTTGAGTGCCTTCAATCCTGACCTCGACAGGGAAAAAGGGAAGCTGAAAACAGGCACCCTGACAGAGCCCTGGCCACTCCTGCAGCCCCTGGCCATGGCTGGGTTACACATGAGCTGCTGTCACTTGGCTGCCACTTGTCCTTGTCACACAGAGCAGGGAGGGAAGGACAACCCCAGTAGTTTGAGCTGTGCTTCCATTTTTTTAGCCCTGGTTAGGCTAAGCCAAAGATAAAAGGATCAACTTTCTCACCATGGTCAGTCTTCACCTCCCAGATAAACACGGACACTGGGCAGAGATGCTGCTGCAGGCCTACAGCAGACACTCAGTTCATGTTGCATTTTGTTGGCTAAAAAACTTCCACAGAATCACTGAGGCTGGAAAAGACCTCCAGACATGGAACCCAGCCTGTGACTGATCTCCACCTTATCACCAGCCCAGAGCACTGAGCATCATTTCCAGCAATTCCTTGGACACTTCCAGGGATGAGGACTCCACCATTCCCTGGGCAGCTCCTTCCAGTGCCTGACCACCCTTTCCAGGGAAAAATTCCTCCTGATGTCCATTCTGAGCCTGCCCTAGCACAGCTTGAGGCTGTTCCCTCTCCTCCTGGTCCTTGTTCCCTGGGAGCAAAGCCCACCCCCCCGGCTGTCCCCTCCTGTCAGGGAATTGTGCAGAGCCGCAAGGTCCCCCCTGAGCCTCCTTTTCTCCCAGCTAAATCCCATTTTTCCTTCAATTCCAGCATTTCTTCAGTTGCTTTTTTACATTCACAAGCAGTGCAAGTTGAATGAGGGCTGTAAAAGAATTCCCAAGCTCCCTCTCAAGCCCACAGCTTGTTCTTGCAGCCCACATACCTGTGGTCATGGCCTGGTTTGAGGAAATGCAGGCCATGGTGACGGTGTGGGCCGGAGTTTTGTCGGAGAACCCTGCTCCCAAGGCAGCCTACAACAACAAGAGTGGTTGTTAAACCTACAGCTTCTGCTTCACCTTGGCAGGTGGAGCTGAGACAAAAGACGTGGAGTTTTCATCCAGTTAATTATGGCAGCAGCTCTGCCCCTCCCCAGACTCTGGAGCAGGAGCTGAGGCCGCTGCCAAAACTCTTGGCCACAGTGAGAACAGTCACTGTCCCTCCACATTTTTTAATAGATAAACAAACTAATCACACCCCACATTTAAAAAAACCCACATCAAAAGAGCCTCCAGCTTCTCGACAGCACCTTTGTTTCACCTTACTGGCAAAGGCAACACGTGAAAAAGGTGATTTAGACCACTCAGCACAAGGCTGAGTGGCTTCACAGAGAGCAGCAAACTGCAGAGCAGTGACTCATCTGAGCAGCCCAGAGACCTTCCCTACTTGGGATGTGGCCAACTAGTTGAAAGTTCCCAAGTTAAAATTACCCTGCAGCCCCATCTGACTGGCAGGTGACCAAAGGCAGGCCGTGCCTGCACGAGGCTGAGGCTGCACAGGGAGCCCAGGTGACATCATGGATTTCTGCAGGTGCAGAAGCTCCAGGCTGGCAGAGATCAGGCTGCCTGGCACATGATTCCTGAGGGTCAGCTGCTCTGGGGATAGTACAGGAATTGTGTTTTCTGGTCACTGGCAAAGCTGCTCCGCTTCAAATCCCGAGGATGCTGTGTCTGAGCAGGCAGCTCAAATAAATAAATAAATACCACAAAAAAGCAAACCCTCACAGCACACTCTGCTCCTCCTCCAAGGATATTGGGGAAGGCAGTGCTCAATCCAACTGGTATTTAGGATCAGCAATCCTCAACAAAACCTTCCCTTGCAGGGAAGAGTCGTGCAGAGGCTTGAAAGCATTGAAATATGAAAATCTGATTAAAAAAATATGCTAAATGAAATCTGTAGCAGATTTCAAGAGGAGGCAGAGAATCCCAAAATAATTTTCATTATAGTCCCAGGAACTCATTTAACAGACAATACTACACAACTACCTCATACTCTCAAATTATATAGAAACAAACAGCAATACTGGGAATTCATTTTTAGCAGTGATTTGTCATTTTTAGCACGGATTTGTCATTTTCAGAGCAGCTGCAGAAGTCAGACTCCCAGGGGAATGCTGCACAGAACCCACCTCTCTGGCAACATTACTGGTTTTCACCTCCTGGATAACTGTGCCATAAACAATGTAATCAACAACATCCCTTGGGACACTGGTCCGTGTCAGCAGGCCCCTAAGGAGAGGATCAAAACAAAGGGAATTTGCAACACATAAATAAAAACTTCTCCAGCATCCTCTTCCTGCCAGCTTGGCTGCAGAACAAGGCAACAACAGAGTTGTTCCCCCCTCAGAAGAAATCTCATGCGCATGTGGGAAGTGTAGCTGATTGTGGGCTGCAAACAGTCACGGTGATAATGTCACTATAAATCATTACAGAACTTCATTAAAACAATTACTTCACACTCTCCTTCCACGAAATGGCTCACAGAATCATCAAATCCCAGAATGGTTTGGGTGGGAAGGGACCTCAAAGCCCATCCAGTGCCACCCCAGCCATGGGCAGGGACACCTCCCACTGTCCCAGGGTGCTCCCAACCCCATCCAGCCTGGCCTTGGACATTTCCAGGGATTTAGGGGCAGCCATCTCCAGGCTTCTCCAAGCCTCTCTCTTCTCCAGAGCACTCTGCTCTGCTTCTCAATAAAACAAACCCACTGCTAATGACCCTCAGAACAGGAGGGTCACAGAATTAGCTCAACATCCTTGTTGTCACTTCTTTTCCTCTGTGTTGCCCAGGTTGTTTTTCCCACCTCAACAGCAGGTCTGCTGTCTTTGTCTGAAAAACTACAGAAATTCACTAAAATTTGTCACCACCAGCATCTCTTTGCATCAACACCAACTTACAATATAAACCCCACTGCTTAAGCCACCCACTATTGTGGAGGGAGGCCAGGAAAAATGAAGCACCTGAGCTGTTCAGAGCCAAGCCCAGAGCCTTGGCTCTGCAAGCCTGAAACTTCAGCAGTTTAACAAGAACTCTGAGCCCTCCCAGTGTTCCATTTACTTACTGCAGTGCTGCTCTGGCTAAGTCATGTGGCATCAGATCAGCATACCTGGAAGGTGAAGAGCAGAGGAAGAAACTCAGAGGTGTGAGAAATCAGTGCAGAATTCTCAGCACAGAAATCAGGACAGAATTCTCCTGTGAGCAGCAAGAACTGGGGATGGAGCAGAAATGCTCCGCTGAGCCTCTGAGCAAACATTTCAAGGAGTCACAGATTGGTTTGGGTCGGAAGAGACACTAAATCTCATTCAGTGCCAGCCCTGCCACGGCAGGGACACCTTCCACTATTCCAGGTGGCTCCAAACCCCAATGTCCAACCTGGCCTTGGGCACTGCCAGGGATCCAGGGGCAGCCACAGCTGCTCTGGGCACCCTGTGCCAGGGCCTCACTCCCTCACAGCCAAGAATTCCTTCCCAATATCCCACACAAATCCCTTTTCCACTTTGAAGCCATTCCCTGGGTCCTGTCCCTCCATCCCTTGTCCCCAGTTCCTCTGCAGCTCTCCTGGAGCCCCTCCAGGCCCTGCCAGGGACTCTGAGCTCTCCCTGGATCCTTCTTCTCTCCCCCAGCTCTCCCAGCCTGGCTCTAGAGCAGAGGGGCTGCAATCACTGCTATAAACCCACAGAAAAGCAGCAGGGAACACATAAGGAAATCCCTTCTCCATCCTGTCTCCATAACAGTCAGGTGTGGCTTCAGTTCAGCTGTGGATTTGGTGGCACAACAATCCAGGAAAAAGAGCCTACAGCAGATTCTTGGCACCTGTCCTGCCAGTTCTGTCAAACTTGTTGCTTCATCTGCTATAAATTCTCCAACTGCTTCCTCTAGACATGCTCCATAAATCCTTATCCTTCCCAGGATTCATACACACACTGACAACCTTCTTCAAGCCACATTCCTGCACTAAATGCACTGGAATAACTGCAGCAGCCCAACTCAGGGCACCTCCTGAGCCTCTAGGCCCAAAAATAACCACATTCAAATGAACAAGTGAGGTTTTTCACAGAAAGGGTTGAGTTTTAACCAAACCAGGGGATGCTTTCTGGGTTTCACTGCTCTCTGATACTCACGTGGTGCCAGACTGCAGAAAGGGAATGCGGACACCCTCCACCACCACCACATTCTTCACCCCAGTTTTGCCCAAGGTCTTCTTAGTCTTTGGCTGGGCTGGGAAGAGAGAAGTGATGGTGACAAGAATATCAGCAATTTTCATATAGATCCTGCAAAGACTTCTAGAAAACAAAGAAAATTGTCCTTTTTTGGTAAGTGAAAGGCAGGGAAGGTAGGAATCCTGGAATCATGGAATGGTTTGGGCAGGAAGGGACCTCAAAGCTCACCCAGTGCCACCCCTGCCATGGACAGGGACACCTTCTGCTATCACAGATTGCTCCAAGCTCCATCCAACTGAGCCTGGAACACTTCCAGGGATGGGGCCTTTGCCTCATCACCCTCACAGTCAAGAATTTCTTCCTAATGGGAAGAAATTTCTTCCCATTAGGAAGAAATTCTCTCCCCAATGGGAGAGGTTCAAGACAAGGGATGTCACGACCCAGCATCATTCCACAGGCCAGTGCCAGGACAAAACTCCAGCACTGTCTGGAGATTCCTTCAGGCTCTTCCCAAAGCCTGGGGATGATGGGGAGCTGCTGTCCAGGCCTGTTCCCAAAATCCCAAAGCATGAATCACCTGAGCAACCTCCACCGTGAACCCAGAGCATGGATCACCCCAGCCACTCACTGTGGGCTGAGACTAAAATCTGGGAATGGCTGCTGGGAGCTGGGGCAGACTGGGAATGGTGCTGGGAGCTGGGGGCAGACTGGGAACGGTTGCTGGGAGCAGACTGGGAATGGCACTAGGAGCTGGGGGCAGACTGGGAATGGTGCTGGGAGCTGGGGGCAGACTGGGAACGGCCACTGGGAGCCAGGGGCAGACTGGGAACGGCCACTGGGAGCCAGGGGCAGACTGGGAATGGTGCTGGGGGCAGACTGGGAACGGCCACTGGGAGCCAGGGGCAGACTGGGAACGGCCACTGGGAGCCAGGGGCAGACTGGGAATGGTGCTGGGAGCAGACTGGGAATGGCACTGGGAGCTGGGGGCACACTAGGAATGGCACTGGGAGCTGGGAGCAGACTGGGAATGGCACTGGGAGCTGGAGGCAGACTGGGAACAGGTACTGGGAGCTGGGGCAGACTGGGAACGGGCACTGGGAGCTGGGGGCAGACTGGGAATGGCACTGGGAGCTGGAGGCAGACTGGGAACAGGTACTGGGAGCTGGGGGCAGACTGGGAATGGCACTGGGAGCTGGAGGCAGACTGGGAACAGGTACTGGGAGCAGACTGGGAATGGCACTGGGAGCTGGGGGCACACTAGGAATGGCACTGGGAGCTGGGAGCAGAGTGGGAATGGCACTGGGAGCTGGGGGCAGAGTGGGAATGGCACTGGGAGCTGGGGGCAGACTGAGAATGGCGCTGGGGACAGACTGAGAATGGCACTGGGAGCTGGGGGCAGACTGAGAATGGCACTGGAAGCTGGGGGCAGACTGGGAACAGGCACTGGGAGCAGACTGGGAATGGCACTGGGAGCTGGGGGCAGACTGGGAATGGCACTGGGGGCTGGGGGCACACTGGGAATGGCACTGGGAGCCAGGGCACTCAGCAGATGAGAGGACTCTGCTGCAAACACTGGTTTGCCTGAAGTTTTCCTTGCTTGCAGCTTTTCAGGAACACCTGAACCACCCTGCATTCTGCACCATTTCTAAGATTTAAGTGGAACAAGACTGTGGGAAAGGGAGGCAGCTCCCAAAACAACACTCTCTAACACAGACCAACTGAGATTCTGGTGTTTTCTCCTTACCTGCAGCTTGGAACGGTGAGGAGCAGCTGAGTGATCGAGTAACTGGAAAACAAAAAAGGGGAAAAAATGCCAGAAACAGCTCTAGTCTTTGCAAGAAGGGTTAGAAAAGCAGATGATGTCACTGTAAGACATCTGACCACCTGTGGGGTGTTGGGTGGTTTACTCTGTGCAAAAACCTGGTACACTTTCTGTTAACTGTTAACTCAGGACTCCTCCCCATATGATGCAGGAAGGGACAAGCAAGGCAACAGTGAAATTAGGATTAAAAAATAAAAAATGTCAGCCTTTTAAAGGTGAGAACAGGGATAGATTCAGACCCCAGCATCCATTCCAAACCCAACACTTCAACCAGAGGTCTACAGCCACCAATAAAAGCTAAAGATACTCACAGGCCCCAGCAGCCCAGGCTGAGGACACGGGGAAGTTCCGCAGGGCAGAGCTCAGCATGGAACTCATTTTGGGATCTAGGGAAAGGCTGGGCTCAGTCCAAGCTGCTGTGTCCAGAACAATCCCAAGGGAAGCGTCCTGCCTGCCTCACAAACACAGAGCCAGCAAGGTGAGGGGCACACACTGCAAGGGCAGCAGCAGCACAGGGAATCACCGCCCACCACGCTTGTGCCTGTGAATAAACACCACCCTGTGAGCTTCTCAATTCCCTCCCAGGAACTGCTCCTCCACTTCCCACTGGAAACTTGTCCCAGTGCCCAGGCAGCCCTGCTGCCAGCAGCACCTCCTGACACCAGCAGTGTCCTTGGCACCCCTGCCTCTCGTTAGCCCCTGGTGCCAGCCTGAGGATCCTGCTGTGCATCCCGATGGCAAACACAGCAAGTTCACCCCAAAAAAACCCTCAGCAGCTTTCCCAAATCGGGTTTCCCTATAAACAAACCCTCATTTGCAGCTTTTATTGCCCAGGGATGGCCCTCACAGCTCCAGGACTTTGCTTGATCCATGCCAACATTCATCTCCCTCTGTCACACTTTGTGGGCTCAAATCCCGGCACTTTCTCTCCCAAGCACAGAGTTTTGCCATGGAGGGGCACAGGAACACCCACAGTCCCAAATCCAGCCCTCTGCAGCTCCCCATAACTCAGCACAAGCTGCCAGTCACCCCCTTTGACACCTCCCAGCTGCAGCTCCACACCTGGAAGGTGACCCTTCCCAGCCCCAGGCTCCTCCTGCCAACAAAAATCCCAAAACCAGACCTTTCCAAAGCATCCTGCTCCACCTCTGCCAACCTCCCTTCCCACACCTGACAGAGGTTTTGCCCTAAATTCTTCCTGCCCAGCTGACAGAAGTTTCTCCCAGGTGTAACCTCCTCCTCCCTCCCACACTGCACAGCCATCTCCTCCCGGTGCACCCCCGTTCCTGCCCCCCCAAAACGCCTCAAACTCCCTCATTTTCGGCAGCCAGTGCTCCCCTGGCACCCCAGGAGCTCAGCCCTGCCCACACAAATCATCAAGACAAAGCTCCTTGCAGAGCCAGGATTTGCCTGGCTTCCACAGCTCCGTGACCCTCACAGATCCCTTCCAACTCAGGATAATCCACAATTCCATCAACAGCCCCTGCTCCCTTCCTGTCCCCACACACCACTGACACTTTCACACAGCAGCACGGCCAGCCCCACCCCGGGACTCCCGCCCCAAACACACCCGTGCTGCTCTCAGACACCCCCAAACCCCCTCGTCCACCCAGGGCTGACCCCTCAGTCCTGTCATCGATCCGGCACTGACCCCCCGGGACCTCCTCACCCTTTTCCAGCCCCCTACCCCATCCATCAGGAACGAACCCCCCAATTCCCCTCACTCCCATTCGGAATGAATTCCCCGACTCCCCAAACTTCCATCCAGAATGAACCTCCCGACTCATCTCACGTCTCCCCATACAACAGAACGAACCCCCCAACTTCCCTCACTTCCAACTGGAACGAACCCCCAGACTCCTCTCACATCCAGAACGAACCCCTCAACTCCCCTCACTGCTCCCCGTCCATCCAGAACGATCCAGACTCCCCTCACTGCTCCCCGTCCATCCAAATGGAAACCCCGAGTCCCCTCACTCCCATCCAGAACGAACCCCCCAAGTCCTCTCACTGCTCCCTGTCCATCCAGAATGAACCCCCCGACTTGCTTGTCCATAGGAATGAACCCCCCGACTCCCCTCACTGCTCCCCCATCCATCCATAACGAATCCCCCGACTCCTGTCACTCCCATCCGTAACAAACCCCACGACTCCCCTCACTTCCATCCAGAACGAACCCCCCCTACCCCCCACCTCCATCCAGAAGGAACCCCCAACTCCCCTCATTGCTCTCCCTCCGTCCATCGGAACGAACTCACCGCGTCCTCTCACTTATATCCAGAAAGCAAACCCTCACAGCACACTCTGCTCCTCCTCCAAGGATATTGGGAGGATATTGGAACCCCCCGACTCCCCTCACTGCTCTCCCTCTGTACATTCGGAATGAATCCCCCGATTCCCCTCACGTCTCCCCCTGCATCGGAACGAACCCCCTGACTCCCCTCACTCCCATCCAGAAGGAACCCCCAGACTCCCCTCACTTCCATCTGGAATGAACCCCCTGGCCCCCTGTCCATCCAGAAAAAAACCCCCCGACTCCCCTCACTACTCCCCCATCCACCCAGAACGAACTTCTTGACTCCCCTCACTTCCATCCAGAACGAACCCCCCGAGTCCCCTCACTCCCACCCAGAAATAACCCCCCGACTCCCCTCACTCCCATCTGGAACAAACCCCCCGATTCCCCTCACGTCTCCCCCTACATCGGAACGAACCCCTCGACTTCCCTCACTCCCATCCAGAAGGAGCCCCCAGACTCCCCTCACTTCCAACTGGAACAAACCCCCCGACTCCCCTCACTCCCATCGGAACGAACCCCTCGACTTCCCTTCACTCCCATCCAGAAGGAACCCCCCAACTCCCCTCACTGCTCCTCGTCCATCAGGAACGAACCCCCCGATTCCCCTCACTTCCAACTGGAACGAATCCTCCGACTCCCGTCACTTCCATCCAGAACGAACCCCCCGACTCCCCTAACTCTCACCCAGAATGAACCCCCCGACTCCCCTCACGTCTCCCCCTCCATCGGAACGAACTCTCCGACTCCCCTCACTTCCATCCAGAAGGAATCCCCCAACTCCCCTCACTGCTCCCCCTCCATCGGAAGGAACCCCCCGACTCCCCTCACGTCCCCCCCTCCCTTCATCCCTCCCCGCCCACTGAGGACCGACCCCCGACCCTCTGCTCCAGCCCACACCGCGCCGCACACCCCTGACCCCCACCCTTCTCCTCAGGGCCTCCTCCCGACTGCTGTCACCCTCCCCGCGCTGCCGTCCATGCAGCACGGAGCCCCTGACCGCCCCGTCCCCTCCGTCCCTTTCCGTCCGCTCACCTCCGCCCTCACCGCGCTCTGCCGCCGCCGCCGCTCCGCCACCCAGCGAGGGCCCCGCGCCCCGCCACCCTCCGGGCTGCCCGCACCCGCCTGACCCGCACCTCTCCCTCCACCACCGCCCCGCAGCCCTTCCCCGGCCTCTCCCGCACTCCGCCGCGGCCCGGCGCGGATCGCACCCACCCGAGAGACGGCGGAGAGCGGAGCGGCAGGAGGCGGCGGTGCGCCGGCGGCGGTGCGGCGGGCGGGCAGCGCGGCGGGCGGGCGCGGGCGGGGCGCGGCGGGCGGGACCGGCGCCGTCAGGGCCCCACCGGCGGCTTCTCCTCCCTCATTCGACCTCGGCGAAGATGGCGGCGGCGGTACGAGCCATCGGCAGCCTCGGCCGCCTCCCGGCCGCCGCCAGGGCCGGCCCGACGCGGCACACCCCGCCCCGCGGTGAGCCAGGGCACGGCGGGGAGCGGGAGCGGCCGCGGTGCGGGGGTCTCCGCCTGAGGGGAGCACCGGGGGATGGGGGCAGTGAGGGGTAAGGGACGGGAGGTACTGGAGAGGCGCTGAGGGGGCACTGAGGGAAGGGGGGCAGTGAAGGCTCGGGGGACGCTAAAGGAGCGAGGACTGGCGTGGGATGGGGCTCACTGAGGAGTAAATTTTGGGGGGACGGTGAGGAGGTGCTTCAGGGGTGGCGCTGAGGGGGCGAGGGGCAGGGGGACAGCAGGGGTGGCGCTGAGGGGGCGAGGGGCAGGGGGACAGTGAGGGGGCACAGAGAGCTGGGGAAACACGGCAGAAAGTGGGTGAGGGCCGGGTAGTGAGGGGATGAGGAACAGGAGGTCCCAGAGAGGATTTCAGGGTGCTGAGGCACGGGTTGGGGGGTGTCCGGCGGTCACGAAGGGTTTTTCAGGTGGTGTGACCGTGATGGCTGTGAGGAGTTCCCAGGGAAGGCTGTGAAGGCCGGGACTGGGACAGGGGATCCCCGGGGCAGCTGTGGGGTGTGAGGTGTCCCCACGTGTGTCTGTGCCCCGTGTGAGGGGTTTGTCCCCAGAGTCACCCAAGGGGATCCCTGGTAAGTCCCCAACATCCCCCCCATGTCCTGTGGTCTCTGGGGGTTGTGTGCCCCCATGGGGACATCCTGCTGTGCCAGTCCTTGCACAGGGACACGCTGTGGGAATCTCTGAGCAGTTCTGGGGGGGTCCCTGTGAGCTGGCACTCAGGGGGGACACACCCTCCAGTCAGACCCCTGCACATGAGCTGAGCCACGGGGAGAGAGTGTCCTTGTGCCCTGACACGTGTGCCTGTCCCCAGTGCCCCGAGTGGCTGCTTGGAAAGGAGAGGGTGTCCCCATGTCCTTGGCAGCCTGGTCCTGTGGCTGCCCTCCAGGCAGGCAGGTGTATCCATGGGATCCCTGTCATCCCTGTCCCCCTGTAGTCTCACTTGCCTGGGGGGAGGCTGTCTCCAGGTGCTCCATGATCTGTCAGCTGAGAGAATTGGGGATGTTCAGCCTGCAGAAATCTCTGGGGAGAGCTCAGAGCGCCTTGTAGGACCTGAAGGGCTCCAGGAGAGCTGCAGAGGGACTGGGGACAAGGGATGGAGGGACAGGACACAGGGAATGGTGAACAATTCCTGGTTCTGGGATCATGGTGAGCAATTCCATGGCTCTGGGATCATGGTGAGCAATTCCTGGTTCTGGGATCATGGTGAGCAATTCCTGGTTCTGGGATCATGATGAACAATCTCATGTTTCTGGGATCATGGTGAGCGATCCCATGTTTCTGGGATCATGGTGAGCAATTCCTGGTTCTGGGATCATGATGAGCAGTTCCTGGTTCTGGGATCCTGGTGAGCAATGCCATGTTTCTGGGATCATGATGAACAATCCCATGTTTCTGGGATCATGATGAACAATTCCATGGTTCTGGGATCATGGTGAGCAATTCCATGTTTCTGGGATCATGATGAACAATTCCATGTTTCTGGGATCATGGTGATCAATTCCTGGTTCTGGGATCATGGTGAGCAATTCCATGGCTTTGGCATCATGGTGAGAAATTCCATGTTTCTGGGATCATGGTGAGCAATTCCATGGCTTTGGGATCATGGTGAGAAATTCCTGGTTCTGAGATCCTGGTGATCAATTCCTGGTTCTGGGATCATGGTGAGCAATTCCATGTTTCTGGGATCATGGTGAGCAATTCCTGGTTCTGGGATCCTGGTGAGCAATGCCATGTTTCTGGGATCATGATGAACAATCCCATGTTTCTGGGATCATGATGAACAATTCCATGGTTCTGGGATCATGGTGAGCAATCCCATGTTTCTGGGATCATGATGAACAATCCCATGTTTCTGGGATCATGATGAACAATTCCATGGTTCTGGGATCATGGTGAGCAATCCCATGTTTCTGGGATCATGATGAACAATTCCATGGTTCTGGGATCATGATGAACAATCCCATGTTTCTGGGATCTTGGTGAGCAATTCCTGGTTCTGGGATCATGGTGAACAATTCCATGTTTCTGGGATCGTGGTGAACAATCCCATGTTTCTGGGATCATGGTGAGCAATTCCATGGTTCTGGGATCATGGTGAGCAATTCCTGGTTCTGGGATCATGGTGAGCAATTCCTGGTTCTGGGATCATGATGAAGAATTCCATGTTTCTGGGATCATGATGAACAATTCCATGTTTCTGGGATCATGGTGAGCAATTCCTGGTTCTGGGATCATGATGAACAATTCCATGGTTCTGGGATCATGGTGAGCAATGCCATGTTTCTGGGATCATGGTGAGCAATTCCTGGTTCTGGGATCCTGGTGAGCAATGCCATGTTTCTGGGATCATGATGAACAATCCCATGTTTCTGGGATCATGGTGAGCAATCCCATGGTTCTGGGATCATGGTGAACAATTCTTGGTTCTGGGATCATGGTGAGCAATTCCATGGTTCTGGGATCATGGTGAGCAATCCCATGTTTCTGGGATCATGATGAACAATCCCATGTTTCTGGGATCATGATGAACAATCCCATGTTTCTGGGATCATGGTGAACAATCCCATGTTTCTGGGATCATGGTGAACAATCCCATGTTTCTGGGATCATGAGGAGCAATCCCATGTTTCTGGGATCATGGTGAGCAATCCCATGTTTCTGGGATCATGGTGAGCAATCCCATGTTTCTGGGATCATGGTGATCAGTTCCATGTTTCTGGGATCTTGGTGAGCAATTCCTGGTTCTGGGATCATGGTGAACAATCCCATGTTTCTGGGATCATGGTGAACAATCCCATGTTTCTGGGATCATGGTGAGCAATTCCTGGTTCTGGGATCATGGTGAGCAATCCCATGGTTCTGGGATCATGGTGAGCAATTCCTGGTTCTGGGATCATGGTGAGCAATTCCTGGTTCTGGGATCATGGTGAGCAATTCCTGGTTCTGGGATCATGGTGAGCAATTCCTGGTTCTGGGATCATGCTGAGCAGTTCCTGGTTCTGGGATCATGGTGAGCAATCCCTGGTTCTGGGATCATGGTGAACAATCCCATGTTTCTGGGATCATGATGAACAATTCCTTGTTTCTGGGATCATGATGAACAATCCCATGGTTCTGGGATCATGATGAACAATCCCATGTTTCTGGGATCATGGTGAGCAATTCCTGGTTCTGGGATCATGGTGAGCAATCCCATGGTTCTGGGATCATGATGAACAATCCCATGTTTCTGGGATCCTGGTGAGCAATTCCTGGTTCTGGGATCATGGTGAGCAATTCCTGGTTCTGGGATCATGGTGAGCAATTCCTGGTTCTGGGATCATGGTGAGCAATTCCTGGTTCTGGGATCATGCTGAGCAATTCCTGGTTCTGGGATCATGCTGAGCAGTTCCTGGTTCTGGGATCATGGTGAGCAATCCCTGGTTCTGGGATCATGGTGAACAATCCCATGTTTCTGGGATCATGGTGAACAATCCCATGTTTCTGGGATCACGGTGAGAAATTCCTGGTTCTGGGATCATGATGAGCAATTCCATGTTTCTGGGATCATGGTGTGCAATTCCTGGTTCTGGGATCATGGTGAACAATTCCATGGTTCTGGGATCATGATGAACAATCCCATGTTTCTGGGATCATGGTGAGCAATCCCATGGCTCTGGGATCATGGTGAACAATCCCATGTTTCTGGGATCATGATGAACAATCCCATGTTTCTGGGATCATGATGAACAATCCCATGTTTCTGGGATCATGGTGTGCAATTCCTGGTTCTGGGATCCTGGTGAGCAATCCCATGTTTCTGGGATCATGGTGAGCAATCCCATGGTTCTGGGATCATGGTGAACAATCCCATGTTTCTGAGATCATGGTGAACAATCCCATGTTTCTGGGATCATGATGAACAATCCCATGTTTCTGGGATCATGATGAACAATCCCATGTTTCTGGGATCATGATGAACAATCCCATGTTTCTGGGATCATGAGCAATTCCTGGTTCTGGCATCACAGCTGTGTTGCGTGCAGCCTTGGAGCAGGTTTGTACGTGACAGGGTGCTGCAAGCACTGAGGAGGAGACTTGTGGCAACTCCAGGGAGTTCTCAGGCTGCTGCTGGTTGGAATTCTTGTTCCAACTGGTAAAGCTCTCCACAACAAACAGCCCTGGAGCTGCTGTGAGGACGCTGCCACCGTTGATAATGAGTGAATAGCCTCGTTCTGCCTTGCAAAGCTCGGGGAGTGGATGCAAAGCTCTCGGGGGCAGCCCAAAGGCAGGGAGCAGTCAGGAACCAGGTGAGCTCCAGGGCTGGCTGTACCTGCTGGGCCACATCCGTGTGCCACCAGGTTCCCAGGGCGGCTTGGGAAGCTCATTGTGCCGGGAGTTTCCCTTCTCACGGGTCACAGCTCCGTGCTCAGCTGGCAGGGACAGCTCAGGCGGCCTGAGCTCCGTCCTGCTGGGGCTTGGGCTGCTCCAGGACTGGAAAAAGGCTTTCCCCGGAGCCATGGAGGCAGTTCCCAGGTCAAGCCGTGTGCCACGTGCTGGTGAGTGGAAGGGTGGGAAGTGCTGGGCAGGGAGAAGAGAAAGTGGGAAGGAGCAGGCTGGGCTGTGGGGTGGGTGTTGTCCATCCTCTGGTGCATCCAAAGTCCTGAGGGCACCTGGAGTGTTGGTGTCCTGGTGCTGGACAGTGTTTGAGCTGGAGTGAGACTGGAACTGATTTTCAGGGCATTAACTCTGAATCAGTGATGGGACACAGTGCAAGTCTGAAGCTGGGCTTCTGCTTCCTGCAGCATTTTGGAGGATTTTTCTGGCTCCAGTCTTGGCACATTCCCATGGCAGTGCTGCTGAAGGGATCAACACCTACAGCAGATGTGCAGGGACCAGGACAAGGACTTTTCAACAAATATTTTCCACAAATATTCTAGACTTAAAACAAACCACTGTCAGGCTACAGAAAGCTCACTCCAGTGTTAACCAGTTGGTGCATTGCTGACAGCACCTCTCCCAAAAGAATTTATATTCAAGTGGAGTGAGATTTGTGCAGCCATGCCCTTGATATTTTTTTTCCCTACTTCATCTCTTCCATTTTGATAGAATGGAAAGGGAGAGAGGAATAAGGCTGAAGGTTTTCATGGAAGGAATCTGTTTGGGAATTGGTATAGAAAAGGAAAGCCATGTAAAGAACAAAAAACCTGGAATCCCAAACTGGTTTAGCTGGGAGGGATCTTAAAGCTCATCTTGTTCCACACCCCTGCCACGGGCAGGGACACCTTTCCCTATCCCAGCTTGCTGCAAGGATTGAATGAATGAATTCAGGGAGACAGTTCAGCCCTTGCTTTCTCTTTAAAGAGGTTGCATGGCTTTTATTGGGTTAAAATACTGCTGTTAAAGGTGGTGTTCTGCTGGGCAGCATCTCTCACGAGAGGAATTGTTGTCAGCCACACTTGGTTTGTGGGAATTGAATGTTTGTGCTTGTTTTTGGGAGTACACAACAAAGTATTTAGGGAAATTATTGCTGGATGGAGCTATCACATGTGGGTATTAAATATTGCTGAGGAGCTTTGGAGTGGGAACTGGTTCACTCTTTGTTTATAAAATGCTGCTGTGGGCACATGACACACACACACACACCCCAGAGCTGTTTGCTGGGACAGCCTGACTCTGAATTTCCATCCCCACGGCATCACACTGCATATCCCGGGCTCAGGAATGGGAGCAAAGGTCAGTCCTGACTGCCAGCACCCCAGACAAGGTGGAAAGGAGGCCAAAGTGCAGCCCTGAGCCCGTGTCACGGGGCTGTGGCGGGGGGAGACACCTGTTTGGGAGGCAGTTTGTTCTCCTGGCCTTGGGTTATCCTCCCTGCTTGCTGCTGGGAATGGGAATGTTTCATTCCTGGAGGTTTTATCAGTGCTGAGCAGAGCCCTCCCCTGCCTAATCAGCTGTGTGCTGGCTGGTAGATAGATCCGTGTGGAGGTAACACTTTTACTGGGATTCAGGCTTAAAGCAGCTTTCTTTGGCAGGGATTCAGCCTGGATCTGAGTTTGGGGATCCTCAGGGTCAAGCTTGAATGGAGCTGGAGTTCATTTGTGTGCTGAGAGATCGTGGGGGCAAACAGAAGTTCTGAGCAGGAAAAGGAGAGTCAAACCTGTGGGCAGAACTTGTTCATCTCGTGGTCTGAGGTTTCTGAGGGCTCTGGGAGAGGACGTGTCTGTGTGCTTTGTGTGTCATTAGTGGAGCTGGATCCAAGAGCTGGAGAGGGACAAGGGCCTGGAGGCACAGGACAAGGGAGAGCAGCTCCCCTCTGGCAGAGCTGCCCCAGCCTTGGGAATTCCAGCAGCACAAGGACCTGGAGCTGCTGCAGAGAGCCCAGAGGAGCCCCCAGAGCTGCTGCAGGGCTGGAGCCGGGCTGGGAGAGCTGGGGGTGCTCACCTGGAGAGGAGAAGGGTCCAGGGAGAGCTCAGAGCCCCTGGCAGGACCTGGAGGGGCTCCAGGGAGAGCTCAGAGCCCCTGGCAGGGCCTGGAGGGGATCCAGGGAGAGCTCAGAGCCCCTGGCAGGGCCTGGAGGGGCTCCAGGAGAGCTGCAGAGGGACTGGGGACAAAGGACAGAGGGACAGGACCCAGGGAATGGCTCCCAGTGCCAGAGGGCAGGGCTGGGTGGGAGATTGGGAATTGGGAATTGTTCCCTGGCAGGACCCAGGGAATGGCTCCCACTGCCAGAGGGCAGGGCTGGGTGGGAGATTGGGAATTGGGAATTGCTCCCTGGCAGGGTGGGCAGGCCCTGGCACAGGGTGCCCACCCTGGATCCCTGGCAGTGCCCAAGGCCAGGCTGGATGGGACTTGGAGCCACCTGGGACAGTGGAAGGTGTCCCTGCCATGGCAGGGGGTGGCACTGGCTGGGCTTTAAGGTCCCTCTCACCCAAACCAGTCTGTGATTCTGAGTATTTTGTTGATAGATGGAGACAAGAATAAATATTCTGTGAGCCCGTTGTGCCCCCTGAGATCTGTGTGGTCACACCTGGACTGGCCCAGTGTGTTTTTACAGAAATACCCCAGACAGTTGTGTTTGCTTTGCAGGGAATTCACCTTGAAGCTCCCCAAAGTGCAGGAAAGTCTCTGGTTTAGCATGAGAAGAGGCTGGAATGAGGATGATAAAGGCCAAACTCGCTGCTCCATCCCTTGTCAGCTGCTTGGGAAGAGGGATTTCATTGTTGCTGCTCTGGGTCTGTGCTGGAAGGGCACTGCTGTGACTGCTGGACACTGGTGGGGCACAGGGCAGGCCCTGAGGGGAGGGACTGGCTCATGCCCAGGGTTTCCAAAAACTGTCCAGGGAGAGACTGAGGCTGCTGAGAATTCCTTTAACACCTCTGACATCTCCTCCTTAGGTTATGCCTGCCGTAACATCTCCACCTCCAGTGCCCTCCAGAGTAAGTGTGAAGCTTTTCCATAAATCCATTTTTCCCTTAAAATCCCTGGAGCAGGAGCTGAGCCCACCCCTGTTGATTTTTGTGTTTGTTTGCAGACAGAACCCACGTCAGCTGTGATATCAAAGGGGATGTCGCCGTCGTGCGCTTCAACACACCAAATTCCAAGGTATTGAAAATTCCCATTTAAGGCTAAGAACTTCCCTAACCTGCAGCCTTACAGAGCTGGGAGCAAAGGAGAAGTCAGAAAAGATGATTTGGGGATTTTGATGAGACATCTGCAGATGCCTCTTGGAGTACTTTGTGTGTGCTAAGCTGATTTGTCTCTCTCCCAGAGACAAGGTCTTGTTGAGTTCCAAATCTTAAAGAAAACTTTCAAAAAAAAATTAAATCTTGCTTAGTTCTTGTATTCAAGTCAGTTAAATAATGTGTCCATACTTCAGTAATTTGGAATCCATAAATGCTTTTGATTCTATTATCATGAGTATGATATAAATAGAACCTAATTCTCATTTTTTTAGGTCAACACAGCTGCAGTTGTTCAGGTATCAGGAGGCAGGAACTCTGTAATTGACATCTAAGGAATACACCTGAAAATGCATTTTGGATCTCATAACCAGTAGTGAATTTCAGGTGTCATCTCACAGATGGAAATACTCTTTATGAGCAACGATAGAGCTTGCAATAAAAACCTGGTTTTTAAAGCAAAGCAGCTGAGCTGCTCTGATATTATACAAGATAGAAAGATTGAACTACTAGTGCTGTGAAAAATCTTGTGTTAATTGTAGCAGACCAGAAGAGGGTTTTTATATACTTCTTTCCTTTGAGAAGCAGCAGCAGTCTCAGGTTTGAAATACTCTATTTTATGTGAGGATTTGATGGTGCCTAAAGAACCCAGGCTGGATTTGTCCTGCTTGTTGCAGCCTTTCAGTAAATCTGGAGAGATATTGTCAGCCTGGTCTGGGGAAGGTGTCCCTGCTCATTGCAGAGGGTTGGATGAGATGACCTTGAAACGTCTCTTCCATCCCAAACCATTCTATGATTATATGAAAAAAAAAAAACCAACAAAAAAACCAGTTTACAAGTTCATAAAATCAACATTTGGGGCCACAAACCCATTGTTGTGAAGGTTAAAGAAGAAATTCTCATTAAAGACGACCGGGAGTGGGTTTTGTGCTAGGGCAATGCTGGGGTAACTGCAGCAGGTTTGGGCTCCAGGTGAGCTCCTCTGAGGCTGCTGCTCTGCTCCCAGGTGAACACCCTGTCCAAGCAGCTGAGTGCGGAGTTCACCGACGTCATGAACGAGATCTGGGCCAACGAGGCCGTCAAGAGCGCCGTGCTCATCTCCTCCAAGCCAGGCTCTTTCATTGCTGGAGCGGATCTCAAGTAAGCACAGGGCTTCAGGAGCTGGTGGAGCTGTCCCTGAAAGCCAGCAGGTTGTCCTGACACCTCCCCGGGGTGAGGCACAGGCTGGGAGTGAAATCCCCGTGCTCAGCATTTCAGAGTTACTGGAATTAGGGACATTACCAGTCCTTAAACCCCTCCTGGCTGTGACACTCCTTCCTGCAGCCAAGGAAACCCATCCTGGCTCTGGGGTGGACATTGTCCTTGGGCCTGGGGTACAACAAGAGTGGATCATTCACATGCAGGGCTCGTTTAAGCTGGGTTGGAGTGCCTGGCAGCCTTCCAGCCTGGCCCCTCGTTTGGGCAGGGTTTGGCACTCTGCCCTGTGCTGAGCAGCCTCACAGACTCCCTGGGTAACTTTTCCAGGGTGTGGGATGATCCTGGGGGTGCCCACTGGGACCTGGAATGCCATTGGCTCCTAGAGCTGACACCGACAGAATAATTGCTTAAAGGCATTAAAAGCCAGAATGCTCTGAGGAAAGAAGGTAAATTAAAAATAGGTAAATTAAAAATAGGTAAATTAAAAATAAAAATATCCCCGTGTTACATGTTTGGCTGGCTTTGTCCAGGCACAGAGACTCACTCCCTGTTCAGGAAGGAAGGAGGTGAGCAGAGCAAGGACCAGGCTGTGGTTAAGAGGTTTCTCCAACCTCAGCACCTCCAGCATCCCAAATTACTCCTGCCTGGCAGAGGTTGCGAGCCCCCAGGAGAATAATTGGCACAGGGAGTCTCTAATTGGCAGTGTGGCATCAGAGCACTGGCCGTCTGCTCCTCTAAGAGTGATTCTGGGCTCTTTCCTCCACCCTTCCTGGCAAGTGCTTTGAGGTTTCCTATGACCCTTCCTCCTCTCCCAAAGGCTTCCAGAGCCCTGGCACAGGGGATCATCCCATCAGTGCCTCAGGAAAACTCCATGTCAGCGTGCAGGGCTGACCCTGGTGGGCTGCCTGATCCAAAACTGAGGCCTAAACAGCTCTTGCCTGTGTGTCAGACACTGGAGATTGTAGGAAAACAGGGACAAAGTCATCAAAACCTCTCATGTTCTTGCTGTTTTGTCAGTGCTTTTCCAAAGGCTTCCAGAGCCCTGGCACAAGGGATCATCCCATCAGTGCCTCAGGAAAACTCCATGTCAGCGTGCAGGGCTGACCCTGCTGGGCTTAGTTAGTCTCCCTGTGCTGCCTGATCCAAAACTGAGGCTTAAACAGCTCTTGCCTGTGTGTCAGACACTGGAGATTGTAGGAAAACAGGGACAAAGTCATCAAAACCTCTCATGTTCCTGCTGTTTTGTCAGTGCTTTTCCAAAGGCTTCCAGAGCCCTGGCACAAGGGATCATCCCATCAGTGCCTCAGGAAATCTCCATGTCAGCGTGCAGGGCTGACCCTGCTGGGCTTAGTTAGTCTCCCTGTGCTGCCTGATCCAAAACTGAGGCCTAAACAGCTCTTGCCTGTGTGTCAGACACTGGAGATTGTAGGAAAACAGGGACAAAGTCATCAAAACCTCTCATGTTCCTGCTGTTTTGTCAGTGCTTTTCCCCTCCTCACGCACCTCTCTCCCCCCCTCAGCATGCTTGAAGCCTGCAAGACTGCTCAGGAAGTGACTCAGCTCTCTCAGGATGGACAGAAGATGCTGGAAAAGATTGAGCACTCTCCAAAGCCTGTCGTGGCTGCCATCAGTGGCAGCTGCCTGGGAGGAGGGCTGGAGGTACTGGACAATCCTGGGGCTCACAGCAGGAGTGGGAGCTGGCACTGCTGCTTCTCTGGTTCCCCAAATGATGCCGGCAGGACTGGTACTGTGAGATGAATTTGGGAGCTGATGAGAGCTCATTACATCATGTAAATGAGTTTGTGGCAAGTTAATGGCTTGCTTGTGCTTCAGGGCTCTGCCATGTGAGTTCTGCTGCTGCTGTGGAAGGAGAGCAAATCAAATCTGAACCTGTGTGGTCCAGGCTAATATTTAGATGAGTGTCCAAGGGAAAACTGGCTGTTTCCAGCAGGTTCTGCATCAATGCTGCTGGCAGAGTTCAGCCTGGAAATTGCTGCTTTTCAGACAAATCTTTGTATCCCAGCAACTTCCATTCTTTGTGGGGCTGCTGTGAGAGGGGTGAGTGTGGGGACCCAGCCAGGCTCCACCCTGCCTGCAGCTCCACTCCAGCACCTTGGCTGGATCTTCTGCCTTGCAATCTCCCAGCCAGGGTTTTGTAAACTGCAAGGCTCTGCTAATTCCTGGAGCAGAGTTTTTACTAAAGCAGTGTAATCTTGGAAAGGAGTTTCTTCAGTTTGTACTGATTTCTCAAGTTTTTTACACTCAAGTTTTTTGAGTGTGTTGGCTCATCATGTCTGTGCTCTTAGTGTAGTGAATTAATTAAGCCCTTGATGGTCCAAAATCAGTTTGGGAGTTTGATGTTCACCTCACACCTGCTTGCTGTCATCTCCCAGGAGAAGCCGTCAGTGAGCACAGAGGGAATTTGGGCAGTTGGATGATGGAATTGGGGCAGGGTGATGAGGAAAGCTGAGGCAGTGTGTAGGAGAGAGCTGTGTGATGGCTGCCCCATTCTTCTGTTGTCTTTCACAGGAAACCTTTCCTTGTCTCTTCCATTTTTAAGGTTGCCATTGCCTGTCACTACAGAGTAGCAACAAAGGACAGGAAAACAGTCTTGGGAACACCTGAAGTGTTGCTGGGTCTCCTGCCCGGAGCAGGGGGTACTCAAAGGCTGCCAAAGATGGTGAGTAAGAGGAAAACTTGACCCCACAGCCCCTTCTGCCTGGCAAGCTCCCACTCTGGAATCCTTTTTCTGCCCTTCTAGGTGGGACTTCCTGCTGCCTTCGACATGATGCTGACTGGCAGGAACATCCGTGCAGACAGAGCCAAGAAGATGGGGCTGGTTGACCAGCTGGTGGAACCACTAGGTCAGACACAGCATCCCTCAGTTCCTTGATATTCTGCTGCCTGTCAGGGAGCCTCTCCCCTCACCAAAATGCGTGGAGAGGTCTTGTCCTGCTCTGCAGTGGAGCAGGAATTCCTGTGCCCACCTTACAAAGACAGGGACCTTGAAATGCGAGGCTGCTGCAGAAGCTGAGTGAACAGGAGAGGTCAGCAGGGAGGGCAGGCCTGCTGGCTCTGCTCCTTCAGCTAATTATCCAGATAAGAGCCCACATTGCTCATTTATCATGTCAGAGGACAGATTGCAGCCCCTAATGGAAGGACAATAGATGATTGATGTCTGTGTTTCTGCAGCCTGCAGATGGTAACCCCTGACAGGAGCTGCAGCAGGCAGCCCCCATGGCTTAGGGACTCAGAATTACCAGCTGGGTGGAGAAATTCCCTGGGCTGCTGAATCATATCTTGCTCCCAAATTCTTTCACTAGGGCAGCTTTCTTGGAAGGTGACTAAATGAAGGAGTTTGAGGACTAAACCCTCCAAAGCCCCAGTGAGGAGTTAGAATGGAAGCCACAGCTCCAGCTGGCACTGCCATGGAGTTGGAGGGTGCTGAGCATGGCTTCCCCAGGCAGAGCACAGCCAGAGCACACTGGTGGTGCTGCAGAAAATAAAATGCATAAAAAGCTGCTGCTGCCCGCCCTGAGCAGTGCCAGGGAATCCCTGGTGTCCATGGTGTCCCACAGGCCAGTGCTCAGCTGGATCACAGGGTGGGCTGGGTTGGAAGGGACCTTAAAGTTCATCCCATGGCAGGGGCAGGGACACCTTCCACTGTCCCAGGCTGCTCCAAAATGTCCAACCAGGCCTTGGGCACTGCCAGGGATCCAGGGTGGGCACCCTGTGCCAGGGCCTGCCCACCCTGCCAGGGAACAATTCCCAATTCCCAATCTCCCATCCAGCCCTGCCCTCTGGCAGTGGGAGCCATTCCCTGTGTCCTGTCCCCTGTCCCCAGTCCCTCTGCAGCTCTCCTGGATCCCCTCCAGGCCCTGCCAGGGGCTCTGAGCTCTCCCTGGATCCTTCTCCTCTCCAGGCTGAACAATCCCAATTCTCCCAGCCTTTCTTACAGCAGAGCTGCTCCATCCCTCTGATCACCCTGGTGCCCCCTCTGGGCTCTCTGCAGCAGCTCCAGGTCCTTGTGCTGCTGGCCCAGGGCTGGGGCAGCTCTGCAGGTGGGCTCACCTGGGCATGGGGCAGCTCTGCAGGTGGCTCTCACCTGAGCACAGGGGTCACAGGGGCAGAATCCCCCCTTTCCTGCTGCCCACACTGGGGTGATCAGCCCAGGATACCCAGATATCCTTAGCTTATCTTCAGCTGTATTCATTCCTCTAAAACAGACCTGTGGTTCTCAGGCTGGAGTTAAAATTGCCTGGGTAAACTTTCCCACTTGATACTTGCTTAGAAGTGAATTGTTTTTTAAGAGCTAGCAAATATGGCAGTTTATAGCCACAATTAGCCCAGTTTGCTAAAAGAAAACGTGAGCTTTCTGAGGAGCTGCTGGGAATCCTGCCTCAGCCCAGAGAAGCACGTAGGAGGAACACAGAAATACAAATTACATGCAAACATTGGATGGGTTCCTTGTTATCCAAACAGCAGCCAGCACCAGGAGGGCTCGGGAAAGCAGCTCTGCCTGGGGTGATGCTTTAACTGATGACAGAAAGCTTGGAAGGAGACAGACACCATCAATCAGGAGGCAATTTCAGGGCATGCAGTCACTTCTCCTTCAGCAGGGAGCTCTGCAGCACTCCCTGGATCCAATTCTGGCATGTGCCATTTATAAAAGAAAGCAGATGGGAGGGCACAGCTCAGAGCTCCTGGGTTAGGACACAGCAAAACGCTGGGAATTAACTGCAGGTAAAGCAAACCCACATATGTGGGGTCAGCCACTCGGTGTGAACGGTTCTCACAGCTCAGACTTTGGAACAAACAGCAATTTTCTTCAGCTGGAGTATCAGAATCCAGCTCTTGTTAATGTATCCAAGCTACTGGGAATCGGGGATTGACATCTTTTAGCACACTGAGTTATAAAGCTGAAGGTCTCAGCCTAGTATGGTAAAAAGAGAATTTGGAAGATGGTGAAGTCTGAGCTCTGAACTCCCAAATACTCTTGGGTTTCCAGTGAATTCTTTAAAACCCCCTGGGCATTGCTGAAATGTAGATTATGCAGCAGCTCTGAGCTGTAGTTTGTCTGCTGCCTGTAAAATCAGCAGTGTTTTGTTTGTCCCGTTTTTCCTTGGGCTGGCTCTGACATTCTGCCAGGGCAGGAGGGAAACTTCCACAGGGAGTTTCCCTGAGCTCTCAGAGTGTTTGTGCTGCTTTATCTCCTTCTTGCTGAGAGACTCCCTGAGCAGGGAGAGGCTTGTGGGGTCTGCTGGGGGAAAACCCTCAAGTTACTGCACAGAGAGGTGAAACAAAGAGGCCACAGAGATTGCTCCAAGGATTGGAGCTCATCTGCCATGGAGTCGAGCTGGGAGAGCTGGGGGTGCTCACCTGGAGAGGAGAAGGATCCAGGGAGAGCTCAGAGCCCCTGGCAGGGCCTGGAGGGGATCCAGGGAGAGCTCAGAGCCCCTGGCAGGGCCTGGAGGGGCTCCAGGAGAGCTGCAGAGGGACTGGGGACAAGGGACAGAGGGACAGGACACAGGGAATGGCTCCCAGTGCCAGAGGGCAGGGCTGGGTGGGATATTGGGAATTAGGAATTGTTCCCTGGCAGGGTGGGAAGGGGCTGGGATGGAATTCCCAGAGCAGCTGTGGCTGCCCCTGGATCCCTGGCAGTGCCCAAGGCCAGGCTGGACACTGGGACACCCTGGGACAGTGGAAGATGTCCCTGCCATGGCAGGGGGAAGATTATATGACCTTTAACATCCCTTTCCCAACCAAACAATTCTGAGTTTCTGGAATTAAAACCTTACAGCTGAGGACCTCAGCCTTTTGTGGAGGAGGATAATAGTGGGAGGTGAAACAGGAGGGAATTTCTGGTTTTGGAGTGTACCTGTCTCCTCTGTCAGAGTGTCTGTGGGGTGTTTCCTTAGCTCTGAGGGCTCTGGGGTGTGTTTGGAGCATGAAGGGGAATCGCCCTGCCCAGCTGCAGGGGTGTAATCTCCCCAGGTTTGTTCAGCCCAAAGTTGCACATTTAGCTCCAGGCTCTCCTTGGTGACCCTGTGCAGCTTCACCAGGCACTGCTCTGTCATCACTGACTCAGATCTTCCCTCTGGCAGCATCTCACAGCTGCCTGATCAGCCCTGTGCTGTGTCCTCCTGTCCTGATGATACAATTGTCTGGAAATGAGGATTCCTGTGCTTGGGAATTGTGCAACCCACCCTCAGAGGCTGCTAAAACTGGTTTTGTGGTGGCTTGCTTCACTCTGGGACAGCTTTAAGTTGGGCAGGTCTTGCAGTAACTACAGCAACTGAGTTCAAAGGTTGGGGTTGGTTGGACATTGGCTCCAGGACAGGGATTTTCAGGGTTTAGCCCTCCCAGAATTCTGGCTGTGTGTTTAACAGCTCGGTGTTGGCACAGCGTGGTGGCTCCACAGAGGAGAGGAGAGCTGCAGCACGAGGGAGGGGAGGCAGAACACCTCAGCTCCCTCAGGATTCTGGGTGCCTGCAGTTGTGTCAAGTGAAGGTTTGAGGAATACAGGGCACAAGTGGCAAAAAAGATGGTCAGGAGCTGAAGACACCTGCAGAGAGGTCGTGGAGTCCTTGATGTCCAGAAGGTCCCTGAGCAGCCTGATCTGATTGCAGAGTTGGATGTAAGCTGGCCCTGCTCCCACGGGGAACTGCCATTCCAGCTTTTCTGCACAATGCCCTCTGTATAAATCCCTTGGGGTCTTCAGATGGTCCCTGCTGAGCCTTCCCACTGCTGGTCATAACCCAGAAAAGCCAGACAGGAGCGGGGAATGGAGTGGGAGCAGTTCAGAGGCTCACCACGTTGTGTCTGCTCCTGGTTTCCCTGCATCCTCATCCCTCAGGGATAACTTGTGCTGTGTTCTCTGCTCTCCCCAGGGCCAGGAGTGAAGACTCCTGAAGCAAGAACAATCGAGTACCTGGAGGAGGTGGCCATAGGCTTTGCCAGGGGACTGGCCAACAAGACTGTGTCTGCCAAGAGATCCAGAGGGCTCATGCAGAGTAAGTCAGCATGGAGAAATCCCAAGGGACAGCAGGGAGTGTAATCCAGCTTGGCTTCTCCAGGATGTGTTCGTGCTCCTGCTCAATTCCATTTCAAAAGCAAGTTATATTTCACGTTGGAATCATCTCTTGAGCGATGTGGGGTGGTAGGGAAAACATTGCCCTGCAGATCTGGGCTTTGGCAGAGCTGGACCTGGTGGCTCCTGAGGAGGTGCCTCCAGGGACTGTCCATCTGCAAAGTTGTCGGAATCTGTGGGTATTGGTGATTCCAAGATTGTAGAAAGTCTCTGTCTTTCAGCCCCGTTGCCAAAGCAGAAGCCATAATTTGTCTGTGCTGTTTCAAGGTTGTTTATTCTGTTTATCTCTAACATGTTCTGCTGCCCTGCCGCAGCTCTGTCCTGCAGGGCAGCGTGTGGGGCTCTGCCCTCAGTGGGATGGTACAAACATTAAATACCACAAACTACCTGTGCTGGATTTACAATAACGTGCCAATGTAACATTCCTCAGTGGGATGTTACAAACATTAAATACCAGAAACTACGTGTACTATATTTACAATAACGTGCCAATATCTGTCACCTACGTTGAACAGTGTGTCCCCAGCCTAAACCAACAGAAAAATGCCAACACCACAGTGAAACATGGAGGGCATGAAGAAGGAGAAAAAGGACAAGACACACCCAATTCCTCCATCTTGTCCCCTCTGAACCCCTAATCTAGAAACCTAAAATTTTACTCTTGCACCCATGTCACACTTAATTATTACTCTTATCAAACACTCAAAGCTTGTAATTCATCCTGTAAGATTGAAAACTCCTCTCCATGGACAGAGATCACAGCCAGTGTCTCTGGGGGCTCTGTCCAAGGGGTTCCTGACCCCTGCCAGGGTCCCAGACCTGCCAGAGCAGCCAGAGGGAAGCCCTGGATTCCCACACAAAGTTTTGGTGGCAGGTTCTGTCCCAAGCTCGTGAGCTCAATGGGAAGAGGTACACGGGACTGCCCCATGCTGATCCTTGACAGCACAGCCCAGAAATTGGGACATCTGTGGGAATTCTGCTTCCCGGGGCTCAGCGTGTCACCTCTTGTGTTAGGAGGACACTTCAGCCCTCAGTGAGACTTGTCCACGGAATAATCCATGGAAAACCTGTGAGCAGCCCCTGCTGCCTGTGCCTGGGTTTCAGGTGCAGGTTTCTAGCGCAGATATTCACATTTGTGTTCCCTCACCTCTGCAGTCCACCCTGGCTGTGCACAGCGCTGTGCTGACCCCTGTTCTGTCCCACCTTGCAGGGCTAACAGACTATGCCATGGCTCTTCCCTTCGTCAGGCAGCAAGTTTACAAGACAGTGGAGAGCAAAGTTCAAAAGCAAACCAAAGGGCTCTACCCTGCTCCTCTGAAGATCATCGAGGTAACACCCCTGCGAGCTGGGAGCAGGTGGATCTGTGGGACAATGTGGGACAGGCACAGGGAAGGTGATCCTTCCTCTGAGTCAGGCCAGCATCCTCATCCTCACAGAGATCAGTCCTGAGGAGTGCTGGCTGTGGGGTAGAATTCAGAATCACTGCCCAAATTACGATCACCAGTTCATGGGTACTGGTACCAGTGAGGGGTAGAGCAGGAATCCCAGCTGAGGGAAGGCTTAGCTGGAATATTTTGTCCATGAGACTTCCAGCTGCAGTTTTCACAGGTTTTCTCTACAGGCTCTGAAGAGTTCAGGAGACCTGTTTGACACCATAAAAATAGAAATTGCTATAATTTTCACAGCATTAACTACATATTAGTATGCATAAAGTATTAACATTAATACTTTCTTACATAAAGTATTAATTTTATTAGTCCCCTCTGTTACACAGACATCCTGTTACACTCTGTGAATGAATCCTTACTGTAAAACAAGTTTTCACTACTGAAGTTGTTGCCCAGACTCCTCTAAAACCTGTGAGGGGTTTGGAGAGCAGCGACATTACAGGAGCACAGTTCCTAAAACCACAGGGAATGGCTAAAAATGAACCTGGTGGTGGTAAACTCCTCACCTCTCCTGTGCTAGAAGGACAGGGTGACACAGCTCTGCTAAGAGCAGCAGAGACAGGACTCAGGGATCTGAAATGTGCCTTGAATTTTGGGGAAGGGTCACTGAGACAGCAGGAAATCCTGTTAAATTGTGGTTTTGCAGCATGACTGAACTGTGCTGTGTCTTTACTGCTTTTGGATTAGGTCGTAAAAACTGGTCTGGATCAGGGGAATGATGCTGGATACCTCATTGAAGCCCAGGTAAGGAGAGGAGATCCTGGCAGGGATCAGGTCCTGCTGTGGTGCCTTAAAAACAGGTTAGACAGAGTTAAGAGGAATAAAGTGGATATTTATTGAAGTGCCTTCAGAGGTCACACGCTGGCAGTACCTGGATGGCTTCAAGATGAAAGCAAAAGAGGGCTTGGCCAGGAGATCTCACATTTTTATAAGTTTTAGTCCATTTGTATATAGGAGTTAACTGTCCAATTAATAGCTTCAAATTATGACATTTGATCCTCCTTGCTTGCTTGCCCACCCTCCTCTTCTCACATTGTTTATGCTTTGGGCCTGAAGTTTGAAGATATTGTCCTTGAATCTCCATCTAGAATAGGATTGTTTTGTCTTCACCATCCTGTCAAAAGATCCTAGTGGTACTTAATATAAAGCTAAAAGCTGCACACCAAAACAGAACAGAAAAACTTAAGACCCAAGTGATCAGATGTGGTCAGGGGATCTGTGGTCAGGAGATCTGGGTTTACCCCACCAAGGGTTCCTCAAAGCCTGCTGCTTACCCCATCCCACCCCCTGCCATGGGTAGAACACCTTCTCCTACCCCAGGCTGCTCCAAGCCCCATCCAGCCTGGCTTTGGGCACTTTCAGGGGTGGGGAGCCTCAACACAAAGCACTCACTGTGGGTGAGTGATGCTGCTCCTCCTGGATGAGCAGAGCTGAGCTTCCACACCTCCCTCTAGGAGCTGGCTGCAGATGTTTCATCTCTCACTCATCTGGCCATGCTGGCACGTGGGCTTTGTGTCCTAAACACCATCCAGTCCTGCTTGAGCTTTGCTGACACACAGGAAAAACTGGAATAAAGTTTAATTGAGGGTGTAGGACACACTGTGGTGGGCAGGTCCAGGGCTGGAGCAGGCAACTGTCCACTCCAGAAGCTTGTGTGAGACCCATTTATCCCACACACTCAAAAAGTCTTTGTTTTCCTCAGCCATCCCCATCCCTCCATTTTTCTGCCATAATAAACAACCCATCCCTAATTATTTTTTCCTCACTGGTCCTGATTTTGCCACACTTGTGCTCAAATTTGTTATTTCTGGTGCCACAGAGGCAGCTCTGGCTGTGCACAGAGTCACAGGTGGGGTTAGCTGGGCACTGCCAGCTCTGCAAGATTGAATCCCCAGCAGCCCCACATTTCCATCTGATTATCTCTGTATTTTCTGAGGTCATTGCCCCTCAAATGCTGGTGAAATCCATCCATCTCCCACTTCCCTGATGTGCTTTGTAACTCCTTTTGTTCCCTTCTGGTGCCAAGGCCTGTCTGAGCTGTAGCTGTCCCCTTAGCAGTGCCCTCCTGGCTGTGCCCCATCCCTGCTGGTTGTGCATTCCACCCACGTTTGGTCTGGCTGAATAAAAGCCTTGGGATACTCTGTTCCTTACAGGAAGAATGAATGGGGTTTTTTTTCCCCCCAGAACAGCAGCAGGATGGAGATCTTCCCAGAACCCCTGAAGAATAATAAGTGTCAGTGTCGTGGCTTTTTTATTGCCTCCCTCTCTTCCCCCCAACAGGAGTTTGCAGATTCTCTTCTAGGCTTTGTTTTGGGTATTTTAACTGGCAGGGCAGCGGTGAAGGAAGGTGCAGCCTGCTCCAAACCTCATTCCTTGATTTTCCTTGGCAGACTTGGCTCTGACAACCTTTGTTTCGTGTGTGCTTGTGCTTTGTGTTCCTCAGAATATTTGTGCTGAGTGCTGGGAGGTTATGCAGGCCTGAGATTTTGTTGCCTGTGATCCTCTGAAAATAGGATCAGGCTGCTGCTGTCAGAGAGAGCTGACCTGTTTGTAAGGATTTTTGTAAGGATTTTTGACAAAGCCTGAGGACAGGGTGCTCCACCTGTATCTGTGGGGACAGTGGCCCCAGTTAATGTGGGGGAGGAAGGGTCTCATGTCAGGGAACTCCAGTCCTGGCACTGAGGAACTGGAATCATCAAATGCCAGAGTGATTTGGGTGGGAAGGGACCCTTAAGTCCATCCAGTTCCACCCCCTGCCATGGGCAGGGACATCTCCCACTATCCCAGGCTGCTCCAATTCCTGTCCAGCCTGGCTTTGGGCACTGCCAGGGATCAGGGGCAGCCACAGCTGCTCTGGGAATTCCAGCCCAGACAGGAATTCCTAATTCCCAATCTCCCACCCAGCCCTGCCCTCTGGCAGTGGGAGCCATTCCCTGTGTCCTGTCCCTCCATCCCTTGTCCCCAGTCCCTCTGCAGCTCTCCTGGAGCCCCTCCAGGCCCTGCCAGGGGCTCTGAGCTCTCCCTGGATCCTTCTCCTCTCCAGGTGAGCCCCCCCAGCTCTCCCAGCCTGGCTCCAGCCCTGCAGCAGCTCTGGGGGCTCCTCTGGGCTCTCTGCAGCAGCTCCAGGTCCTTGTGCTGCTGGGGAGGAGGAGGAGGAGGTGAGGGGTGGGCTGTGCTGAGCCCAGGAGCTGCCTCTCCTCAGAGGTGACCTGGGCCCTTGTCCCTTTTCTATCCAGGCTGCTCACCTGTGCAGTCACACCGTGCCCATCTCCCCCTTGCCATGTCTTTGTGTGTGGCACTGAGAAAGCTGTTTGATGCCAACACCTCTGCCTCCCTCTTCCCTTTCTTCCAGAGCTTTGGCCAACTTGCTGTGACCAAGGAATCCAAGGCACTGATGGGGCTCTACCACGGGCAGGTGCACTGCAAGAAGAACAAGTTTGGGACACCTCAGAAAGAGGTCAAGTAAGTGCCAGTGTGGGATGCCTGAAGGAGCAGTTGCCCCCTCTGGAAGGTTCCTGAGTGGAGCTGTGATTAGGGCAGAGGTTTCCAGCCTCCAGAGCCTGACCCACTGCAGTTTGGAGGCCTCACTGCCCTGTGGTCTCACTCAGGTGGTGCCTGGGTGGATGACAGGAGCTGTGTGACTCTGCCAGCAGTGATCCTGATTTATTAAAAAAATATGGATATTGATCTAGTACCAATATCCCACTGTGACAGACAAACTCTCTAACAGTTTAGAGTTAGAAAGTGTATGTTTATTGTGTGTGGGGTCACTCCCAAATACACACCGCACCTTCCAGGTGATTACAGAGTCTTTTTATCCTTACAAGTATTGAATATACAAAATACAAATACATATTCATCATTTTGGTACATCCCATTCCCCGTTTCGTATGCTAATCACTCCAAAAGCCATTCAGCATGCGTAGTTTGTCCCTTGAAATGGGTCAGTGTCCCTTTCATGGGGAGGGGTCCCAAAATGAGGAAGTAAATGAAGTCTTCCTCGTTGTGACCTTTCTACCTTTTCAATGCCAATATGACAAATGAACTCTTGGTAGAACTCCCATTCCTGTCTTCAGTTGGTTTCAGAACAGAGGAGGCCCACAACTGTCTTATGTTCCTAAAAGCTATTTGTCAGTTTATATTCTTCATTATAAACCCAGCTAACTAAACATTGTGCTGACAAGCAATTAATTATTAGTTACCTACTAACTCCTAACTTCATCAAGGCCTACTCATTTATTTTAGTTAACTCTAGTAAGGCTTATTTCTAACTAAAATCTTAGCTCCTCTGAAATCTCTAAATTCCTTAAAATGTATGTTTCAGTGGGAGTCACCATGTCCGTGTTGAATTTGACCCTGCAGGACTCTGGCTGTGCTGGGAGCAGGGCTCATGGGAGCCGGGATCGCCCAGGTTTCCGTGGATAAGGGCATCAAAACCATCCTGAAGGACACCACACAGAAGGGTCTGGACAGAGGCCAGCAGCAGGTCTACAAGGGGTATGTGAGTTCAGGGGGTTTGCTCTGGTGGCACTGGGCTGGCTTTAGTCACAGTTCTGCTGTGCTGTCAGCATCAGGAGCTCCTGGCACTGCTGTTCTTCTGGAGGAGCTGCTGGATGTCACAGAAAAGCTTTATTTTAATGTTGTCCCCTGCAGTGAGATATGCCCAGCCTTAGCTCCTTAGGTAGCAGAGACCTAAGAGTCAGCAGTAACTTCTAGAGCTAAGAAAAGAGTGATTCTGGCTGCCTAAAGGCCCATGGCAGGGGAGGCATTCCAGGGTTTTCTTCCAGGGTTTCTTTCCCTGCTCTCCTGGCTCTGCAGCAAAGTACTCAGCTGTGTGTCATCAGGAATGGCAGTGACTGACCTTCAGCTGAGCTGGGGGAGCAGGAGAGTCCTGCTCCCACGTGGAAGGAGGGGTCAGAACACAGAGTGACAGTCCTGCAGGGTTGGAGATGGAGATTTGGGGGGAGATGGGGGGGATTCCCGTGGTGCACCCCCAGCAGCTGTGACAGAGCTTGTCCCTCCCTAGGCTGAACAGCAAGGTGAAGAAGAAGAGCCTGACATCATTTGAGAGGGACTCCATCCTCAGCAACCTGATGGGCCAGCTGGACTACAAGGGCTTTGAGAAGGCAGACATGGTCATCGAGGCCGTGTTCGAGGACATCAACGTCAAACACAAAGTGCTGAAGGAGGTGGAGGCTGTGAGTGTCAGTCCTGAGCAGCCCCTGGCTGGTGGAGGGTCCTGGGCCGTGCTGCTGGGTTTGTCCCCTCCCCTTTGTGCTGCAGTTGGGTTCTGGGTACAAATCAGTTACACCAGGACATGGATGAGCATCCAGGGCAGCCTTTCTGTTCACTGGGGACACTCCCTGCTCAATCAAGGAATTGGTAGCTGAATGGGACAAAAAAAAGTGCTCCAAAAAAAGCTTCTATTTGTCTGAGGACATTGATGTGACAGTGATGTCCTCTGGTATCTCCACACCTTGCAGTCCTTCAGCTGCTGTCCCTCTGTTCTATTCAAGGGCACATGGGGGAAAGGGGTGTTCACTGTCCCTTGTCCCCCCAGGTGATCCCAGCTCACTGTCTTGTGTCCCTTGTCCCCCCAGGTGATCCCAGCTCACTGTGTCACGTCCCCTGTCCCCCCCAGGTGATCCCAGCTCACTGTCTCATGTCCCTTGTCCCCCCAGGTGATCCCTGCTCACTGTCTTGTGTCCCTTGTCCCCCCCAGGTGATCCCTGCTCACTATCTCGTGTCCCCTGTCCCCCCAGGTGATCCCAGCTCACTGTCTCATGTCCCTTGTCCCCCCAGGTGATCCCAGCTCACTGTCTCATGTCCCTTGTCCCCCCAGGTGATCCCAGCTCACTGTCTCATGTCCCTTGTCCCCCCCAGGTGATCCCAGCTCACTGTCCCTTGTCCCTTGTCCCCCCCAGGTGATCCCAGCTCACTGTCTTGTGTCCCTTGTCCCCCCAGGTGATCCCAGCTCACTGTATCATGTCCCTTGTCCCCCCCCAGGTGATCCCTGCTCACTGTCCCTTGTCCCCTCCCAGTGATCCCAGCTCACTGTGTCACGTCCCTTGTCCCCCCAAGTGATCCCAGCTCACTGTCTCATGTCCCTTGTCCCCCCAGGTGATCCCAGCTCACTGTGTCATGTCCCTTGTCCCCCCCAGGTGATCCCAGCTCACTGTCCCTTGTCTCCCCCAGGTGATCCCAGCTCACTGTCCCTTGTCCCTTGTCCCCCCAGGTGATCCCTGCTCACTGTATCTTCGCCAGTAACACCTCTGCCCTCCCCATCAGCCAGATCGCTGCTGTCAGCAAGAGGCCCGAGAAGGTGAGTCCCCAGGGCCACGTGCCCTGCACAGAGCTGTCCATGATGAGGTGGCTCTGCTTTAGAGACCTTCTGCCCCCTGCTCAGGACGTGGCACAGCTCATCCTCTGCTCCCAGTGCCGGCTTTGAGCAAAGAGCTCATGATCTGGGGGCAGGTGGGAAGGAGGAGAAGGTGGATTCACCCCAAGGGTGATGTTGGTGGGGCAGGTCAGGACACATCAAAAAGTGTTGGGGGCAGAGAAGCTGTGGAAGGTTGGAGCAGAGTGAGGCTTGGGCTCTGCTCCCAGGGAACAGGGCCAGGATGAGAAGAAATGGCCTCAAGCTGTTCCAGGGCAGGTTCAGCTTGGATATCAGGAGGAATTTCTTCCTCCTGAAGAAAATAGAGTAGTCAGGCATTGGAAGGGGCTGCTCAGGGAGGTTTGGAGTCCCCATCCCTGGAGGTATCCAGGGAATTCCTGGATGTGGCACTCAGTGCTCTGGGCTGGTGACAAGGTGGGGATTTGGCACCTGATGATCTTGCAGGGCTTTTCCAGCCTCATCTGAGCAGGAGCACTGATTCCTACAGCCTTAAGGAGCAGGGAACTGCCCTGCCAGGGGTTCCTGTGCTGCCTGTGAGTGTGAGGTGACCTGCTGGAGGTTCCTGTCACCCTGCTGAGCCTCTTCCTCATTTGCTGCAGGACCTCTCTTGCATCCAAATTGCCAAGCGAGCCTCATTTGTTCATCCTTGCAAATAACATCCTCTTGCTGTTCAAATTGCCTGTGCAATGGCTCTTAGGAGGAAACTCATAGGAAGTCACTTAACTAATTAGCAGATTTTCTTTAATTAGTTTTGCAGCCTGCAACTCAGCAAGGTGCCTCTGACTTACACAGGGCCTGGTGCCAAGAAGGTGACACGCTGATGCCACGGTCACACTCACACAGCCGGATAATCCGCACTCAAACCCTGTTCCCTCTGTAATGAGTTCCTGGAGAGAAGTCTTCTCATCCTTAAATTCACTTCCTCACCACAGAAATTCACAGGCAGCACGCAGGGACTCCCTGAGTGCTGCTCCAGTCTGGGCACAGCGCTGGCTGGGGCTGCCCTGCCAGCTCAGGTGCCCCTCCAGGCATTTAGAGATAAAAGCCCAGATCATTATTATAGCAAAAAACCAAATTATTGACAATGTCAAGCAAAGATTTCTTAATCATTCATTTACATTTAAAAAAGAAATATTTTAAATAGACAATCCAAAGTCACAAGATTTTTCAATCACGTTATTGAAGCATTCAAAAGTTTGCACAGTTCATTTTCCAGCACACAAAATGTTAAATATAAAAATAAGTTTCAGAAAAAAAACAAAAATAAACCAAAAACCAATAAAAAGAATAACAATATTCACTAATAGTTTAAGAAAAACTCACAAATCAGTAGTCACATAAAAAAAACCAAAAATAAACCAAAAACCAATAAAAAGAATAACAATATTCACTAATAGTTTAAGAAAAACTCACAAATTAGTAGTCACATTAAAAAAAACAAAAATAAACCAAAAACCAATAAAAAGAATAACAATATTCACTAATAGTTTAAGAAAAACTCACAAATCAGTAGTCACATTAAAAAATCAAAAAACAGAGAAATAAGAATCAGATATCAAAATAATACAAGATTCACCACAAGTTATAAAATTAATAACAATAGTCAGTTTTTCAATTATTTCAAAAACCCCCAATCTAATCACAAATTCAACATATATTACAAATGTAGTCAAATAATTTAAAAAATCACTTTTAAAACATACAAACAATAAAATTTTATATTCATATCTATTATACATAAAAATAATCCTGAAAAAAACAAAAAACATTAATAAACACATCAGAGTGCATTCTTCACTTCTAAAGTTTTTAGTAAAAAAGAATGCTCATGTAAATAGACTCACAAAACCCATCTTACAGACACTACCAAACATTTTTAAGCAAGCAAAATTGAGCCATGCATTTTTTCACAAAAATGCACAGGCATTAATAGAAACCTTTCACCTTTCTGAAAGCCAAACAAAGAAAATCTACTTGCCAAAGTGCCAGTTTGTGCAGTCTCCTATATTTACAAGAGTAGTCAATCTAAAAAGTTTATAAAAGCCTTCAGCTGTAGCAAACTGATACCACAAAATATGTGTCCTTTAAGAGACTCAAAAACATTTATATCTCAATTAACACATTTTCAAGAGCAATTTTTGCATCATTACATACAGAGGAGTTCCTGACCCCTGCCAGGGTCCCAGACCTGCCAGGGCAGCCAAAAAAAAAGCCCTAAATTCCCACACCAGGCAGATTTGGCTGCCAGACTATAAAGCAGTCCTGTAAAAATTGTGCTTTAATCTTGAAGGCAGGAGCTCCTGGGATATGCTGTGTCCTTGGGAAAGCCAAGGAGAGAAGGGAATGGGGGAGCACTCCTGTCATAGAGGGATACAGAGTGTGCTCAGGGCCTTCCCCCTGCACTCAGCTTGCCCAGCTGATTCCCCTGGGAGCCAGAACCCATCTGAACCCAGCTCTTCTGTCTGCCAGGTGATTGGGATGCACTACTTCTCCCCTGTTGACAAGATGCAGCTGCTGGAAATCATCACCACAGACAAAACCTCCCAGGACACTGCTGCTTCTGCTGTTGCTGTTGGCCTCAAACAGGGCAAAGTGGTCATCGTGGTGAAGGTGAGGGGACACTGCACATTTCTGGGGCTGGGTAATAAATAAAAGGGTTTGTGTACTGAGGGGAGGGTGAAATATGTCTGTGGACACGTTGGCTACTCCTCTGAGAAGTGAAAAGGGAGGTCAGGAAGGGGCAAGTGCAGGTGATCCTCACAGTCCCTCAGAGCAGGCATGGAAAGCCACCAGGCACGCGTGCAGGGGCAGCAGGAAAAATGGATTTAAGTTGGATATTAGGGAGAAATTATTCCCTGTGACGGTGGGGAGGCCCTGGCACAGGTTGCCCAGAGGATCCATGACTGCCCCATTCGTGGAATTGTCCAAGGCCAAGTTGGACAAGGCTTGGAGCAAGCTGGGACAGAGGAAGGTGTCCCTGTCTTTTTCCTGATTCTTAAGGTTGCCAGAATGCTGAGCACGTCTCTCCTGTAGTGGTGGGAAAACTGGCTTGACAGAAAGTGCTCTGGGCATCTCCAAACACCAGTGGGGACACAGTGCTGCTTCCCTGAGCCTCATCCCCACCTCAGCTGCCTCCCTGAAGGGCAGTTTGCAGCTCATCCTGACTTCGTGGGGAGCAGCAGAGGTGGAACAACTGGCTTATGTTGGTTTCCCTTGTGCTGAGCACCCTTTCCCTCACCAGCCTGTTCTGGACCTGCAGGCACTAGTTCAAATAAAAACACTGGGATAGGAACTTCCAGGGAGCAAGTTCCTGGAAGCCTGCAAACACTGCTGAGCTCTACAGGGGGAAAAAAGCCCCAAACCTGTCAGAATCTGTGGGTATTGGTGATTCTGAGATTGTAGAAAGTCTCTGTCTGTCTGCCCCACTGCCAAAGCAGAAGCCATAATTTGTCTGTGCTGGTTTCAGGGTTGTTTATTCTGTTTATCTCTAACATGTTCTGCTGCCCTGCCACAGCTCTGTCCTGCAGGGCAGCGTGTGGGGCTCTGCCCTCAGTGGGATGGTACAAACATTAAATACCACAAACTACCTGTGCTGGATTTACAATAACGTGCCAATATCTGTCACCTACGTTGGACAGTGTGTCCCCAGCCTGAACCAACAGAAAAATGCCAACACCACAGTGAAACATGGAGGGCATGAAGAAGGAGAAAAAGGACAAGGCACACCCAATTTCCTCCATCTTGTCCCCTTTAAACCCCTAATCTAGAATCCTAAAGATTTACTTTTGCACCAGTGCCACACTAATTATTACTCATATCAAACACTCAGAGCTGGTAATTCACCCTGTAAGATTGAAAACTCTTCAATGGACAGAGATCACAGCCAGTGTCTCTGGGGGCTCTGTCCAGGGGGGTTCCTGACCCCTGCCAGGGTCCCAGGGCAGCCAGAGGGAAGCCCTGGATTCCCACACAAAGCAGTCAGTAGCACAGTGTAGGAGATGGGGTTTGGGGTGTCTGAACTGCAGCCTGGGCTGTGAACACAGTTCTGGTTCCAAGAGCTCAGCTGCTGCACTGCTTTTCCCCAGGATGGGCCTGGATTCTACACCACCAGGTGCCTGGGGCCGATGCTGTCCGAGGTGGTCCGAGTTCTCCAGGTGAGCATCCCCCGAACAGCCACGGAAATTGCTGTGGCCAGGGCTGGATGGGGTCAGAAGAGGATGTGGTTCAGCAGCCCTGGCTCTTGTGGCTGTCCCCAAACTGCTTTTGGCTCCTGTTTGCAGCCAGTTAATGGGGCTGGGCTCTGCCCCACCTCATCCCATGGCTTCCCCCTCTCTCCTGCAGGAGGGTGTTGACCCAAAGAAGGTGGATGCCATCTCCACGGCCTTTGGCTTCCCGGTGGGAGCGGCCACGCTGATTGACGAGGTTGGCGTGGACGTGGCCACGCACGTGGCCGAGGACCTGGGCAAGGCCTTTGGCCCTCGCTTCGGAGGGGGCAGCATCGACCTCTTCAAGCTCATGGTGCAGAAAGGCTTCTTAGGTGAGCTGCTGAGGTGTTCTCAGCCAAAGGGGGTCCCCTCTGCTCCGGGGAAAGCACCAGCATCCATCCAGCTCTCCTGCCCCAGGCAGCAGCAGTGGGTGAGCAGTGGGGGAATGGGGCAGGAATCCCTCCCAGAGTTGGTGGTGACGTTGGTTTTTGGACATGAAGGGCCTGGCAGAGTGGAGCTTGCCAAGGTGGAGCTGGGTGCCTTCCCTGTGCCCCTGCTGAGGCGGTGGATCTGTGCTCTGAGGTGCAGAGTGCTGGGATCACCCTGGGGAGGACAGGGGACACGAGACAGTGAGCTGGGATCACCCTGGGGAGGACAAGGGACACGAGACAGTGAGCTGGGATCACCCTGGGGAGGACAAGGGACACAAGACAGTGAGCTGGGATCACCCTGGGGAGGACAAGGGACACGAGACAGTGAGCTGGGATCACCCTGGGGAGGACAAGGGACACGAGACAGTGAGCTGGGATCACCCTGGGGAGGACAAGGGACACGAGACAGTGAGCTGGGATCACCTGGGAGGGGACAAGGGACACGAGACAGTGAGCTGGGATCACCTGGGAGGGGACAAGGGACACGAGACAGTGAGCTGGGATCACCTCGGGGGGACAAGGGACATGAGACAGTGAGCTGGGATCACCTGGGAGGGGACAAGGGACATGAGACAGTGAGCTGGGATCACCTGGGGAGGACAAGGGACACGAGACAGTGAGCTGGGATCACCTGGGAGGGGACAAGGGACATGAGACAGTGAGCTGGGATCACCTGGGAGGGGACAAGGGACATGAGACAGTGAGCTGGGATCACCTGGGAGGGGACAAGGGACATGAGACAGTGAGCTGGGATCACCTGGGAGGGGACAAGGGACATGAGACAGTGAGCTGGGATCACCTGGGAGGGGACAAGGGACATGAGACAGTGAGCAGGCACAAAACAAGATCAGGGTGTCAGGAGGAAACAGGACACCTGGCAGGAGCTGACTCTGCTTTGGTCCCTGCAGGTCGCAAGGCAGGGAAAGGTTTCTACGTGTACCAGGAGGGAGTGAAGAACAGGAGCGTGAATTCCGGCATGGATGAGATCTTGGAAAAGTTCAGGGTGCCAGCAAACCCTGACGTGTGAGTTCCTGTGTGTGAGGGAAGGCTGGGGCTGGCTCCTGCCCTGTCCAGCTCCAGGAGAGCTGCAGAGGGATTTGGGACAGGAGATGGAGGGACAGGACACAGGGAATGACTTCCCAGTGCCAGAGGGCAGGGCTGGATGGGAGATTGGGAACTGGGAATTGTTCCCTGGCAGGGTGGGCAGGCCCTGGCACAGGGTGCCCACCCTGGATCCCTGGGGCTTGGAGCAACCTGAGATAGTGGAAGGTGTCCCTGTCCATGGCAGGGAGTGGCACTGGCTGGGCTTTAAGGTCCCTTCCAGCCCAAACCATTCTGTGATTCCATGACATTGCTGAGCACAGAGACTGATCAATCTCTTACTTTTATTCCAAATCTATCCGGGCACAATCCCGAGTGCTGTGCTCCAGGGAAACCCTGCTTGGGCACAGAGGTTGGACTAGAGGAGCCCCAGTGCTCCCTTTCGACCTCTGGTTCACAGAATCACAGAATAATGAGGTTGGAAGAGACCTCTAAGATCATCAAGTCCAACCTATGCCCTAACACCACAACCAGACCACAGCACCAAGTGCCAAGTCCAGTCTTTTTTTAGACATATCCAGAGATGGTGATTCCACCACCTCCCTAGGAAGTCAATTCCTGTATTTTATTATTCTCTCAGTAAAAAAAAATTTCCTCATATCCAACCTAAACCTTCCCTGATTCTTAGTGCCTGCTTCAGGACACTGACAGGGCTTAGCCCTGATCCTCACCTGGACTGGGACACTCCCAGGGAGGCTGTTCCCACCCCTGGGCCAGCTGTGTCCCAGCTGTGCTGTCCCTGCCCGGCCCTCATAGCCTCTGTCCTGTCAGAGCAGTGTGACCCCCCTGCATGGGGAGTAGCGTGCTCTGATTCCACGGTGCAGAAGGCTGAATAAATTGCTTTTATTAAGCTAAATTATATTACATTAATACTATACTAGAACTGTAACATATTAAAAAGATAATTAAAAAAAAAAAAAAACAACTGTGGCTGTCTCCAGACAGTCACGACACAGCTTTGACCCAACTGGCCAATCATTCCAAATAACCATCACCAGTGCCCAATTAACAAATCACTCTTGGGTAAACGATCTCCATAACACATTCCACATGTGCCAAACAGCAGGCACAGCAAAGAGAGATAAGAATGGTTTTCTTTTTTCTCTGAGCTTTCTCACTGCATCTCACAGCTTCCCAGGAAAATCCTGGGGGGAGAGAATGGTGTCTCCCTCTGTTCAGGGAATGTAAATGCCACATCTGTCCCACAGCTGCTCCGACGAGGACATCCAGATGCGCCTGGTGACACGCTTTGTCAACGAGGCAGCCATGTGCCTGCAGGAGGGCATCCTCAGCAACCCCGTGGAGGGGGACATCGGGGCTGTGTTCGGCCTGGGCTTCCCACCCTGCCTGGGAGGTGAGTGCTCTGTGCTGGGATTTGGGCTCCAAAGCTCCCCATGGGCTGCAGCCCTGTGGGAAATGGTCCCCAAGGTCAGGTTTGAGCTGCAGCCTGAGGAAATGGCCTCAGGCTGCATAGGGAGGGTGTAGTAGATTGGATATTGGGAATAATGGGCTGGACTCCCCATGCTTCCTGTGCCTGCAGGGATTTAAAAGCCCTGTATGGAACTTGGGGATGTGGGTTAGTGGTGCTGCATCAGGGAGGGTGTAGTAGTTTGGATATTGGGAATAATTCCAGGCTGCCCAGCCCTGGCACAGCTGTGCAGAGCAGGGCTGGACTCCCCGTGCCTGCAGGGATTTAAAAGCCCTGTGCACATGGAACTTGGGGACGTGGGTTAGTGGTGCTGCATCAGGGAGGGTGTAGTAGTTTGGATATTGGGAATAATGGGCTGGACTCCCCATGCTTCCTGTGCCTGGATGGATTTAAAAGCCCTGTGCACGTGGAACTTGGGGACGTGGGTTAGTGGTCCTGCCTCAGGGAGAGTGTAGTTTGGATATTGGGAATAATTCCAGGCTGCCCAGCCCTGGCACAGCTGTGCAGAGCAGGGCTGGAGTCCCCATGCTTCCTGTGCCTGCAGGGATTTAAAAGCCCTGTGTGTATGGAACTTGGGGACGTGGGTTAGTGGTAGTCTCAGCACTGCTGGGGAATGTTTGAACTCAATAGTCTCAAAGGGCTTTTCCACCCTAAATAATTCCATGACTCTGATGCTGTCTCTTGACACTGCTGCTGGAGTTCTCCAAGGGCTCTTGGACCCGAGGTGGTGCTTCTTTCCCTCCTCGAGCCATGTTCAGACTGAGGGAGCAGCCCCAAGGCCCTTCTTACAAAGGCCTGCAGGGACAGGACAGTGGGGAATGGCTTCCCATGGTTGGACAGGATATTGAGAATTAGGAATTGTTCCCTGGCAGGGTAGGGAGGCCCAGAGCAGCTGGGGCTGCCCCTGGATCCCTGGCAGTGCCCAGGGCCAGGCTGGACAGGGCTTGGAGCAGCCTGGGACAGTGGGACGTGGTGAGACTTGGCAGGGGTGGCACTGGATGGGCTTTGAGGGCCCATCCCACCAAAACCATCCATAATTCCACGATTGTCCATGTCCCAGCTTGTCCCCAGCCCTCGTTGCCTCTGCCCAGCTCAGGTGAGCAGGGAGCAGAGTCCCTGAGGGGGGACTTGTGGAGAAGGATGAATGGGACAAAGCCATTGCTTCTGGGTGCTGGGACCCTTCCAGGCGCCTTGGCGCTTCTTCTTCCCCGTCACAGCCATGTCCCCTGTCCTCGCTGTGTCCCATGTCCCCACCATGTCCCCATCCCCGCTGTGTCGCTGTCCCCACCGTGTTCCTGTCACAGCAGTGTCCCTGTCCCCACCGTGTCCCCATCCTTTCTGTGTCCCTGTCACAGCAGTGTCCCTGTCCCCACAGTGTCCCTGTCACAGCTGTGTCCCCATCCCCACTGTGTCCCCATCACAGCGGTGTCCCTGTCCCCACCATGTCCCTGTCCGCACCATGTCCCTGTCACAGCCGTGTCTCCGTCCCTGCTGTGTCCTCATCCCCACCATGTCCCTGTCACAGCAGTGTCCCTGTCACAGCAGTGTCCCCGTCCCAGCAGTGTCCCCATCCCAGCAGTGTCCCTGTCCCCACCAATGTCCCTGTCCCCCCATGTCCCTGTCCCAGCAGTGTCCTTGTCCCCGCCCTGTCCCCATCCCAGCTGTGTCCCTGTCCCCACCGTGTCCCTGTCCCCGCCATGTCCCTGTTCCTGCCATGTCCCCGTCCCAGCAGTGTCCCTGTCCCCACTGTGTCCCTGTCCCCGCCATGTCCCCATCCCAGCTGTGTCCCTGTCTCCACCGTGTCCCCATCCTTTCTGTGTCCCTGTCACAGTGGTGTCCCCATCCCCACTGTGTCCCCATGACAGCGGTGTCCCTGTCCCCACCATGTCCCTGTCACAGCGGTGTCCCTGTCCCCACCATGTCCCTGTCACAGCCATGTCCCCATCACAGCCATGTCCCCATCACAGCCATGTCCCTGTCACCACTGTGTCTCTGTCACAGCGGTGTCCCTGTCCCCCCACCATGTCCCTGTCCCCACCATGTCCCTGTCACAGCCATGTCCCCATCACAGCCATGTCCCTGTCCCCACTGTGTCTCTGTCACAGCTGTGTCCCCATCCCCACTGTGTCCCTGTCCCCATCCCAGCAGTGTCCCCATCCCAGCAGTGTCCCTGTCCCCACCAATGTCCCTGTCCCCACTGTGTCCCTGTCACAGCCGTGTCCTCGTCACAGCTGTGTCCTCATCCCCACCGTGTCCCTGTCCCCACCATGTCCCTGTCACAGCCGTGTCCCTGTCCCCACCGTGTCCCCATCCTTTCTGTGTCCCTGTCACAGCAGTGTCCCTGTCCCCACCAATGTCCCCGTCCCAGCAGTGTCCCTGTCCCCACCAGTGTCGCTGTCCCCATCCCAGGAGTGTCCCCATCCCACCAGTGTCCCTGTCCCCACTGTGTCCCCATCCCAGCAGTGTCCCTGTCCCTACCAATGTGCCCATCCCAGCAGTGTCCCCATCCCAGCAGTGTCCCTGTCCCCACTGTGTCCCTGTCCCCACCAATGTCCCTGTCCCCACCATATCCCTGTCCCCACTGTGTCCCTGTCCCCACCGTGTCCCCATCCCAGCAGTGTCCCTGTCCCCACTGTGTCCCTGTCCCCACTGTGTCCCTGTCCCCACCAATGTCCCTGTCCCCACTGTGTCCCTGTCCCCGCCGTGTCTCTGTCACAGCTGTGTCCTCATCCCCACCATGTCCCTGTCCCCACCATGTCCCTGTCCCCATCCCAGCAGTGTCCCTGTCCCCACCGTGTCCCTGTCCCCATCCCAGCTGTGTCCCTGTCCCCACCAATGTCCCTGTCCCCACCGTGTCCCTGTCCCCACCAATGTCCCTGTCCCCACTGTGTCCCCGTCCCAGCAGTGTCCCTGTCCCCACCATGTCCCTGTCACAGCCGTGTCCCCGTAACAGCAGTGTCCCTGTCCCCACAGTGTCCCTGTCCCCGCCATATCCCCATCCCTTCTGTGTCCCCGTCCCAGTAGTGTCCCCATCCCAGCAGTGTCCCCATCCCAGCAGTGTCCCTGTCCCCACCAATGTCCCCGTCCCACCAGTGTCGCTGTCCCCACCAATGTCCCTGTCCCCATCCCAGCAGTGTCCCCGTCCCAGCAGTGTCCCCATCCCAGCAGTGTCCTTGTCCCCACCATGTCCCCGTCCCAGCAGTGTCCCTGTCCCCGCAGGTCCCTTCAGGTTCGCGGACTCGTACGGCGCCCGGCAGCTCGTGGACAAACTGCGCAAGTACGAGGCCGTGTACGGCAGCCAGTTCACACCCTGCCAGCTCCTGCTGGACCACGCCAGCAGCCCCAGCAAGAAATTCCACCAGTGAGCGGCCTGGTGACACCCCGACAGCTCCTCCAGCCGGGCCCAGCTCCCTGCAGCACCCCGTTCTCCGTAGGTTAATCTCCAAAGCCCCCGGGGGAGGAAGGGAAGGAAGGAAAGAAGGAAGGAGGGGCAGCAGGTTGCCTCGTGGCTTGTAGTCATTTCAAGTGCCTTACCAGCCACTGTGTGTTGGGTACATCCGTGCCATGCCAGCCTGGGCCTGGGTCTCTGTGCTGGGGGAGGGAATTCCTGCTGCCTTTGCCTCCAGAGCCGTGGCCTCCAGAGCTCCCAGTCTGGCCAGTAGCATCCAGCTTGTGGCTGGAGCCGAGGCCTTGCCTTTCCATCAACATCTACCAAAATAAAGCCCCATCTCCTGGGTTTGGACTCCTGCTTCTCCTCCTATGTCCCTGGGGGAACAGATTGAGTGGGGATTGACTGGCCCAGGCAGTGCCCTGGGCTCCTGTCCATGGTGGGTTCCATGGAGGGACGTGATGGCAGCAGTGCAGGACACAGCAGTGTCACCTCTGCCATCACTCAGGGGCTCTGAGGAGCCTCTGCCATCACTCAGGGGCTCTGAGGAGCTTCTGCCATCACTCAGGGGTTGTGAGGAGCCTCTGCCATCACTCAGGTGCTGTGAGGATCCTCTGCCATCACTCAGGGGTTGTGAGGAGCCTCTGCCATCACTCAGGTGCTGTGAGGAGCCTCTGCCATCCCTCAGGGGTTGTGAGGATCCTCTGCCATCACTCAGGGGTTGTGAGGATCCTCTGCCATCACTCAGGGGCTGTGAGGAGCCTCTGCCATCACTCAGGGGCTCTGAGGAGCCTCTGCCATCACTCAGGGGTTGTGAGGAGCCTCTGCCATCACTCAGGGGCTCTGAGGATCCTCTGCCATCACTCTGAGGAGCCTCTGCCATCACTCAGGGGCTCTGAGCAGCCTCTGCCATCACTCAGGGGCTCCGAGGATCCTCCAGCTCTCTCTGCCACGGGGTGATCCTGGCCGGTGATCCTGGCAGATGGACCTGCCTGTAATTGCAGATGGAGCAGCCAAAGGCCAGAAGGGGCCCCCGTGGGGAGAGATCAAGTTAAACTAAAAGGTTTTAAATCTCTGGGCACCTGTCACTGGCCTGCCCCCCTTTCCTGGCTTCCTTTCCAGCTTCCAGCCATTTTCCTGCTCCCTGGCAGGCCTTGGGCCACGGCTGAACCCTGCTGCTCTTCACGTCACCTCTCCCTGTCTTTCAAAGCTCCCAGACCAAAATTGGGCCGAGACATCACCTCATCTGCCTCTGCTGAGTCCTGGGGGAGGCACGGGGCTGGTGATGCCTTCCCGAGGGATGGGGAAGGGTCTGTGAGGTGTGGAGAGACCCCTCAGAGCATCAATCCTCCCCCTTCCCCTCTCCTCCAGCAAACGCCTTCTCTGGGGGCTCGTTACTCTCCCGTACATTTATTATGCTAATCCACAAGGATTAAGTTAAACCAGTCGACGCAAAATCCAGTGTTTTCCAGCCCGTTGGGGCCAAAATTACTGTCCAGTGTTAAAAGGGGGAGGAGGGGAGGGCTGGGCGATGGGGGAGGAGAACCTGCAGCATCAGAGAAGGACGGGAGGCACCCCCAGAGCCGTGTCCGGGTGACTTTGGGGGTCCCCGGCGTGGCACTAGATCTTGGGGCGCCAGCCCTTGATGAACTGCATGATCTTCTTCACCTGGAGCTTGGTGAGGCGGAAATCGTCGGCCAGGATCTCCTCGCTGAGCTGCACGAAGATGCTGCCGTCGATTCTCTCGCGGGCGAAGAAGCTGACCACGTCCTCGGAGAGGCCGATGAAGCGCAGGCACTTGGACACCTCCTCCAGCGACAGCGCCGACAGGTCGGCGGGGGGCAGCCAGGCCGGACCGTCCCCTCCGGGCCGGGGGGCGACCACCGGGGCTGTCCCATCGCCCCGAGCCGCCGGTGGCACCTCGATCACCCCCTGCGCCAGGTACAGGCGGGTGACACCCTCGGCCCCGCGCAGCACGGCGGGGGACAGCGGGGCCGCCCCCCGGATGACGATGCCGTCCCCGTCCAAGCCCCTGGAGGGCCGAGGGGGAGCCGCCGGTTCATCGGTGGAGGTGAAAGGCTCCGGCGAGGAGGATGAGGAGGGGGTGGCCGGGGCTGAAGGCGCTTTGGACCGCTCGGGACTATCCGGCCACTCCGCGGGGCCGGCGAAGGGGTTGAGCGCCCCGAAGGGGGCAAAGCGCTTTTGGGGGTGCGGGGGCTTGAGGCGGGGGCAGCTGCGGAAGGGTTTCAGCGGGGGTTCGGCTCCCAGCAGCGGCGTGGAGCAGCCGCTGCCCGGCTCGGGGGGAGCCCAGGGGTCGGACCAGGAGCCGGGCGCGGGCTGGGCCGGGGGCAGCGGCCGCACGGGGGGCTCGGTGGCTTTGCAGTCAGCCCAGGTGCAGGGGTAGCAATACAGCGAGTACGCGTCCGGAGAGGGCGAGGCGCTGCCGCTCCGCGGGGCCGACCTGCCGGGGCGAGGGTGGCATCACCATCACCCGGTACCTCGGGTACCCCCCACCCGCCCGCCCCGGTGCCCCCCGGGTCACTCACCCATCGTGGAGCCCCGAGGAGTAGTAGGAGAGGCTGGGGCTGGGCGAAGGCGCCGGTGGCAGCTTCGGGCAGCGCAGCGGGGCCGGGGGGCTGCAGGGGGCCGGGGGGCGGCTGCCCCGGGGCGGCACCGGGGGCGCGTTCAGCAGCCGGCACTCCTCCTTCACCTGGAACGGGCAGCGCCGTCAGGACCCCGGCGGGAACCGGGGATCCCCGCGGCCGGAGGGGGTGACGGGGGCTCGGGGACGGCCGGGCCTGCCCAGCCACTGGGCGCAATGGGGACACTCGGGGCACCCCTACCCCGTGGGGCGAAGAGAACAAAATATGGGGGTACGCCGTGGTGAAGGGGAGCCCAAAGGATCGGGATACCCCACGGGCAGCCCGAGAGCTTCAGGTAGCGGCGGATGGTGCAGAGAGCCCTGGGGAGCTGTGGGCATCTCGGGGTACCCCTGAGGGTGCGGTGATGGGCAGCCCCGGGGAACCGCGGGCATCTCGGGGTACCCCTGAGGGTCCGGTGATGGGCAGCCCTGGGGAGCTGTGGGCACCGCGGGGTACCCCTGAGGCTCCGGTGATGGGCAGCCCTGGGGAACCGCGGGCACCTCGGGGTACCCCTGAGGCTCCGGTGATGGGCAGCCCTGGGGAACCGCGGGGTACCCCTGAGGCTCCGGTGATGGGCAGCCCTGGGGAGCCGCGGGGTACCCCTGAGGGTTCGGTGATGGGCAGCCCTGGGGAACCCCGGGGTACCCCTGAGGCTCCGGTGATGGGCAGCCCCGGGGAACCGCGGGGTACCCCTGAGGCTCCGGTGATGGGCAGCCCTGGGGAGCCGCGGGGTACCCCTGAGGGTGCGGTGATGGGCAGCCCTGGGGAACCGCGGGCATCTCGGGGTACCCCTGAGGGTCCGGTGATGGGCAGCCCTGGGGAACCGCGGGCACCTCGGGGTGCCCCTGAGGCTCCGGTGATGGGCAGCCCTGGGGAACCGCGGGGTACCCCTGAGGCTCCGGTGATGGGCAGCCCTGGGGAACCGCGGGGTACCCCTGAGGCTCCGGTGATGGGCAGCCCTGGGGAACCGAGGTCTGAAGGTCTGGGTGACCAAGCAGAGCTGGGGAGGGACCCCAGGGGACAGGGAGGGGGCTGGCCTTGTCCCGGAGCGGCGGACAGGACCTCGGCCATCCCTGGGGACAGCAGCGGGCTCTTACCGCCTCCGATTTGGGTGGCACGGGGGGCGGGCTGGCCCCGCGGGGCTCATCCCCGGCCCGCTGCGGGGAGCCCAGCGGGGCCACAACCCCGAAGGACACCAGGTCGGGCCGGCCACCGCTGCCACCCAGCTCGCAGCCACCCTCCGGGCCGGGATTGCTCCACAGCTCCTCGTAGGGAATCTCCAGCGGCTCCTGAGTCCTGAACTCGGGCTCTGCCCAGTCGGGCGTCACATACTCCCGCTCGGGCTCGGGGAATTCGGGCAGCGGCGGGCGGGGGCTGCCCGCACCGAGACCCCGCTGTCCGTGGCAGCGGGCGGGGGGCTCCCGGGGACCCCCAGAACCGCAAGCACAGAGCGAGAGACGCCGAAGGGGGCGGCTGAGCTCCTCGCGGCCGCGGGCAGGCAGACAGAGCCGCAGTCGCCGGGGGCTCGCACATTCCTCCAGCAAGTCCGGCTCGGCTTCTCTCACTGCCCGCGAATACTCATCGGGGTTGAAACGATCGTGGCAATACGCGGCGCTGTCCCGCAGCAGCTTCTCCAGCTGCGGGTCCCCGGCCAGGAGCCCCTCGGGCAGCTGGAATCGCGGCATATCAGCGAGCAGCAGCAAGTGGAAAGGCACCAACTCCTCCCGGCGCAGGATACAGCACAGCACCACCGTTTTGGAGATGATGCTGACCAGCTTGTAGCAGTGACCCTCGCGGATGGCGTGCAGGTCGTAGGGGTTGCGGGCGGGCCGGCTGGGCACGGCCACGTTGACGGGCAGCCGCACCTTCTCGATGATGCTGCGGATGGTGTGCTCGCCCTCCTGCAGGCGCAGCTCCAGCGGGCTGCGGGTGCTGAAGCGGCCCTTGCACTGGAAGGGGAGGCTCAGGCTCTCGTTGGTGCGGTGGTTCACGCAGATCAGACACGGCATTTTGCCCTTGGCCTGCCGCGCCGCCGCCGCCGGGGCCGCCTTGCCCAGTTTGCGGAGCAGAGAGTTGAAACGCGACTTCTCCTTCACGGTTTTGGCGCACAGGATCTCGGCTTGGCCCATCAGCGTCAGCTCGTCCCCCGCGTTCAGCGTGAAGTTGTACACCTCGCTGTCCTCGCTGAACTCCCCCGAGACAACCTGTGCGCGACAGGCGCGACGTGGCACCGCTGCGCTGCCCCGGGCCCCCAACACTGCCTCTGGTGTCCCACCGCCATCCTCTGGTGTCCCACCTGCGTCCCTGATGTCCCACCACCATCCCCTGGTGTCCCACCACCATCCCTGATGTCCCACCACCATCCCCTGGTGTCCCACCACCATCCCCTGGTGTCCCATCACCATCCCTGATGTCCCATCACCATCCCTGATGTCCCACCATCATTCCTGAAATTCCACCACCATCCCCTGACATCATTCATCATTATTCCTGATGCTCCACCACCATCTCAAAGTCCATCCACCGTGCTTGACATCCCACCACCATCCCTGACACCTCAGCACCATCCCCTGGTGTCCCACCACCATCCCCTGGTGTCCCACCACCATCCCTGATGTCCCACCACCATCCCTGATGTCCCACCACCATCCCCTGGTGTCCCACCACCATCCCCTGGTGTCCCACCACCATCCCTGTTGTCACACCACCATCCCTGATGTCCCACCCGCATCTCTGGTGTCCCACCACCATCCCCTGACACCCCACTACCATTCCTGACATCCCACCACCATCCCCTGGTGTCCCACCACCATCCCCCGGTGTCCCACCACCATCCCTGATGTCCCACCCACATCCCTGACATCCCACCAGCATCCCTGATGTCCCACCACCACCCCTGATGTCCCACCACCAGCCCTGACACCCCACCCGCGTCCCTGATGTCCCACCACCATCCCTGATATCCCACCACCATTTCTGAAATTCCACCACCATCCCCTGACATAATCCACCATTATTCCTGATGCTCCACCACCATCTCAAAGTCCATCCACCGTGCTTGACATCCCACCCGCATCCCTGACACCTTAGCACCATTCCTGATGTCCCACCACCATCCCCTGACGTCCCACCACCATCCCTGACACCTCAGCACCATCCCCTGATGTCCCACAACCATCCCTGATGTCCCACCACCATCCCTGATGTCCCACCACCATCCCTGATGTCACACCACCATCTCTGATGTACCACGATCATCCCCTGATGTCCCACCACCATCCCTGACATCCCACCACCATTCCTGACGCCCCACCACCATCTCTGACATCCCACCACCATCCCTGATGTCCCACCACCACCCCTGACATCATCCACCATTATTCCTGATGCTCCACCACCATCTCAAAGTCCATCCACCGTGCTTGACATCCCACCACCATCCCCTGGTGTCCCACCACCATCTCTGACGTTCCACCACCATCCCCTGGTGTCCCACCACCATCCCCTGATGTCCCACCACCATCCCCTGATGTTCCACCACCATCCCTGATGTCCCACCCGCATTCCTGATGTCCCACCACCATCCCCTGGTGTCCCACCACCATCCCTGGTGTCCCACCACCATTCCTGAAATTCCACCACCATCCCCTGACATCATTCATCATTATCCCTGATGCTCCACCACCATCTCAAAGTCCATCCACCGTGTTTGACATCCCACCACCATCCCTGACATCCCACAACCATCTCTGATGTCCCACCACCATCTCTGATGTCCCACCACCATCCCCTGGTGTCCCACTACCATCCCTGATGTCCCACCACCATCCCTGACACCCCACCACCATCCCTGATGTCCCACCACCATAGCTGCTGTCCCACCACCATCCCCGCTGTCCCCCTGGTGTCCCCCGGTGTCCCCGTGCCCAGGACCTTGACGCTGAAGGTGATGGCCTCCATGACGAAGATGCGGTCCGGGAAGGTGCTGGCCACCTCCTCCACGCTGTTGAAGAACTGCACGGGCTCGCGCAGGTCCCGGTCCTGCTCCAGCAGCTTGAACTTCCCTGTGGGGACAACCGGGCCCAGCGAGGTCAGAGGGACCTGCTGTCACCTCCTGGGGCCACCACGGCCACCCACCCCTGCTGTCACCTCCTGGGGCCACCACAGACAGCCACCCACCTCTGCTGTCACCTCCTGGGGCCACCCACCCCTGCTGTCACCCTGCTGGGGCCACCACAGCCCGTCACAGTGTCACCCACCCCTGCTGTCACCCCCAGGGCCAGCACAGCCTGTCACAGTGCCACCCACCCCTGCTGTCACCTCTGGGGCCAGCACAGCCTGTCACAGTGCCACCCACCCCTGCTGTCACCTCCTGGGGCCACCCACCCCTGCTGTCACCCCCAGGGCCAGCACAGCCTGTCACAGTGCCACCCACCCCTGCTGTCACCTCCTGGGGCCAGCACAGCCTGTCACAGTGTCACCCACCCCTGCTGTCACCCTCCCGGGGCCACCCACCCCCGCTGTCACCCCCAGGGCCAGCACAGCCTGTCACAGTGCCACCCACCCCTGCTGTCACCTCCTGGGGCCAGCACAGCCTGTCACAGTGCCACCCACCCCTGCTGTCACCTCCTGGGGCCAGCACAGCCTGTCACAGTGCCACCCACCCCTGCTGTCACCTCCTGGTGCCACCCACCCTCTCTGTCACCTCCTGGGGCCAGCACAGCCTGTCACAGTGCCACCCACCCCTGCTGTCACCTTCAGGGCCAGCACAGCCTGTCACAGTGCCACCCACCCTCTCTGTCACCTCCTGGGGCCAGCACAGCCTGTCACAGTGTCACCCACCCCTGCTGTCACCTCTGGGGCCAGCACAGCCTGTCACAGTGCCACCCACCCCTGCTGTCACCTCCTGGTGCCACCCACCCCTGTGGCAGCCTGGTGTCCCCAGCACATCTTTGGGGACACTCCCGTGGACTTTGCCTGTGTCCAAGAGCTCCAAGGGGACCCCAAAGTGTCCCCCGGCCCCGGAGCCGCCCCAGGAATGGGAATGGGGAAAGGAACGGGAATGGGGAAAGGAACGGGAACGGGGAAAGGAACGGGAACGGGGAGAGGAACGGGAATGGGAACGGGAACGGGGAAAGGAAAAAGGAACGGGAACAGGGAAAGGAACGGGAACCGGGGAAAGGAACGGGAACGGGGAATGGAACGGGAATGGGGAGAGGAACGGGAACAGGGAAAGGAACGGGAACGGGAATGGGGAAAGGAACGGGAACGGGGAAAGGAACGGGAACGGGGAAAGGAACGGGAATGGGGAAAGGAACGGGAACGGGGAAAGGAACGGGAACGGGAACGGGAACGGGAACGGGGAACGGCAGGAACGGGGAGAGGAACAGGAACAGGGAGAGGAACGGGAATGGGGAAAGGAACGGGAACGGGAACGGGGAAAGGAACGGGAACGGGGAAAGGAGCGGGAATGGGGAAAGGAACGGGAACGGGAACGGGAACGGGAATGGGGAGAGGAACGGGAACGGGAACGGGGAGCTGCAGGAACGGGAACGGGGAAAGGAATGGGAACGGGGAGAGGAACGGGAATGGGGAGAGGAACGGGAATGGGGAGAGGAACGGGAATGGGGAGAGGAACGGGAACGGGAATGGGGAAAGGAACGGGAATGGATAAAGGAACGGGAATGGGGAAAGGAACGGGAATGGATAAAGGAACGGGAATGGGGAAAGGAACGGGAACGGAGAAAGGAACGGGAACAGGGAAAGGAACGGGAATGGATAAAGGAACGGGAATGGGGGAAGGAACGGGAACGGTAATGGGGAAAGGAACGGGAACGGAAAAAGGAACGGGAACGGGAATGGGGAAAGGAATGGGAACGGGGAAAGGAACGGGAACGGGAATGGGGAAAGGAATGGGAACGGGGAGAGGAACGGGAATGGGGAAAGGAACGGGAACGGGGAAAGGAACGGGAATGGGAAAAGGAACGGGAACGGGGAAAGGAACGGGAACGGGGAAAGGCAGGAACGGGAACGGGGAAAGGCGAGAACAGGAGCGGGGAGCTGCAGCGAAGCCGCCGCCCCGGCATCGGCCGCCGGGCACGGAGCTGAGGGGAATTTTAATCCCCGCCGCTCCGGCCGGCGGAGCTGCGGCACCCGCAGAGCTCCGGGCGGGGCTCCGGGGACAGCCGAGCCCGGAGCCGGCCCAGCCCCGCGTCCCGGGGCAGCGCTGGGCACGGCCGAGCCCCGAACACACTGCCCAGCCCCCGGCCACACTGCCCAGCCCCCGGCCACACTGCCCAGCCCCGGCCACACTGCCCAGCCCCCGGCCACACTGCCCAGCCCCCGGCCACACTGCCCAGCCCCCTGCCACACTGCCCAGCCCCCGGCCACACTGCCCAGCCCCCGGCCTCCCCCGCGGGACGGGCGGTTACCCCCTCCCCCGCTCCATTTCCCATCATTTATTTATTAGCAGGACTCATTACCGCCGCGGAGCACTTAGAGGGGTCATTAAAGCTCTGGCGGCTGCCGGCAGAGGCAGCTCAGCACCTTCGTCTGCACTGCCGGCCCCATCCTCATCCTCATCCTCATCCTCATCCTCATCCTCATCCTCATCCCATCCCAGCTCATCCCTGCCCCTTTTCCCCATCCCCTCCTCATCATTCCCCCTGTCCCCATCCCTTCTTCATCCCATCCCATCCCATCCCATCCCATCCCATCCCATCCCATCCCATCCCATCCCATCCCATCCCATCCCATCCCATCCCATCCCTGTCCCTTTTCCCCATCCCCTCCTCATCACTCTCCCTGTCCCCATCCCTTTCTCATCCCATCCCATCCCATGGATCCCATCCCATGGATCCCATCCTGTCCCATCCCATCCCTTCCTCATCCCATCCCAGTTGACCCCTGTCCCTTTTCCCCATCCCATCCTCATCACTCCCCCTGTTCCCATCACTTCCTCATCCCATTCCATCCCATCCCATGGATCCCATCCCATCCCATCCCATGGATCCCATCCCATCCCATCCTATCCCATCCCATCCCATCCCATGGATCCCATCCCATTCCATCTGTTCCTCATCCCATCCCAGCTCATCCCTGTCCCTTTTCCCCATCCCCTCCTCATCACTCTCCCTGTCCCCATCCCTTCCTCATCCCATCCCGTCCCATGGATCCCATCCTGTCCCATCCCATCCATTCCTCATCCCATCCCATCCCATCCCATCCCATCTCATCCCATCCCATCCCATCCCATCCCATCCCATCCCATCCCATCCCATCCCATCCCATCCCATCCCATCCCATCCCATCCCATCCCATCCCATCCCATCCCATCCCATCCCATCCCATCCCATCCCATGGATCCCATCCCATGGATCCCATCCCATGGATCCCATCCCATCCCATCCCATCCCATTCCATCCCATGGATCCCATCCCATCCCATCCCATCTGTTCCTCATCCCATCCCAGCTCATTCCTGTCCCTTTTCCCCATCCCATCCTCATCACTCCCCCTGTTCCCATCCCATCCCATCCCATGGATCCCATCCCATGGATCCCATGGATCCCATGGATCCCATCCCATCCCATCCCATGGATCCCATGGATCCCATGGATCCCATCCCATCCCACCCCATCCCATCCCATCCCTGCCAGCTCTGGGGGTGCGGGGGCAGCCCCCCAACCAGCCCGGACTGGACCTTACTGGAGCAGCCCCAAGGGGCAGGTCCCGGCCCTGCTGGCCCCGGGACGCCGCTCCCGTTGTCGCCGCTGTCCCCAACCCCCACCTGGGTACTGGAGCGGGATGTCGATTTTGGGCCCGATCACGTAGTGTCCCTCCTCCAGGCTGTGCGCTGTCACCGTGGTCCACTGCCGGCAGGAGTGGACCAGGAGCACGTCCTGGGCTGTCACCCCCTCCACGCGCTCACCTGCGAGGGGACAGCGCTGTCACCAGCGCCAGCAGCCCCCGGCCCGCCCCGCCCCCGCCGGACGGACGGACGGACGGACGGAGCGAGGGATGAGCAGGTGCCGCTGCCAAGAGCCGCAGTTGCCCGGGAAACAATTTCTTTGTCCCCCCTGAAAAGCTGCAGCGGCCGCAAACAAGAAGTTTATTGAGTCGGGGCCGGCGCAGCCCCCCCGGAGCCTTCCAGAACCCCCGGGATGGGCCCTGCTCCGGGTGGGGGGGACACGGCCGGGCGGGGGTCCCTGCACCCCCTGCTCCCCACAGCTCCCATCCCCTGCTCCCCACAGCCCCTGCTCCCCACAGCCCCTGCTCCCCACAGCTCCTGCTCCCCACACCCCCCCATCCCATTTCCCACACCCCCATCCCCTGCACCCCCTGCTCCCCACAGCCCCACAACCCCTGCTCCCCACATCTCCCAACCCCTGCTCCCCCCATCCCCTGCTCCCCACAGCTCCTGATCCCCACAGCTCCCATTTCTTGCTCCCCACAGCCCCACAACCCCTGCTCCCCAAAACCCCACAACCCTTACTCCCCACAGCTCCACAGCCCCTGATCCCCACAGCCCCACAGACCCTGATCCCCACAGCCCCACAACCCTTACTCCCCACAGCTCCTGCTCCCCACAGCTCCCATTCCCTGCTCCCCACACCTCCATGCCCTGTTCCCCACAGCCCCACAGCCCCTGCTCCCCACATCCCACAGCTCCTGCTCCCCACACCCCCATCCCCTGCACCCCCTGCTCCCCACAGCTCCTGGTCCCCCATCCCCTGCTCCCCACAGCCCTACACCCCCACAGCCCCTGTTCCCGTCCCCATAACCTCTGCTCCCCACACCCCTATGCCCTGCTCCCCACATCCCCTGCTCCCCACACCCCCATGCCCTGCTCCCCACATCCCCTGCACCCCCCTGCTCCTCCTCCCCACTCAGCCCGGGGGGCGGGGGGGTCACAGCCAGGCCGTGTCCCAGGGAGGGTGGGGAGGGGACACGGTGGCTTCCAGCCCCTGCCAGCCCCTGCCAGCACCTCCAGAGTGTCACCCGGGGAGGGTGACAGTGGGGAAAGTGCCGGGCCATGCCTGGGGGGAGTGGGAGCAGACTGGGCCCCCCAACTTCCCCACAGGGCAGGAGCTCAGGGACCCCCGAGGAGGAGCCCCCGGCCCCCCCTGCCCCAGATCCGACCAGAGCAGCCCCGGAGGCAGGACAGCAGCTCGGGCTCACCTGGCCCCAGCCTTCCTCCTTCCCTCCCTCCCTCCTCCTCCTCAGCACTCCAGGCTCCTTCCTCCTCCTGGTGCCGCCGATCTTCCTCCTCCTCATCCCTTCAGCCTCTGCCAGCCTGCTCTTCACCCCTCCAGCCCTCCTCTCTCCCTCCTCCTCCTCACTTCTCCAGCCACCGCTCTTCTTGCCTCTCCATCTTTCCTGTCTTCCTCTTCATCCCTCCACTCTCCATCCCTTCCTCCAAGCCTTCCTCCCCTCCTCCTCCTCACTCTCAAGCCTTCCTCACTTCCCCACCCCTCTACAGCTCCCCGCTCCTCATCACTCCGGTCTCCCTCCCTCCTCTTCGTCCCCCCAGACTTCCTCCCTCCCTCTTCCCGGTCCCTTCGTCCTTCGTCTCTCCCTTTCCCTCATCACTCCAACCTCCCTCCCTCCTCCTCCTCACTCTCCAGCCTTCCTCCCTCCCTCCCCATCCCTCCGCCTTCCACCCCTCCCTCCTCCTCATCACTCCATCCTTTCTCCCTCCTCCTCATCACTCCAACCTCACTCCGTCCCTCCATCCTCCCTCCCTCCCCTGCTCCCTCCAGCCTTCCTCCCACCCTCCTCCTCCTCCTCCCCATCACTCCAACCTCCCTCCCTCCTCCTCCTTCTCGTCCCTCCGGACTTCACCCCCGCGGGGCTCACCCTGCCCGAGGCAGACGAGGGTGGGCAGGCGGCACTGGCTGACGATGGCATCGAGGGGCAGCGCCGCGGGGCTCCAGCGGAGCCGGGCCAGCCCCGCCGCCAGTTTCTCCATCGCATCGCGCCTCAGGCCGGCCCCGGGCCGGGCTCCATCGCCGCCGCCGCCGGGCCGGGGCCGGGCCGGGGGGCGGGGGGCGGCGGGAGCCGGGCGGGCAGGAGGAGCCGCCCCCCGCCCGCCCCCGGCCCCTCCTGCCCGCCCGCCCCGGCAGGCGGAACCCCCCGGCGGGAGCGGGGGAGGCGGCGGCGGGCGGGGAGCCCCGTGCGGACATCCCCCGGGACCGGGCACCCCTCCCCGGGCGGACATCCCCCGGGACGGGCACCCCTCGGGACCGGGCACCCCTCCCCGGGACCGGGCATCCCCTCGGGAGGGGCAGCCCCCCAGAGCCGGGCACCCCCTCGGGACCGGGCATCCCCTCGGGACTGGGCATCCCCCGGGACGGGCATCCCCCCAGAGCCGGGCATCCCCTCAGGACCGGGCACCCCCCGGGACGGGCACCTCCCGGGACCGGGCACCCCCCGGGACCGGGCACCCCTCCCCGGGCGAGACATCCCCCGGGACGGGCATCCCCTCAGGACCGGGCAGCCCCCAGAGCCGGGCATCCCTTCGGGACCGGGCACCCTCCGGGACCGGGCACCCCCCGGGACTGGGCATCCCCCCGGGACGGGCACCCCCGGGACGGGCACCCCCCCAGAGCCGGGCAGCCCCCGGGACGGGCATCCCCTCGGGACCGGGCACTTCCTCAGAGCCGGGCACCCCTCGGGACGGGCATCCCCCGGGACCAGGCACCCCTCGGGACCGGGCACCCCCCCAGGACCGGGCACCCCCTCGGGGCCGGGTACCCCCACCAGAGCCGGGCATCCCCGGGACGGGCACCCCTCGGGACCGGGCATCCCCTGGGACCGGGCACTCCCCGGGACGGGCATCCCCCCAGGACCGGGCATCCCCCCAGAGCCGGGCATCCCCCGGGACCGGGCACCCCCTCGGGACTGGGCACCCCTCGGGACCGGGCAGCCCCTTGGGACCGGGCACCCCCTCGGGACCGGGCACCCCTCCCCGGGACGGGCATCCCCGGGACCGGGCACCCCCTCAGGACCGGGCACCCCTCCCCGGGCGAGACATCCCCCGGGACGGGCACCCCCTCCGGAGCGGGCAGCCCCTTGGGACCGGGCACCCCCTCGGGACCGGGCACCCCTCCCCGGGACGGGCATCCCCGGGACCGGGCACCCCCTCAGGACCGGGCACCCCCCGCCCGTGCGGAACATCCCCAGGGACGGGCACCCCTCCCCGGGCGAGACATCCCCCGGGACCGTGCACCTCCCCAGAGCCGGACACCTCCCGGTACCGGGCAACCCCCCGGGACCGGGCACCCCCCGGGACCAGGCACTCCCTCAGGACCGAGCACCCCCCGGGACCGGGCACCCCCCCCGTGCGGGACATTCCCCGGAACGGGCATCCCCCCAGGGCCGGGCAGACCCCAGAGCCGGGCACCTCCCGGGACCGGGCACCCCCTCGGACCGGGCATCCCCTCGGGACCGGGCACTTCCTCAGAGCCGGGCACTCCCTCAGGACCGGGCATCCCCTCGGGACCGGGCACTTCCCCAGAGCCGGACATCCCCCGGCGGGGCCTCTCCGGGGCCCGGGGGGCTGCCGGGGGGTCCCAAGCGAGGGCTGCGGGAGCACAGTGGGGGACCGGGGGGACCCTGATGCCGCCCCGCACCCCGATGGCCCCGCCGGGACCCCCCGAACCGGCGCTGCCGCACGGACACGGAGCACAAACGGCACCGGGAGAGGGGGACAGGGACATCACAGGAGCGACATCACCGCCACCCTGGGGACTCCCGGCCACCCTGAGCGGGGACAGCGGACACGGTGGGTCCCCCCACCCCCGGTTCTTTGCTGGCTGATGGAGACCGGCTGAGGAGGATGGAGGAGTGGAGCAGCGCTCGGCCCTGGGGACGTGTCACCGTGTGCTGTCCCCTGTCACCGTGTGCTGTCCCCTGTCACCGTGAGCTGTCCCCTGTCCCCGCCACTGTCCCCTGTCCCCGCCACTGTCCCGGCCAAGCACAGGGGGAGGCTGCCGGGCAGGGCGGAGCGGGGAGCGGGTGGAGCGGAGGTGGAACAGTGAAAAGGGCGAAGCAGGAGCAGGGATGGAGCAGGGATGGGAAGGAACAGGGATGGGGAAGGAACAGGGATGGGGAAGGGATGGGGAAGGAACAGGGATGGGGAAGGAGCAGGGATGGAGCAGGAACAGGGATGGAGCAGGAACAGGGATGGGGAAGGAACAGGGATGGAGCAGGAACAGGGATGGGGAAGGAGCAGGGATGGGAAGGAACAGGGATGGGAAGGAACAGGGATGGAGCAGGGATGGGGATGGAGCAGGAACAGGGATGGGGAAGGAGCAGGGATGGGGAAGGAACAGGGATGGGGAAGGAACAGGGATGGGGAAGGAGCAGGGATGGGGAAGGAACAGGGATGGAGCAGGAACAGGGATGGGGATGGAACAGGGATGGGGATGGAACAGGGATGGGGATGGAACAGGGATGGGGAAGGAGCAGGGATGGCGAAGGAGCAGGGATGGGGAAGGAGCAGGGAGGGCGGAAGGAGCAGGGATGGGGATGGGAACAGGGATGGGGAAGGAACAGGGATGGCGAAGGAGCAGGGATGGGGAAGGAACAGGGATGGGGATGGAACAGGGATGGGGATGGAACAGGGATGGGGAAGGAACAGGGATGGGGAAGGAACAGGGATGGGAAGGAACAGGGATGGGGAAGGAACAGGGAAAACCGCGGGGCAGCTGCAGGGAAGGAGCAGGGAAAGGAGGGAACGGCTGTAGGAAAGGAGAGGGGGCAGGGACGGGGATGGAGGCGGGATGGGGACAGAAAAGAGGATACAGCAGCAGGAGGAGGAGGAGGAGGAGGAGGAGGAGGAGGAGGAGGATGAGGATGGGGAAAGCCCAAGCCTCCCTGCCGGGGGTGACACTGGGAGCTGCTGGATGGCGTCCATGTGGCACAGGTCCCTGCCAGGTTTTGCTCCCCAAAACCCCCCACGCGTGGATGGCTCCCACGCCGGGGATGGGGAGGATTTGGGATCGCTGAGCTGCTCCCCACGGGGACCGCGGCCATGCCACACTCACGGCTTTATGCCCAGCGGCGGCACGGAAACGGCTTCTCCCGGATACCGGCGCCATGGGAACGGGGACACCGCGACAGCAGGGACACTGTGGGAACGGGGACACTGTGGGAACGGGGCCACTGCGGGGACAGGGACACTGTGGGCACAGGGACACCGCGGCATGGGGACACTGACAGCAGGGACACCGTGGCAGTGGGGACACTGTGGGGTCAGGGACACTGTGGGCACAGGGACATCGTGGCACTGGGGACACTGTGGGTACAGGGACACGGTGGGAACGGGGACACTGCGGGCACAGGGACATCGTGGCAGTGGGGACACTGTGGGAACGGGGACACTGCGGGGACAGGGACGCTGTGGGAACGGGGACACTGTGGGTACAGGGACACTGTGGGCACAGGGACACTGTGGGCACAGGGACACTGTGGGAACGGGGACACTGTGGGTACAGGGACACTGTGGGCACAGGGACACTGTGGGAACGGGGACACTGCGGGGACAGGGACACTGAGGGGACAGGGACACTGTGGGAACAGGGACACTGTGGCAGTGGGGACACTGTGGGCACAAGGACACTGTGGGCACGGGGACATTGTGGGGTCAGGGACACTGTGGGAACGGGGACACCGTGGCAGTAGGGACACTGAGTGACAGCAGGGACACCGTGGGTACTGGAACACTGTGGGAACGGGGACACTGTGGGTACAGGGACACAGTGGCAACAGGGACAATGTGGGGTCAGGGACAGCATGGCATGACTGAATGACAGCAGGGACACCGTGGCAATAGGGACACCGTGGCAATAGGGACACCGTGGCAGTGGGGACACCGTAGCATGGGGACACTGTGGGGACAGGGACACTGTGGGCACAGGGACACTGCGGGAATGGGGACACTGCGGGCACAGGGACATCGTGGCAGTGGGGACACTGACAGCAGGGACACCGTGGCAGTGGGGACACTGTGACAAGAGAGACACCATGGCACTGGGGACATTGTGGGGTCAGGGACACCGTGGCAGTAGGGACACTGTGGGCACAGGGACACTGTGGCAGTGGGGACACTGTGGCAGTGGAGACACTGACAGCAGGGACACCGCGGCATGGGGACACTGTGGGCACGGGGACATTGTGGGGTCAGGGACACTGTGGGCACTGGAACACTGCGGGGACAGGGACACTGTGGGCACAGGGACATCGTGGCAGTGGGGACATTGTGGGTACAGGGACACCACGGCATGGGGACACTGACAGCAGGGACACCGTGGCAGTAGGGACACTGAGTGACAGCAGGGACACCGTGGCAATGGGGACACTGTGGGGTCAGGGACACTGTGGGAACGGGGACACTGTGGGGTCAGGGACACTGTGGCAGTGGGGTCAGGGACACTCGCTGGGCTCTGCTGAGGGGACATCCCCAGGGTGGGTTGGAACTGCTGCTTCCCAAAAAAACGAGGGAGGAGACCTCACACCCCCATGCTGGTGTTGTCCCCCCTCCAAAGGGGCTCCACACCCCTCGGACCCTCCGCTGCCCTTCCCACCATCCCACCCTCGGGAAAAGCTCTGGAAAAAGCAGCACAGCAGCTCCACCCTCAGCCAAACCAGCGCTGGAATTTTGGGGGGACTCAGAGGGAATTCAAGGGCCCACGAAGTCACCGCTGCAAGTTTATAAAAGCTTTTATTTGCTCTTGGTACGACCAAGAATGGGACAGTGATCTTTTATACAATTTGATACAGTAAGTGGTACAAAAGAATGTGTTTTAAATAAAAAGCCAGAGTGGAGTAGCAAAAATATTAAAAGATTAAGTAAAAAATTGTCGGCATGGGAATTAATCCGAGACCTTGATGCTGTTTTGTTTTTTTTCCACCGTCCGAGTCCGAGGGCGAGCCCGGCGTGTGACACGGCCGTGGGACAGAGCCAAGCTCGGGTTTGGTTTAGCAGGACCAATTTCATCGTTTAACGCTTTTTTGGTGACAAAAGGGCAGCGCTGAGCTCCCTCCGCGGGCAGGGCCGGGGGCACGGAGGGGCTGCTGACCCCTTCTCTACTCCACAGGGCTGGGCCGGGCTTCCAGGCAGAGGTTTCACAAGGTTAGTTCGGAACTAGCAGGGAGCTGAGATACCAGCAGACATCAGGTTACTGCAAACTCCTCCGATATCATCATTATTATTCATGTTATTATTATTTTTAGGGGGTTTTTATCTGTTTCAGCAGCGTGCTGCTCCCTCCTCCCGGTCCCGCCCCGCCTGAGCCCGCGGGGGCAGCTGAGCTCGGACAGAAGAGAAAAAAAGCTCACGTTTAAAACAAGGATTGTACATGAAAATCCCCCTTGATGTAGATTTCGCCGTATTTATTTTTTTCCCTTTTTGATCACGTTAGAAAGTGCAGATTGAGCTGAAAGCGGCCGGACTCTGTACAAGGCTGAGCCCGAGCTCAGCAGCCGCTCGCCTGGAAAGGGTTAACACGCTCAGGGACAAAATGCCGAATACAGAGGGACAGGGACACACCTCGGGGAGTCCCCGCCCGGGAGCTCCGGGTTCAAACACCGTCATTTCATTCAAATTCACTCAGCGTTAGCGACTGCGGCCGGGGCGGAGCGGGGACAGTCCCGGGACAGCGCCGGGACCGGGCCCGGGGCCGGGGACAGCGGCAGGACAGGGCCAGCACGGCCGGGGACAGCGGCAGGACAGGGCCAGCACGGCCGGGGACAGCGGCAGGAGCGGCAGGGAGCGCTGGAACGGCCGCTCCATCCCGGGATCATCCCGGCCGGGATCCCCCACTCCATCCCGGCCGGGATCACCGCTCCATCCTGGGATCAGCCCGGCCGGGATCACCGCTCCATCCCGGGAGGAGCCAGGCCGGGATCACCGCTCCATCCCGGGATCATCCCGGCCGGGATCACCACTCCATCCCGGGATCATCCCGGCAGGGATCACTGCTCCATCCCGGGATCATCCCGGCAGGGATCACCGCTCCATCCCGGGATGAGCCCGGCTGGGATCACCGCTCCATCCCGGGAGGAGCCCGGCTGGGATCACCGCTCCATCCCGGGATGAGCCCGGCAGGGATCACCGCTCCATCCCGGGAGGAGCCCGGCTGGGATCACCGCTCCATCCCGGGATGAGCCCGGCAGGGATCACCGCTCCATCCCGGCAGGGATTCCCCGCTCCATCCCGGGAGGAGCCAGGCCGGGATCACCGCTCCATCCCGGGAGGAGCCCGGCCGGGATCACCGCTCCATCCCGGCAGGGATTCCCCGCTCCATCCCGGGATGAGCCCGGCTGGAATCACCCGCCGGGATCCGGAGCAGGGCTGGCCCAGCGCGGCTGCAGACACCGGCAAGCAGAAAGTTTCCAGGGAGGTAATAAATTAAACTGCCCGCCGGCTGGTTTCTTTCCTTTCCTTTCCTTTTTCCATCCAGTCCCGCTCATCCTCGGCCCGGCCCCGCAGCCCCCGGAGCGGCCGGCGGGGAAGGAGCTGGGCTCGTGTTAATGAACTGCTGTCAGTTTGGGAATCCAGGTTATATTCATACACAGAAAATAGACAACCACATCACCCTCCATAGAAACTAGTGCATGCAAATAACTCTTCCATATGGGGGGAAAGGCCGGGGCTATGAGGGAGGAGGGGACCACTAGTGACGGACAGGCCTAGGGGGGTTAGGAGGAATCTCAACATTTTTACCTCGGAAGCTAAATCAGTGCTTTGTATTAAATTTTTGGCAAACACACCGCGTTGCCATCCTTTCCATTAACACATCACACCATGGAGAAATGCAAATCAAAGCAGCATGCAGGCAAAAGAAAAGAGAAAAGAAAAACCAAAACAAAACAACCAAAAAAAAAAAAAAGAAAGGAAAGAGCGGCAAAGTGAGGAAAAAAATGGCAGCAGGAAGAGTTGGGAAGGGCGGGATTGGCAAGAGGAGACACAGCAGGTTACATGGAGTTTGCTTTTGTTTTGCACCACCCTTTGTCCTCGATGCATGACACCAACGTTACAGAAAGCAACCACTACAGAGGTGGGGACTCAATGGCACGGGGGATGGGATGTCTCCTGCACATGCTTCCACCAGAAAAGAGAAAAGAAAGTGAAAATAAAAGTTCCTTTTTCCACATAAGGCACAGGACAAAGAAACCCCACTCACGGACTCAAGGCGAAAATGAGTTTTTCCTGGCTCTTGCCTGATGCATCTAGAGAATATGGTGACTCAAGCACATTATCCATGACAGAAAATTCCACTGTTGTACAAAATCAATTGTTAATTCTAACCTTTATTCTTATACAATTTGCAGAAGAGAGTTGAGTATGATTGCTCTGGGGTTTAATGGCAGGAGGGACGGGACTATAATACAACCCAAACGTAGTGGCGAGTTGAGCGGGGACATGGAAATGAAGTCACGGAGATGAATTTCCTATACATGTGTTGAGAAAACTGGAGTAGGCAAAGCTGTCCTAGCCAGAAAACCAAGGGGAGGCAGGAGCTCGTTAAGATGAGGAACAAAAACATTGGTTTCAGGTTAAAAAACGGGCAGAGTGGTTTGTTTTGCAGCGAGAAAAAAGGGGCGGTGGATGGCGATTGGTGAGAGAGGAGAAGGTTCAGCAGCACTTGCTCTTCCAGCCCGTCACCCCACCGCCACTGCTGATATCTACATTTTCACTGTTGGGCTCTTTTACAGGGGTCTGCAAGGAAACAAGGAAATCTATAGTTAGATGGCTCTGGAGATCCCCAGGAAAACACCCAGAGCTGGGACTGACATCAGCAGAGGGAACTGTGCACAAAGAGCTCCTCAGAACCGCGGGGAATCCTCCCCCCACTCCAGCACAAATGTGCAAATCTAATTTAAGGGTTATTTTGTTGTTGTTGTTGTTGGGTTTGTTTTAAATAAACAGCAGCAAAGCTGGGAAAAAAACCCCAGTGCTTGAACTGGGATCACCCCAAAGTCAACTGGAACTATTTTGGGTTGTGCACGCAGAGCCAGCGCTGGGTTTGGTGGAGTAAGAAAATCCCAGCCTGCAAACACCACAAGCTGAGCTCAGATGATGTGAACTAATGACCTCCAAAACCCACAGTTTTTATGGATAAACTGGGCTCGTTCCCAGCCTCTGGGACAGCAGCTCCCGAGGAAGGACGCAATGCACAGGACGGAGCTTGGGACACCAAAGCCAAAACCCCACTCCAGTGGGTCTGATCCAACACCAACATCTACTCCCAGCTGCTTGGAAAGGAACCTGAACCCTCACCACACTTCACTCTCCACATTCCTTTTTAAACTCTCTTTGGCACAGCCTTGCAAAAGAACCCCTGAGATAATGACAGAGGTTAAAAATGAAGATTTGAGGCCCAAAGGTTGGTATGGTTTATAGCCTGAGCTCCTGTTCACCAAAGGCCAGGGGTTTTCACCCTGTTTATCACACAAAGCTTGTCAAAAACTAATTAAGGAATGACTGAGGACTGCAGTGACAACTGGGTGACATTATCCACGGCATTCCCACGGGAGAGGGAGGAAGGCAGGGCTGAGACAGGCTCAGGAGGGGTTTGTTTGTGTAGGAACAGGAACAGGAGTGCCAGGGCTGGCCAACCCATGTGTCTGGAACTCCACAGAGCTCCCATGAGGGGCTGAGGGAGCTGGGAAGGGGCTCAGCCTGGAGAAAAGGAGGCTCAGGGGGGACCTTGTGGCTCTGCACAGCTCCTGACAGGAGGGGACAGCCGGGGGACAGGGACAGGACAAGGGGAGATGGCCTCAGGCTGGGCCAGGAGGGTTCAGATTGGATACAGGGAACAATTTCTTGCTGGAAAGGTTGCCCAGCTCTGGCCCAGCTGCCATCCTTGGAGGGATTTGAGAGCCCTGTGGATGTGGCACTTGGAGACACGGGTCAGTGGTGGGGGATGATTTGATTTGGTTCTCTCAGAGAGCTTTTCCAGCCTCGCTGATTCTGTGGTTCTGGGGCACACTGCATCGCTCAGGAAGGGGAGACAACCACCAGCAGATCTGGGGCAACACCCTCCACACCTGAACCCCTCCCAACAGCCCCACAGGAGCTGGCAGAGCACTGACAGACAGTGGCAGCAAAGGACAGTTCTCCCCACCCAATGGAAGCGTCAGAGGAACGAGCTGTTAATTAATCCCAGCCTCCTAATGACTTCCTAGCACTGGTTAATGGTTTTCTCCTCCCCGCTTTGCCACTGCTCAATGTGAGGGATGAGCCAGGGGGAAAGAGGGACTGGGCAGGAAATCAGGGGCAGGACCCAAAGAGAGAAATGAGGGAGGAATGGGGAGCAGAAAGCAGAGAGTGGGGCAGGCTCTCCAGGCACAACCACCACTAACTAACAGGGATTTCAGGGCCAAACTAACAGGGATTTCAGTTCCTTGGCTCTGATGGATGTCCCTCCCTGTAAGCAAGCACCCTACAACAACAAAACACCCAACAAGCTTCAGAAGTTCAGCCCTGCTCCTTCAGGGACTCCTTTGCCTCAGCAAAGTCAAACTGCACCAAGGCAGGGGAACGTCACAACAGTGAGAGCTGGAAATTCAGGATATTTGTTCCAAAGGAATGCTGTGAGCACCTACCTTTCGAAGAATGTCTTCTGCTAATGTGAGGAATGCCTTCTCAATGTTTATATTTGCTTTTGCACTAGTTTCAAAAAACCTAATACCGTGCTCCCTGGCAATCTGCAGCAAACAGAGAGAGGGAGGTTAGAGATGCTGGGGATATTCCAGGAATGCCACCACTTTGGGATCAGCAGCATTCATAAAGCAGGGAATACCAGACTGGACATGAGCCCAGGTGTGCCCAGGTGGGCAAGAAGCCCCTGGCCCTGGGCTGTGCCAGCTCTGGGGTGGCAGCAGGGCCAGGGGGCACCTCCAGTGCTGGGGGCAGCTCTGGGCCCCTCCTGCCAGGAGAGACCTGGAGGGGCTGGAGCGTGTCCAGGGAAGGGAACGGAGCCCCAGGAGGGGCTGGGGGAGCTGGGAAGGGGCTCAGCCTGGAGAAAAGGAGGCTCAGGGGGGACCTTGTGGCTCTGCACAGCTCCTGACAGGAGGGGACAGCCAGGGGGGGTCGGGCTCTGCTCCAGGGAACAGGGACAGGACACGGGGAAATGGGCTCAGGCTGGGCCAGGGCAGGCTCAGGGTGGGCACAGCAGGAATTTCTGCCTGGAAAGGGCGCTCAGGCCTTGGCAGGGGCTGCCCAAGCGGGTTTGGTGTCCAGGAAATTCCTGGATGTGGCACTCAGAGCTCTGGGCTGGGGACAAGGTGGGGATTGGGCACAGGTTGGACTCAATGTCTGGGAGCTCTTCCCCAGCCCCAGGGATTCTGTGACTCCCTTCCAACAGGCACCAGCAGCAGCAGCCAGGTGAGGTGGCTCAGGAGATTCAGAATGTCACCACTGAGAACAATTAAAATCTACTCAATAATCCCAAGTCTGTGCCCAAGAGGACGGACACCACACACAGTGTGACACGATGAGGAACTTCAGGGATGGACTGGAAATTCTGAGTTATCAAAGGAAGTAGAAACTGCAGCTGAACTCATCCCATTCACGGCAGTTTCTGAGAAAACATTCCCAGGATTCACATCCATCAGCTCCTGCATTCATGCCCTGGCACATCCCACTGGGGCAGGCAGAAATCTTGGCAGTGATTTGCTGACTCGGATAAAGAAGTTTTTGTTTGCTACTCACCTGTTCACCTTTTGCTTTAGGGACAACTCTTTTATCCTCCATGTCACACTTGTTTCCTAACAGCATCCTCTCCACATCCTCGTTGGCGTGCTGGAAGGACACAGGGATTGTGTTACAGGCCCACACACCTCCCTCCCCCTGCACACCCAAAATTCCTGCCTCACTTTGGTGTGGCCAGGCCTGAAATTTGGGGACATTTTGCCCACCGTGGAGCTGCAGGCACTGCAGTGGCAGAGGAACGAGCTGTTAATTAACCCCAGCCCCCTAATGACTTCCTAGCACTGGTTAATGGTTTTCTCCTCCCCGCTTGTGAGGGATGAGCCCGGGGAGAAAGAGGGACTGGGGAGGAAATCAGGGGGCCAAATGCCTCTGTGATTTCTGCAAAGACACTCCACTCCTGAGTTTCTCTAGTAACAAAACCAGGATTGTTTTGTCCCTAATTTGTCAGCCACAGCCCCTGAGCAGCCTCCACAATGCACCTGAAATCAGCTGTGGGCCACACTGAAAACACGAGGCCACCAAAAGCCCCGATGGTACCAATGACATCCATCCCTCACCTGGGACACCTCTGAGTTTTTTAACAAAGCAACTGCAGAATCCAAAGGCTTCAGTTTCAAATTTATTCCAACCCATTGCTGAGTCTCTTCCTGTCCTGTTCCCACCACACAGGGCACTTCTCCACAAACACCACCCTGTCCCACTTCTCATGCTGGGAAATCCAAATCCCAACATCTCATTTTTGCTGTGCTGCTTTCTCCACCTCAGGGCTCCACTGAGCAGTGCCTCACCTGTGCTCAGTTCTACAGGGCCATCTCTGTGCTTTCTAGGGAAATCCAAACATTTGTTCCACTTGGGAGCAGCCTAACAAAAGCAGGAACTGCCAGTTGTGCTGCTCTCTTGCCATCTCAGAACTCCTGGAGGATGAATTTGTGTCATTTCTTAATTGGATAGTTTAGCCTTAAAAGACCCTGTACCAAGAGATAGTTGGTCATTTTGTGCTAGTGAAGAACTGCAGAACTCACTGCTGTGAGACTGTAAGATAAATAAAAAATAACAAACAGAGTCTGAATGCAACCCAGCCTCTCGAGTGCCTTCAGTCCTGACCTGGCCAGGGGAAAAGGGAAGCTGGAAAGCCCTGGCAGAGCAGAGCTCAGGGGAGCCTTGGGGCCCTCTGGCACTCACCTCATCGATGTTCCTGAGCCACTTGCTGATGTTCTCGAAGCTCTTGGCGTTGGTGATGTCGTACACCAGCATGATGCCCATGGCCCCTCGGTAGTAGGAGGTGGTGATGGTGTGGAAGCGCTCCTGCCCCGCCGTGTCCCTGCGGAGACACCGCACTCTTGTCATGGACATGCACCTCCCCACTTGGTTTGATGGAGAATAGTTTCAGTTTTTAAACGTTTTGTTTTAATTTTATTTTTAATTAAAAAATTAATTTAGAAAAAATGTATTCCAGAGCAGCTGTGGCTGCCCCTGGATCCCTGGCAGTGCCCAAGGCCAGGTTGGACACTGGGGCTTGGGGCCACCTGGGACAGTGGGAGGTGTCCCTGCCATGGCAGGGATGGAACAGGATGAACTTTAAGGTCCCTTCCAACCCAAACCATTCTGTGATTCAGTGATTCCATGACGAGGTAGACCCCAAGGTGTCTCCAAATTTAAAGCAAGATTACACACCCTGTAACCCCCCCAGAAAGGCCCATGTCTCCCTGACCCACAGCCCCTGGCACACTCAGCCACTGCTGTGCATCTGCTCCTGGAGCTGCTGACACCAGGACCAGAGCAGAAGGGCAGGCAGGGGGGTCCCCAGCCCAGCAGCCTCTACAGGGATGCCCTGACAGGCCTGGATCCCTGCCTGTGGCCTCGGGAGGTCACTGACTCCACTCCCAGCTCCACAACCCACCCAGGGGTCCCACACTGTGCCTGAGATGTTTGATGTGCTGCTGGAACCTTCCCCACCCTGCACTGGCTGCCCAAGGTGGAGCCCCAGCTCCCACTGCCTCTGGGCTCTTCCCAACTGCCCATGTCCCAAAACACCCAGGATATCCAGCCCCACGCTGGGACATCTCCAGGCATTCCTGTTTCCTCATCCCACTCCTCACGAGGAGCACTCTGCTTTGGCATCCCACAATGAACTCCAGGACTTGGCATTTGGCTGCACTGAATTTCACAGGACTTTTTCCAGTGACGTTTCTTCAGCCAGCTGGAATTATTATTAGTTTAAATCTACTCCTTGACTGGATTTAAACTTTACAGCTTCACCTTTTCTGGCTTGAAAAGGTGTCTCTCTCCTTGTCCCCGCTGTTAACTCTTCCCTGGCAGGGTGGGCAGGCCCTGGCACAGGGTGCCCACCCTGGATCCCTGGCAGAGCCCAAAGCCAGGCTGGACACTGGGCTGGGAGCAATCTGGGATGGTTTGGAAGGTGTTCCTGCAAGGCAGGGGTTGGAACAGGATGGGCTTTAAGGTCCCTTCCCACCCAAAGCATTCTAGGATATTATGAAGTAATTTGGGGGAGTTTAATTCTTTAATTGATGTTTAATTGATAGTTTAATCCTTTCCTAACATATCCCAGAGAGAGAGAGGGATCCTTCCCTTCACTCAGGACAAACTCCTCTAAAATATCTCCACAGATCCCCACTCACACCCTCATTCTTTTCTCTCTCCCCAGTTCTGCAGCCACTTGCCAGCCCCTTCCCCCAGGTTACTCCCTCCCCCTGGCCCCTAGCAGCAGGACAGTGCTGGAGAAGCCTGACCAACCCCAGCAGACTTTTGGGATCTGTGGTTCCTCCCTCCTGCCACGGCCAGCAGCTGTCACAGCACCGATTCTGAGTGGTTTCACACAGCTTGGCGTTGGCAGCACGGAGCTGCTACTCACTGCTTGTCACATCCTACAACTGACTCGCCTGGTTAACTCCTCCACTGCTTTTCCTGCCAACTGCAGCTCAGCTAATGGAAGAGAAGAAAGCTGGGGAGGGAAGAAGCAAAGAACCTGGTGTGTTTCCCTTTGTTTTTTTTTTTTTAATAAATACTACAGCTGCCCTTTCCCCTGGTTAATGGATTCTCCATTCATTATTCAGAGATAACTCCTAATGGCTGGAGATTAGAGCTGGCTGAGGCAAACAGGAATTGAGTTATGGCTCTCTGGGTGCCCACCAGGGCTGGATCTTCCCTGGGCACAGGCAGGAGACAGTGGGAGCACCAGGGCTGGCTGCTGCCCTGGCTCCCCAGCCCTTTGTGCAAACCTCTGGGAGGTGCAGCAGGCTCCAAAGCTCTGGCTGGAGGCACAAACTGGCTCACCCTGCCAGCTGACATGAATGTGGGCAAGGATTGTTGAAACAGCCAAGGAGAAGGAGACACGGCAGGGAAGGGAGGGAGTTTGGATGTTCAGCTTAGTGAAGACAAAGGAGGCTGTCCTGTGGGACTGGGGAAAGGAGAAGCTCAAGGAAAGTGAAAAGTCTATTGGAATTATTCTCATGCCAACATTAAAATATGCATAAGCTGTATCATATTAGAGGTTTAACCTAGAGAGAAAGGAATTTCTGGGACAGCTTTCCAGCTGACCTGGCAGAGACTAAAGAAACCTTGACATATATTATCATTTATTGATGAAAGATCTACACGGCTGCAGCAAGGAAAGATCAGCTCTGATGATTTGTGAGCATCCTGCCAGTCCACGTGGCTCAAAATGAAGGTCTTCAACATATTAAACCAAGTAATTCCTAGCAAAATAATCCCAAGAACTTTATTACTGTCCCACTGTTGTTACTTTTGCAGAACTGTGCTGCAGGGCAGGAAGCTCTGCAGAGGGATCTGGACAGGCTGGATCCATGGAAAGGTGCTCAGGCCTTTCCCAGGGAGTTTGGAGTGCCCATGCCTGCAGGGGTTTAAAAAAAAACAGGCTGGGGACAAGGTGGGGATTGGCACTGCCTGAGCTCCATGGCCATGAAGGGATTTTCCCACCTCAGGGATCCCAGGGTTCTGTGCTCTGACTGGCAAATTTCAGCTTTTCTGAATAATACTCAGCCAGGAAAACATTCCCAGAATTCACAGAATCACTGGGTTGGAAGAGACCTCCAAGACCATCGAGTCCAACCCAGCCCAAATACCTCAACTAAACGCTGATGCCACATCCAGGCTTTGTTAAACAAAATCATCAAGTCCAACCCAGCCCCAACCCCTCAACTCAACCCTGGCACCCAGTGCCACATCCAGGCTTTGTTAAACCCACCCAGGGATGGGGACTCCACCACCTCCCTGGGCAGCCATCCCAGAACTTTATCACCTTTCAGTGAAGAACTTTTCCCTAATATCCAGCCTAAATTTGGTGCAGCTTGAAGCTGTGACCTCTGGCTCTGTCAGTTCCTGGAGAAGGAGCCCAACCCCACCTGAGCACAGCTGCCTTTCAGGAGCTGTGGGGAGTGCTGAGGTCCCCCCTGAGCCTCCTTTTCTCCAGGTTGAGCACCCCCAGACCTATAACGAGATCCACTAACGAGAAATCCGTAAAGAGAATTATCCAACTGTTTTATGGGACTGCCATGCCAGAGGAACATCTCTCACCTCGAGTCTCAAAAGCCCTCAGCAAACAGAATTAATTTCTAGACATTCTAGGGGTGATGGCAGAGATGAATGAGGCTGATGGCACCTGGGAGTGGAGGTGTGTGCAGCTCTGGTCACCACAGGCTCCCTGAACACCAGAACCTGCCCATCACAGGCAATTCCCACCCCTGGGATGCCTCAGGATGGCCACACCACACAATTCTTTTTGACACGAGCTCATTGCTGAGTTAACCAAGATCCTGAGGACACTTCTCTGGCCGTGGAAATGTGTTGCCCACAAAGATGCACCGACAGAAAAATGTTATTTTATAGTCCTCCACACAGCCAGGAGCTGCACACTGAAGACACAAAGCTGTTCCTAAAATTTGGAATCAGTCAGGAAGACTGTAGGAAAACAGGCTGACACACAAATGTCACTGAAGATAGCAGAGCTGGAGGAGCAGCTAAGTAGGAAAAAAAGAAAAAATGAGGCTTTTAGCCACCAGTTGCATTCCTTCGAGCCTGTGCTTTCCCTGGATGACAAACCCAGCTCTGCTTTTTGTGTCTCCTGACAAGCACCTCAGAGCTGTACCTGGGCAGCCCTGAGGTTTTCCAGCCTCCATTTCCCAGTGGGTAAGGAGTTCTGGAACCAGGGATCCCCTCTGTAGATTTGGGAGTCCAAACCTGACCGTGCTCTTGTGAAACCCCTTGTGAACCTGTCCATGGACACCTGCAGCTACCCCTGCATCCCACGAGGAGTTTCCCAGCAAAACTTAATTTCCTGATGTTTTCCACAAGCCATTTTCCAGCCTCAGGCCAGAGCTGATGTTGGTGTTGGAAAAAGGCAGGAAGTTCTATCAGACCCTCCCCACCTGTTCAGGAAATCCAGGATTTTCAAGATGTGCTCTGCCATCACAAAGAATCTTCATTTTTCCAGTTGTTCTTCCTAACAAAGTCCCTTTCTCCCCAGGCAGTGCTGACCAAACCCGTGTTCTGTGGGGCTGCCACACTCACCTCCTGCCCACACCATCAGGAAAATCCCATTTCATTTCTCAATGGCTCCGTTATGTTAATGAGTTCTGGGAACTCAGGGATGCCAAAGCCTTGTGGTTTCCATTTCACAACAACTCTGCCTGAGTTCCTGAATGTGTGACAGAGATACCACACTCAATTTTTAGCTCCACTACCCTGTCCCTTTGAAGTCCTTCAGCAAAGCCAGCACCATCTTTTCTTGGATCTCTCACTCTGGTCCTTCATTCCTTCTCTGTACCATGACAGAGTTAATATTTTTCCAGCCATTCAGCACTGCAAACCCCTCCAGCTCCCAGCCTTTGTAAGAGTTTCCACTCCCAAATGTGCATGAATTCCTTTTTCCCAGCTCCTGGAGCAGGCCCATCACTAGTGACTGTCCCAGCAGTAATTCTCCCAAAGAGGAGCTGGACAATGACCCAGCCAAGGAGATCCTCAGTTCCTCAAGGATCTGAGATTACACCCAGAATCTGATACACAGTGTTGGATCTGCCTTGGATGGGTTCATTTCCTTGGAAGGGCAGCCCAGAGCTGTGTCCCACCCTGCTCCTTGCAGCTCTCCTGGTGGATCTGCCCTGGATGGGCTCATTTCCTTGGAAGGGCTGTGTCCCACCCTGCTCCTTGCAGTTCTCCTGGTGGATCTGCCCTGGATGGGCTCATTTCTTTGGAAGGGCAGTCCAGAGCTGTGTCCCACCCTGCTCCTTGCAGTTCTCCTGCTGGATCTGCCCTGGATGGGCTCATTTCCCTGGAAGGGCAGCCCAGGGCTGTGTCCCACCCTGCTCCTTGCAGTTCTCCTGGTGGATCTGCCCTGGATGGGCTCATTTCCTTGGAAGGGCTGTGTCCCACCCTGCTCCTTGCAGCTCTCCTGGTGGATCTGCCCTGAATGGGCTCATTTCCTTGGAAGGGCTGTGTCCCACCCTGCTCCTTGCAGTTCTCCTGCTGGATCTGCCCTGGATGGGCTCATTTCCTTGGAAGGGCAGCCCAGAGCTGTGTGCCACCCTGCTCCTTGCAGTTCTCCTGGTGGATCTCCCTGGATGGGCTCATTTCCTTGGAAGGGCAGTCTAGAGCTGTGTCCCACCCTGCTCCTTGCAGTTCTCCTGGTGGATCTGCCCTGGATGGGTTAATTTCTTTGGAAGGGCAGCCCAGATCTGTGTCCCACCCTGCTCCTTGCAGGTGCATTTCCCTTTGGAGCAGCAGGAGAACTCTGATCCAGCCCCTCAGCTTCAACAGCTACTGGGTATCGAGTTGCTTCTCACCCCAGGCAGGCTTTAATTCAGCCTGACCTTTGTGTTCTTTAGTCCTGAATATAATTTCAGAGGTCAGGGCATGGCTGTGAAGCTGTCAGAGGCCCTTCCCACACCCAGAAGAGGTAAGGAGCTGTCCTGCTGTGTGGAGTGGTGTGGTGCCACACCTGAAGGACAGGCCCATCCAGAGGGACTTGGACGAGCTCCAGAAGTGGCCCACGGGAATCTCCTGAGGTTTAAGAAGAGCAGATGCAGAACATGCTCAGGTTTACACAGGAAATGTTCCTCTAAATCCATCCCCTGCTGCCTTGCATTGTTCTGGGAATGCTGCACAGCTCCTGCAAGTCTGGAGGGAGTTCAAAGGCAGGAAGCAGTGGGGAAATAGAGATGCACTGCACAAAACACCTCTACAACACACTGAGCAACTGCTGGGCAAACTACAGGAAAAGTAGGAAACAACACTGAGATTTTATTTATTTTAATATTTTTTTTCTGTAGGAGTTTCGTTTTCTGCTTTCCAAGTTTCATTTCGAATGTGCAATCTGAATCTGGTAGAAACAAGCAGTAGATTCAGGCCACAACTTCCCAATTTTGTGACATTTAAAAGTTGCCACTGTATAAATCTCAGCTCACCCAACTCCACTTCCCTAAGGCACTAAACCCCACAATCTCTACAGCTTCATTTACATCTTGCTCTTTACACCTGCATTAAATATCCTCATTTTTCTGTATTTTCTGTTTTTACATTTCATCAATTTCTTTTTAAGTTTAATCATAGAGTCACTGAATGTTTTGGGTTGGAAAGGACCTGAAAGCTCACCCAGTGCCACTCCTGCCGTGGCAGGGACACCTTCCACTGTCCCAGTGTTCCAGCCCCAGTGTCCAGCCTGGCCTTGGGCACTGCCAGGGATCCAGGGGCAGCCACAGCTGCCAGGGCCTGCCCACCCTGCCAGGGAACAATTCCTAATTATTCCCCAAATCCCATCCAAACCTGCTCTCTGTCAGTTCTCACACTTCCTCGGGGTGCTGCTGACAGGAGGGCTCCAGATGCCCTGCTGAGGAAGGATAATCGCTCCTGATTATCCTGGAATGGTTATCCTGGGATGGCTGGAAAGATCAGTGCTCCCCCAAACTGGAAAACACCCAGCTGCATCTACAGACACCAACATTACAAAGCCATGGGGTTTTTGAGTGGCACAAAAAGGACAAATCCCAGCTCAGAGCCCTTCCTTCAGTGGAGCTGGAGAATGCAGAAGTGAGCAGGGAGCCCAGCCAGCCCCACAGCCCCTGGCTCTGCTGGCCTGAGCTGGTGAAAAGCCTCTGCTTCAAAGCACAGAAGCTCAAAGGAAGGAGCTGAGGCTGTGCCTCTTGTCACACAGAACCTCTCCACAGCTGAGCATGGAAAATTCCAGCCCTGCTGCAGCCCTGGATTGCATTTTCTTGCTGACACAAAGCAAGGCTACGAGTCAATTTATAGTCACGGACTGGAGGCAACTCCTAATTTAAAGATTCCAGTTTAAAACCACTTCCCACCAAATCACAGCCTGTGAGGATGCTCTCCCCCCCACCACAGGAGGTTTGCCAGCAGCCTGACCCAGAGAGCAGCCAGGCCCAGTGGTTACAACACTGCAACTGCTGCAGAAACACACGTGGAGCTGTGGAAACACCCAACACAGCTGCAAACCTGCAGCCCCGAAGGGAATCCAGCAAGAGCAAACCCCCCCCAGCAACACCTGCTGCTGAAGGAAGCTCTGTGTTACTCACCAGATCTGTAGCTTGATCTTCTTTCCTTGCAATTCAACAGTTTTAATCTTGAAGTCTATCCCTAAAATAAACAAACACATAAATAAGTAATTAGTGTTTATTTATTTATAAAAAAATCAATTCCACATGAACTCTGAATGGCTGAGACAGAGCAGGGGATTTTTTTTTCTTCTTTCAGTGAACTGCCAGGTAAAGCAGGGATGTCCAGGGACACTGGAATGGGAAGGGAGGTGGGACACAGCACAGCTGGAACACCCTGAGCAGGAAGGAGCCACAGGGACCATCCAGCCTGCTGCAACCCAAAATACAGAGAACTCTCAGAACTCTGGGCCTGTAAGCCAAAGCTTAGAATTAAACACAGGATTTGATCTGAGACCTTAAAAAAGGCTTCCAAACTTAAGTGCTGAAAGTGAGAACGCGGATTTATAATTTAAAGCAGGGACAGTGTCTCAGAAAGGTTAGAGTTTTAGAGTCTAAGGTGTAAAATAATAAAGTAGTTACAAAGGTAAACAAGAAGTTTAGAATGTAGTACTGGAAGTTTGTGTGTCACAACATAATTAGCTAAGAAAGCTTACACTGTAACATAAGTCCATAAGATGAAATATTTAAGGATTGGGTCAAAAACAGAAGTATCCTTATTAGCAGTGTTACATTAGTCAATAACTCCTTAAAAAGTCTTGTAACTACGGTTCTTGAGACCTTCTGAGCCATGCTTTAACAATGTAAGCCAAACTCACCCTTCTTGTCTATGTAAAGAATAAGAACAATAAATGACATTATCTAAAATCTCAGAAGTCCCATCTCTAACTTATTTAAAACTCCTTCCAAAATCCCCATCCAGTCCAACTCCTGGCCCTGCCAGGACACCCCAACAATCCCCCCTGTGCCTGAGGGCATTGCCAAAGGCTCCTGGAGCTCTGGCAACCTCATTCCCCATCCCCACCTTCCACAGGGATGCAGAGCGGTTCAAGCCGCTCGAAGCTTTAACCAGCAAGAAAAGGAGAATTATCAGAGCTCAATCTCCTTGTGCAGACCCTCAGCCTTGGTATGGGACAGGCAAAGCCAGGCCTTGGCAGAAGTGTCACCCAGACTCTGAGAGCTCAGCCAAGCACAGAGCATGAAAAAGGTTTTTACTTTCAGTACCAACACAGAAAGTCCCCAAGTGCCACATACACAGAGCAGTAAAACCCCTCCAGGGATGGGCACTCCAACCCTCCCTGGGCAGTGCCAAGGCCTGAGCGCCCTTTCCAGGCAGAAATTCCTGCTGCTGCCCACCCTGAGCCTGCCCTGGCCCAGCCTGAGCCCATTTCCCCTTGTCCTGTCCCTGTTCCCTGGAGCAGAGCCCGACCCCCCCTGGCTGTCCCCTCCTGTCAGGAGCTGTGCAGAGCCACAAGGTCCCCCCTGAGCCTCCTTTTCTCCAGGCTGAGCCCCTTCCCAGCTCCCCCAGCCCCTCCTGGGGCTCCGTTCCCTTCCCTGGACACGCTCCAGCCCCTCCAGGTCTCTCCTGGCAGGAGGGACCCAGAGCTGCCCCAGGATCCGACCTTCTCTTCCCAAAGCTGCCCACAAAAACTACAGCAGAGCTCCAGCAGAGCAGCAGGAACGCTCCAAACCATCCCCTCAAACTGCTCTGACATTAATTACATGCCACCATCCTGGCTTTCAATTTCAATCAGAGAACACCACTGATCATTCCTCATGCTTTCCAAAACCCTGTTTATATTTAGACTTTTAAAAAGGCAGCAGCTGCAATCCCAAACTTCCCTCTCAAATCTACAAGGTCACTTTATACCAAGCAAGATTAAACAGAATTTATGAAATGCACCGTTACATAAGAAGTTTGCATGGGAGCTCTGCCTTGAACTCCTTTTAGCCAACACCCAGCACACAGAACTTCCTGGGCACAGAAATTCCCAGTTCTGGGCTGGGCATGGGGAGGATATCCCGGGAGATGTCCCAGGAATTCCTGGATGTGGCACTCAGAGCTCTGGGCTGGGGACAAGGTGGGCATGTGTCAGAATCTGTGGGTATTGGTGATTCTGAGATTGTAGAAAGTCTCTGTCTGTCAGCCCCGCTGCCAAAGCAGAAGCCATAATTGGTCTGTGCTGTTTCAAGGGTGTTTATTCTGTTTATCTCTACCATGTTCTGCTGCCCTGCCGCAGCTCTGTCCTGCAGGGCAGCGTGTGGGGCTCTGCCCTCAGTGGGATGGTACAAACATTAAATACCACAAACTACCTGTGCTGGATTTACAATAACGTGCCAATATCTGTCACCTACGTTGGACAGTGTGTCCCCAGCCTGAACCAACAGAAAAATGCCAACACCACAGTGAAACATGGAGGGCATGAAGAAGGAGAAAAAGGACAAGACACACCCAATTCCTCCATCTTGTCCCCTCTGAACCCCTAATCTAGAAACCTAAAATTTTACTTTTGCACCCGTGTTACACTTAATTATTACTGATATCAAACACTCAGAGCTGGTAATTCATCCTGTAAGATTGAAAACTCTTTTCCATGGACAGAGATCACAGCCAGTGTCTCTGGGGGCTCTGTCCAGGGGGGTTCCTGACCCCTGCCAGGGTCCCAGGGCAGCCAGAGGGAAGCTCTGGGTTCCCACAGGCATTGGGCACAGCTGGGATTTGATGATCCTGGAGGGCTTTTCTGACCTGAAGAATTTTGGGATTTAAAGATCTGCCGTGATTTGAGGCCAAGGCTGGGCATTCATTGATCCTGGAGCTTCCCACCCATCCCAGGGCAGAGCTCTTTGTTCTCCAGCCAGCCCAGCACTGCTGCATCCCTCACATTAGATTACATTTATGAATCAATGCAGGAACTATCACACAAACGTGACTGGAAATAAAAACCTGCTCAATGATCGATTGCTAAGAATCAAAACTGCCCCACATCCACCCAGCCCTGCATTTTTTTCAGCATTTTGGGGAGATGTTTGCTGCCACGTCGTGTCCCCGGCAACACAACCAAACAAATGAACAGCAAACATGTAAATTAAATATTTTATCTGGTGACAGTTGCTTCTGGGCTGGGCCCAGATGCAGCAGAGTGTTTGAGAGCCACTTTTTATGTGTTAAGATAAAGTAAATTATTAACCAAGCCAAAGAAATTAACTCTTCTCTGCACTGAGAGTGATTTAGCCAACTCTAGTATCAGGGGATAAAATAAATCTCTAATCCCATGTTATAGTCTGCTCCCATTCCAATATAATACCAGTTCAGGCTTCAGAACAGAAAGGTTGTTATAAATAACAATCTATTTCCCTGGAAACACCTCCAGAGGAGTTCCACCAGACTGGCAAAAGGAAACTGCTGCATGGCTGTAGTGCCTGTCCAGTCAGGCTGTTGACAACAAACAGCAGAAACACAAAGGCTTCCCAGGAAACAGATCTGGGGAGGTTTCCAGGAAAATTCACTTCAGGAAAGGGCTGAAGAGGGTAACAAACCTGACTGGCTGGAGAACAGACATCTCGTCATCACACGGGGATAATGAAAGAGCTCATGAATTAAAGATGAGCATGAAATTACTCCCTCATTAAGTGTAAGATATTTATCACCTTCAGCAGGACAAGCTGGAATTCAGGGGAAAACCTAAAAGAACGGGGCCAGGCTTACAAAAACCTTACAAACTCCAGATGTTCCAATTAATACAGGGAAATGTTTGCTACCCTTCAGCACAGCTCACAGCAGGTAAATCCTCACAGGGCCCAACATTTCCTTCCCATTCCCAGTCCTCCCCCTGCTGCTTAGAGCAGCCTGGGGGTGTTGGTGGGTGAGGCTGGACAGGGAGCCCCAAATTTCCAATGCCCTGGGCTGGTCCCCCAGTGTGGCAGCAGGACAGGGGGGTTCTGCTCCATGCCCAGGTGAGAGTCACCTGCAGAGCTGCCCCAGCCCTGGGGATTCCAGCAGCACAAGGACCTGGAGCTGCTGCAGAGAGCCCAGAGGAGCCCCCAGAGCTGCTGCAGGGCTGGAGTCAGGCTGGGAGAGCTGGGGGGGCTCACCTGGAGAGGAGAAGGATCCAGGGAGAGCTCAGAGCCCCTGGCAGGGCCTGGAGGGGCTCCAGGGAGAGCTCAGAGCCCCTGGCAGGGCCTGGAGGGGATCCAGGGAGAGCTCAGAGCCCCTGGCAGGGCCTGGAGGGGCTCCAGGGAGAGCTCAGAGCCCCTGGCAGGGCCTGGAGGGGATCCAGGGAGAGCTCAGAGCCCCTGGCAGGGCCTGGAGGGGCTCCAGGGAGAGCTCAGAGCCCCTGGCAGGGCCTGGAGGGGATCCAGGAGAGCTGCAGAGGGACTGGGGACAAGGGACAGAGGGACAGGACACAGGGAATGGCTCCCAGTGCCAGAGGGCAGGGCTGGGTGGGAGATTGGGAATTGGGAATTGTTCCCTGGCAGGGTGGGCAGGCCCTGGCACAGAGTGCCCACCCTGGATCCCTGGCAGTGCCCAAGGCCAGGCTGGACATTGGGACACCCTGGGACAGTGGAAGTGTCCCTGTCGTGTCAGGGGTGGCACTGGCTGGGCTCCCTTCCCACCCAAACCAGTCTGGGATTCTGGGATTCCACAGGTGTGACAAACCTGAACTCAGCTTTAGGAAGGACAGAAGAACTCACAGAGTTCCTGGCCAGTGCAAACACTGCCCTGGCACAAACAATCTGCTCTGCTCTGCCAGCCACGGCCCAGGAGCAGCTCCAGGGGCTGCCAGCTCACACTGGGCACTGAATTCAGGCCCCTCCACCCCACAGCCACAGGAATGCTGCCCACAGCCCCACCTGTACCTGTGCAGGTTCCAACCTTCAGTGTCCTGGTGGACACACAACTACTGGCTCAAGGGATTTGTGTTCCCAGCGCTCTCAGGTATAAGATGTTAATGAAGAGCCAGGAGCTGCATCAGCAGAACAGCTTTAAGTCCATAATCATTTCCATATCACTTTACCCCTTCCCAAACCCCTGCCAAGATCCCCCTTGTGCCACTAAATCACAAAGTGACTGTTCTGGACAAGTGACAGACCCACGGCCACTGGTTTGAGAGGGAGGGAGAAAACGTAATTTTCCAGTCCACTGCAGAGCTACAGATGATGAGGCGGCCTTTTCACACAGCCCGAATTTTGTTTGCATTCCTTCCAAACAAAGCCCCCATTGAGCACGGGGAGGACGCTGGGCGGCAGGAAGCGGAATGTAGGGCAGGAGGAGGGCAGGGCTGGGAGCTGGAGCTTGACAGGCATCCCGCAGGGACATCCCACCCTGCAGGGACATCCCATCCTGCAGGGACATCCCACCCTGCAGGGACATCCCATTCCATCCTGCAGGGACATCCAACCCTGCAGGGACATCCCACCCTGCAGGGACATCCCACTCCATCCTGCAGGGACATCCCACCCTGCAGGGACATCCCACTCTGTAAGGACATCCCATTCCATCCCACAGGGACATCTCACCCTGCAGGGACATCCCACCCTGCAGGAACATCCCACCCTGCAGGGACATCCGATCCTGTAGGGACATCCCACCCTGTAGGGACATCCCATTCCATCCTGCAGGGACATCCCACCCTGCAGGGACATCCGATCCTGTAGGGACATCTCACCCTGCAGGGACATCCCACCCTACAGGGATATCTCATCCCATCCCACCCTGCAGGGACATCCCACCCTACAGGGACATCCCATTCCATCCCACAGGGACATCCCACCCTGCAGGGACATCCCACCCTGTAAGGACATCCCATTCCATCCTGCAAGGACATCCCACCCTGCAGGGACATCCGATCCTGCAGGAACATCCCACCCTGCAGGGACATCCCACTCCAGGCTGCAGGGACATCCCATTCCATCCCACAGGGACATCCCACCCTGCAGGGACATCCCATCCTGTAAGGACATCCCATTCCATGCTGCAGGGACATCCCATCCTGTAAGGACATCCCATTCCATGCTGCAGGGACATCCCACCCTGTAAGGACATCCCATTCCATCCCACAGGGACATCCCACCCTGCAGGGACATCCCACCCTGTAGAGACATCCCACCCTGCAGGGACATCCCACCCTGTAGGGACATCCCACCCTGCAGGGACATCCCATCCTGCAGGGACATCCCATCCTGTAGGGACATCCCATCCAATCCCACAGGGACATCCCACCCTGTAAGGACATCCCACCCTGTAAGGACATCCTATTCCATCCCACAGGGACATCCCACCCTGCAGGGACATCCCACTCCATCCTGCAGGGACATCCCACCCTGTAGGGACATCCCACCCTACAGGGACATCCCATTCCATCCCATAGGGACATCCCACCCTGCAGGGACATCCCATCCCATCCTGCAGGCACATCTCACCCTGCAGGGACATCCCACCCTGCAGGGACATCCCATCCCATCCCACAGGGACACCCCACCCTACAGGCACACCCCATCCCACCCTACAAGCCCACCCTCTACCACTCAGCTCAGCACATCCCACCCAAGCCAGGCCAAGAGCAGCGCAGGACCGACTGCTCTTCGTCTGTAATTCATTAATAATTGCTGTGCACTCACTGCAGCAGCACCACGCCTGCTCAGCTCGGGGAAGAAAAGCCAACGTGCACAAATTCATCCTCAGACTGACCAGGAAATGGAGCTGGGGAGGGAATGGAGCCCCAGGAGGGGCTGGGGGAGCTGGGAAGGGGCTCAGCCTGGAGAAAAGGAGGCTCAGGGGGGACCTTGTGGCTCTGCACAGCTCCTGACAGGAGGGGACAGCCAGGGGGGGTCGGGCTCTGCTCCAGGGAACAGGGACAGGACACGGGGAAATGGGCTCAGGCTGGGCCAGGGCAGGCTCAGGGTGGGTGTTGGGAACAATTCCCACCTGGAAAGGGCTGTGCTGCCCTGGCAGGGAACAATTCCCACTGGAAAGGGCTGTCCTACCCTGGCAGGGAACAATTCCCACCTGGAAAGGGCTGTCCTGCCTTTGCAGGGAACAATTCCCACTGGAAAGGGCTGTCCTACCCTGGCAGGGAACAATTCCCACTGGAAAGGGCTGTCCTGCCCTGGCAGGGACCAGGGAACAATTCCCACCTGGAAAGGGCTGTCCTACCCTGGCAGGGAACAATTCCCACTGGAAAGGGCTGTCCTGCCCTGACAGGGAACAATTCCCACCTGGAAAGGGCTGTCCTGCCCTGGCAGGGAACAATTCCCACTGGAAAGGGCTGTCCTGCCCTGACAGGGAACAATTCCCACCTGGAAAGGGCTGTCCTACCCTGGCACAGAACTGGGAACAATTCCCACCTGGAAAGGGCTGTCCTGCCCTGGCAGGGAACAATTCCCACCTGGAAAGGGCTGTCCTGCCCTGGCACAGAACTGGGAACAATTCCCACCTGGAAAGGGCTGTCCTGCCCTGGCAGGGAACAATTCCCACTGGAAAGGGCTGTCCTGCCCTGGCAGGGAACAATTCCCACCTGGAAAGGGCTGTCCTGCCCTGGCAGGGAACAATTCCCACCTGGAAAGGGCTGTCCTGCCCTGGCACAGAACTGGGAACAATTCCCACCTGGAAAGGGCTGTCCTGCCCTGGCAGGGAACAATTCCCACCTGGAAAGGGCTGTCCTGCCCTGGCAGGGAACAATTCCCACCTGGAAAGGGCTGTCCTGCTCTGGCACAGCTGCTCAGGCAGGGGTGGACTCCCCATCCCTGGAGGGATTTAAAAGCTCTGTGGATGTGGCACTTGGGGACATGGGGCAGTGCTGGGGATGGTCTGAGAGCCCTTTTCCAGCCTCACTGACTCTGCAATTTAAATCCTGTGTGTTCCAGCTGCCCAGCTTTGTTCCACAGGCTCTGAGAACAGCCTGGATTTTTAAGTGTGACTCCAAGAACAGCTCTCAGTACCTGGGTCGCCCTGGCAGAACTCAGGGCACAGCCCATCTCCCGAGGAGCAGATGGCCGTGCCCAGATGGGCTCCTCCCAGTGCTGGGTCACTCTGAGCACGATGAATCCTCAGCCAGAGCTTCTCCAAGAGCCTCAGCTGACTATAAAATCATGGAATGGTTTGGGTTGGAACTTTAAAACCCATCCAGTGCCACCTGCTGCCACCTTCCACTATGCCAGCGTGGTCCAAGCCACAGTGTCCAACCTGGCCTTGGGCACTTTCAGGGATGAGGATGGAGATCATTGTTGGATTATCCAGCCTGCAAATTTGCCAGCTATAAATGAAGTCACTGTACCACCAAAACAGAGTTCAGTTTTTGTTTGGGTTTTATGTTTTAGTAGGGTGAGGAGTCAAGGCTTTTCCTGCCAGCTGGGTATGTTTGTGTAATCCTTGAGTTCTTTTTCCTGCCAGCTGTGTATGTTTGAGTAATCCACGTGTTCTTCCACAGGTATCCAGCTGGAATCCAGCAGTGCCCGTGTCCCAGGCCTGGGGTTTGCTATTGCCTCTCCAAAATCAACTCTCCTGTCTGAGCTTGTGCTTCCAAGTGAAATCATTGTCCCAGCAAAGTCCCAGTGCTGGGGACAACACCTGGAAAAACAAACACTGAGACCTTGTTCTGTGCTGAGGAGTGAAGGAGGGAGAAAAGTTCCTAGAAAACTTCAGGAAAGTTGTACTGGCACTAAAGATGTAGGTTTGGGATGGTGTTCGTGCACACTCTGCAGCTCTGAATCCCTTGCAGGAGAAATGTTTTGAAGGACTTAAGTAGGAACTGAGATCATTAAGAGCTTAATTAAAAGCAGAACTCTCAGCTCCTGCCTGATGCGCTTGTGCCGGGCTTTCCTTGGAAAGAGAAAGTGGATTTACTGCTGAAGCTTTCTTACGAAATAATTAATAATTATCTTAGCTGATAACCAAGATTAAGGGCTGCCTGCCCCGAGTAAATGACACTCTGAAGCATTAAAGATTCTTTACAAGAGCTGCATTGTCTTCCAAGAGTTTAGAGCTTTGCAAAGTTTGTTACTGGGAGGGCCTGGAGGGCAGCAGGAGGAATTTCTGCCTGGAAAGGGGCTGGAGTGCCCATCCCTGGAGGTGTCCAGGCAGGCCTGGATGTGGCACTCAGTGCCCTGGGTTGGTGAGAAGGTGGGGACTGGGCACAGTTTGGGCTCCATGGTGTTTGGAGTCTTTTCCAAACCCAGGGATTCTGGAATTCTACACTCAGGTTAATCCATCTCTCTCTACACTTGGGGGACCTCAGCATGAAATTGTTGAGTTTAGGAAGACCAGACAAAGCTTTCCAGCCCCAAGTTAATCTGGCAATTTTAAAAGCTCCCAGGCTTAATTATTGCTGCTGTTGTCAGTTCTCTTTTATTTATTTTTTAAATTTAAATAAAGGCATTTTGGGGCTGTTTCCTGGGCTCTGTGTAAGCTCTAAGCACACCTGGAGGATCCCAGCTCCACACTGACTCCAGGTATGGCACAGCCTGTGCTCCTGGGATTGCTGTGAGTCCTGAGGTCTCGTTCCTTCGCACTTTGTGAAGGGGAGAGTTGTTAATTCAGTGAAGACAGCAGCAGTTTCCTTCTGCCTGCCCAGGCACTTCCTTAACGCAGGAATTCCCAAAAAGTGAGGCAGCAAGGACAAGTTTACACCTTCCTGTGGCTGTGAAGCACTTCTTGAGTTGGCTGCGTGCAGGGAGGAGCTCCAGGCCAGGCTGGACATGCCTTGAAGCAATCTGGGATAGTGGAAGGTGTCCCTGCATGGCACGGAGCTGTAAGGTCCATTCTCACCCAAACCAATCCCTGATCCATTCTGTGATTAAACTGCTCAGCTTCAATTCCTGCAGCCCCTCCCAGCTCCTTGGGGTGTCTCCTTTGCTTCATCCATGGCAGATAAAGGAACAGGCCTCCATCAACAGCACCACTTGTAAGAATCACAGCTCTCTTCAGGAAAGAGAATCCGAAGCTATTCCCGTCCTCATCCTTTGGCAAAGGCTCGAGGGAAAGGCTGAGTTTTATCAGGAAAACTCCTTGATGTGGGAGGGAGTGGGAAGCTCTAGGCTGGCTGGGACAAGCCTTGGCACTCCTGGAAATTGCTCCTGCAATCAGGCTTTGCCACCTCTGGGAGCCAGCAGAGCACCCAGCTGCAAAGGGGAGGAACTGCCAGGACAGGGAGATGGAACACGCACTGTCCTCCCCCAGTCCCAACAACTTCTCTAACAGGAGCATCTCTGACCATCAGAGCTTCGGGAGCTCTTCTGTCTCAGGAGAAAACTTCAATAAAACAGCACGAGGGGTCACTAGGCAGCCCCAAAACTCACTCCAAAGAAATCAAACCACTCACTCACTGACAATGAAATCATCAGAGAGATGGTGATGAGGAAACCTGAAAGCTTGGGATCACCTGGCTTCTTTTAAACAGTACCAGGAACTTCCAGATTAAGGAATTGACACTTCAGGCCGTGGCTACCCTTTCTAACAAAACATTTATTCATCAGGAGTGAGGCACTGCACTGCATTTGAACTCTTCCTTGTGTAGCACGGTCAGGTACATGGGAAGGACAGTGGGAAGAGGGAAAGGCAGCTGGATCAGCAACAAAAATCCAGGGATGGAACCAACACAAGAAGCCTGTGGATGCTCTGGGTCCGACAAGATGCAAACACACGATGCTCCTGGTTTAAAGCCAGCAGGCAGCAGGAATTCTGCTCATGACTTTGCAGGAGGATGCCCCAGCTTCACAGCCCTGCACACACCCTGCTCTCAGAGCTCAAACACACTTAATCCCCTGAGTAAACAGCAGAGTAACTCAGTAAATGCAGTAAATGCAGCAGCTGCTCCTCCTCCTTCAGGGGAGAGCCCCTGCACAGGAGCTCACCTGCTGCTGTGTGTGTACACAGAACCAGCACACACATCCCTGGGAGAGCAGCCATTCCTGCATGGATCCTTCCTGTGGCCATGAGTTCTCCAAGGAAATAGAAAAAAATAGCATTCACCGAATCCCAGAATGATTTGGGGGGAAGGGACATTAAAGCTCATCTTGTCCCACTGTGTGCCATGGGCAGGGAGACCTTCCACTGTCCCAGGTAGAAAAGTTTGTGTTGTGTTTCCAGGCATCAAAACCCTGGCCAAGCTGGTCTTGGACACTGCCAGGGTTCCAGGGGAAAGCTGAGTTAGGGGAATATTGGGATTCCTTCCCAAAACCCCTGTTCTTTGCCCACGAAGCCAATCCCTGTGTCATAGTGCCAGTAGATCCCAGCCAGGCACGGAGAGCAGGGGACCCAGGAGTAATCTCCAAGCCCACAACACCTGGATCAGAGAAGCCAAGAGCTGCTGCTGGCCTGAGACAAGCCCACACAAAGAGCTGCAAGGCAGGTTATAAATAATGCAGGGCCCCAGCACAGGCAGGCAGCACAGCTCAGGATCCGCCACGCTGCACATTCCCAGCCCTCCTTACCACAGGCTACTCCCACACTACTCAGAGCAGGATAAAAGCTCTCCAAAGCACTCCAGCTCGTGGTACAAACTGACAGGGGAGTTCCCTCCCAGCCTCCCGAGCTGCACTGACTCAGGGCAGCATGGGGAGTTCCTGCCTGACTTGTTCAGACACAGAGCCCAGCGCCTGGGGGGAGCAGAGCTCCCACAGGGAGCAAGGGGGCCACAAAGAGCTCACAGGATGAGTAAATCATGGATCTCTGTGTTAGCAAAGCAGAAATTCGGTGAATTTTCAGTGAATTCAGGTGTTTCACCCTCTCTGCAGGAAGTTTTTGCCAGTGCAGAGTGTGCAAAGCAGAGCTGCAGCAGGAACTCACTGGTCCTGCTCTGCAAGGTTTCAAGTCGTGACAGCTCAGCACTGACAGAGCACCTGAAGCTGCATCTGAATAAAGTCAGCACATACCTCACATGAAGTAAAGTAACACACACACCTTAGCTGAAACCTTGGGAAATGTGCACTGAGCTCAGTTACAGAGCAGTCATGGAATTGGAAAGGACCTCTGAGATCACCCAGGCCAACCATGGTTTAAGAAAGCTCCACAGGGTAGGAGAAGCTCCTCCCTGAAGGTGCAGGTCCTGTCTGGGAGCCTGGTTTGGATCAAGCTGGGCTTGGCAGGACCATGGGAGCGGAGTCAAGTGATTTAATTGCTTTAATCCCACCAGCCACAACTGATGACATGATCAGTGTTAACAGATTTTTTCCCATACATCCAGTCCCTGGTGCCAGCCCTCCCATCCTGAGTCCATCCCCCAAAGGCTCTCTCATCTCCCACTCACCAAACCAGCCCTTGCACTCTGCTTTTCCCCCTGAATTATCACCTGGGCAAACATTCCCTGCTCTGTCCCAAGGTCAGCAGCCTCCATCCATCCACACCATGCTACACAAAAGGGTTTTTCTGGGTAACATTCACAGCAGCAGCAGAGAAAATCCCATGGGAATAGCTGAACCCACCTGCTGGGGATCCTGCAGTATCCTGAAAATTGCTATTTTGTAGAGCAGGTATCAAGAACAGGAATTATGACTAGATCTCACTCTGTAAAGGTAAGTTAAAGACTCTTATCCAGTGACATTTGCTAGCATGAGAGTGTGTATCTCAAAAAAAAAAAAACTTATTTAATTCCAGCATCTATTTTTAGGACTGCAGTAGATTCCCAAAATCCAAACTAAGCACTTCAGCTTTTAACACAAAATTTGCTAAATTAGAGATGCTTAAACCCAAGTGTATTTTCTTTCCAAGAGGCTGCTCAAGCTCTTAGTGACCCCCTGGCTCTGTGCTGAGCCCCCATTTCCCAGCACTTTATAAAACTGCCCCTCCAGGCCGAGTTTCCCCAATCCCACACCAATCCAGAGGAATTGCAAAGCCAGGACACACCAGCAGCACCAGAGCTAGATCGTCTCCTCCCAATTAATCTATTCTTAACGAAGCAGATGACACTCCTGTGAGACAGCAGCTCCTGGGGGTGACCTACATTCCCCTCCTGGATGCATCTGTGTGCCTCAGTCCCTGTCACACATCCCTAGCAGGGTACAGGGAGATCTGATTTATGCAAACCAGCAGATCAGGGACTCGTGAATATTCATTTTGGTGATAAATCCAGTACTTCTATCCCCCCAAATTCCAGGCTTAATCCCCCCCAGACAACAGGAGGCCGTTGTTTTCCAGCCTGACCTGGTCGCTGGGAATGGCCACTTGCTGGGAATTCATCCACATCTCCACTGCTGGAAGAATTTGGGGATCTTCCCAAACCCATCTCATATTGCCCTTACAGCACCAACCAAATCAGAGATGAACAGCACTCCCAACTGCAGGACTCACAACCCCAGAGTGAAGGAGACCTCCCTGAAGGAAATTCCTTTCTGAGTGCTCCTGCTGCCACCAAAGCAGCAAAGGAGCTGTGGGCAGGTGAGATCTCTGCCATTGGCCTTTTCAGGGATGCACACCACATGCAGGGCACCAAAACTGTCTCTCTGCAAGTCTCCACTGAAACCTTTGAGATTTGTATTAAAAATCACAAATTAACACCTGAGGTAAGTCACTGCAAAAGGCAGTACTGCTTCCAAGAATTCTTTAAGAGCACTTGGTAGCTGTGTTAAAAAATATTAAAAATATGAAGTGACCAAGGGGACAGAGGTGGTGGGAGCTGTGTGTTCCCCACATAGCACCTCCATGGCACAGAGGATCTTTCACTGCTCATCACCTAAATTAAAATATTAATCATTTCCAGGAACAATCCTTGACACCTCCTTTGTTCCACCTTATTCCCTCCAACTGGGAGAAGTCCATTACATATTGGATACTTGCAGATGTAAATCATTTTATCAGCTGAACATGATTTTTTTGTTCTTAGAAATACAGATTCTACCCCACATTTAGGTCTGGGAAGCCACAGGGCTGTAAGGAAGCAGAGTATCAATACATCAGGGATTCCTCAAGCAGCACTGCTCGTTTTTGATAGATGGATTACAATGAGAAGTGCTGTTCAAACCCACACCTGGGGTTAAAATCCAAATAATCAGGAGGTGGGAAAGGCCCTGGTACCACACAGCACACAAGGAGCTGAGGGCCCATGCCAGGGACCTGCCTGGGAGGGATTTCCAAATGTCTCTTCCTCATTTCTGACCACGCACAGGGCCTTCCCAAGAGCTCCACATCACCCTCAAGTTCCAGGTCCCTCACTCCATCTGCTGCAGGTATTTGAATTCTGACCTGGACACAAACTGCCAGTCATGAAGTTTGTACTAATCTTTGCAAATAAATTTCAACTTTTCTGTAAAGTGAAGGTGACAGCTCCTCCAAGGGAGGATCTAAGGTGTGTGAGCTTAAAACCATTAGTTAGAGGTGGCTGCCGTGGGGCTGGAGAGAAAGGGGACCCAAGGGACTGAAGTTAAATCCCCAAGAGCTCAAACAAACCTGTTTCGACCTTGAGAGGCAGCACATCCTCCTCCAGCTTCACAGGAAGGGACAATGGCACACACAGCCACACCTGAGAAACTCAGTCACCACAGACTCATTGGGGCTGGAAAAGCACTCCAGGATCAACTGCCCAATGCCCACCTTGTCACCAGCCTAGGGCACTGAGTGCCACCTCCAGGCTTTCCTTGGACACCTCCAGGCTCCAAACCTCGCTGGGCAATGCTAATCTGGGGGATTAACAACCACAGCCTTGGTGATTTCAGCTGGGGTGGAGGCTGAGGCAGCACCAAGGGACAACGTGGTTCTGCCACCCTGCCAAAGACACCAGGGCACCCCAGCGAGCTCCAGCTGTGCCAGGAAAGCTCCAGGGAATGCTGAGCAGTGCCCACAGCCACGTCCCACAGCAGCCACCTGATGGCCAGGGCAGTCCCCTGGGCAGGAGCAGCCTCAGCCAGTGGGCAAGGCTTTGTGGCACAGTTTGATGTGGTGGTTTGGTTCCTGAGCAGGCGCTGTCCGTATCAGTGCGTGGGCAAAGTTTGGGAGATAACCAGGGAGAGGAACATTTGCCATAAAATGGAGCATTTGCCATAAAATGGACATTTGCCATAAAATGGACATTTGCCATAAAATTGACATTTCTCATTAAATGGAGCATTTGCCATAAAATGGACATTTGCCATAAAATGGACATTTCCCATTAAATTGAGCATTTGCCATAAAATGGAATTTGCCATAAAATGGACATTTGCCATAAAATGGACATTTGCCATAAAATGGGAGTGTTTTCCATAAAACGGACATTTGCCATAAAATGGACATTTCCCATTAAATTGAGCATTTGCCATAAAATGGACATTTCCCATTAAATTGAGCATTTGCCATAAAATGGGAGCGTTTTCCATAAAACGGACATTTGCCATAAAATGGACATTTCGTATAAAATGGACATTTGCCATAAAATGGACATTTGCCGTAAAATGGAGCATTTGCCATAAAATGGACATTTCCCATTAAATTGAGCATTTGCCATAAAATGGACATTTCTCATTAATGGAGCATTTGCCATAAAATGGACATTTGCCATAAAATGGGAGCGTTTTCCATAAAATGGACATTTGCCATAAAATGGGCATTTGCCATAAAATGGACATTTGCCATAAAATGGACATTTCCTATAAAATGGAGCATTTGCTATAAAATGGACATTTGCCATAAAATGGACATTTGCAATAAAATTGACATTTCTCATTAAATGGAGCATTTGCCATAAAATGGACATTTGCCATAAAATGGGAGCGTTTTCCATAAAATGGGAGCGTTTTCCATAAAATGGACATTTGCCATAAAATGGGAGCATTTTCCATAGACATTTGCCATAAAATGGACATTTGCCATAAAATGGGAGCGTTTTCCATAAAATGGACATTTGCCATAAAATGGACATTTCCTATAAAACGGACATTTGCCATAGAATGGACATTTGCCATAAAATGGACATTTCTCATTAAATGGAGCATTTGCCATAAAATGGACATTTGCCATAAAATGGACATTTGCTATAAAATTGGAGTGTTTTCCATAAAACGGACATTTGCCATAAAATGGACATTTCTCATTAAATGGACATTTGCCATAAAATGGACATTTGCCATAAAATGGGAGCGTTTTCCATAAAATGGACATTTGCCATAAAATGGACATTTGCCATAAAATGGACATTTGCCATAAAATGGGAGCGTTTTCCATAAAATGGACATTTGCCATAAAATGGACATTTGCCATAAAATGGGAGCTTTTTCCATAAAACTGACATTTTCCATAAAATGGACATTTCCTATAAAATTGAGCCTTTGCTATAAAATGGATATTTGCCATAAAATGGAGCATTTGCCATAAAATGGACATTTCCCATTAAATTGAGCATTTGCCATAAAATGGACATTTCTCATTAAATGGAGCATTTGCCATAAAATGGACACTTGCCATAAAATGGACATTTGCCATAAAATGGGAGCATTTGCCATAAAATGGACATTTCCCATAAAATGGACATTTCCTATAAAATGGACATTTGCCATAAAATGGGAGCGTTTGCCATAAAATGCAATTTGCCATAAAATGGACATTTGCCATAAAATGGAATTTGCCATAAAATGGACATTTGCCATAAAATGGACATTTCCTATAAAATGGAGCATTTGCCATAAAATGGAATTTGCCATAAAATGGACATTTGCCATAAAATGGACATTTGCCATAAAATGGGAGCGTTTTCCATAAAACGGACATTTGCCACAAAACGGACATTTCCTATAAAATTGAGCCTTTGCTATAAAATGGACATTTGCCATAAAATGGACATTTGCCATAAAATGGGAGCGTTTTCCATAAAACGGACATTTGCCATAAAATGGACATTTGCCATAAAATGGACATTTCCCATTAAATGGAGCATTTGCCATAAAATGGACATTTGCCATAAAATGGACATTTCCTATAAAATTGAGCCTTTGCTATAAAATGGACATTTGCCATAAAATGGAGCATTTCCCAAGCACTGTGACCTGGACACGAAGAGACAATCACTTCCAAGAGCTCAGAATCCAAATGTTGAACTCCACTGTGCTCTCAGCAGAGGTGCTCGAGGCACAGCTGCCCCAGGTTTTGGGAGCAGTGGGTGTACCTGGCATCCCAGCAGATGAACACTGGGATCCTGACAGCAGCAGAGCTTCAGAGAGAATTCCAGAACTGCTGGGGCTGGAAGGGACCTCTGGGGATCCTCCAGCCAAACCAGGGTCACCTGGAGCAGGTGGGTTGAACATCTCCAGAGAGGGAGACTGCACATCCTCCCTGGGCACGCTCCCCCCAGGGAAGGGGTTTCAGAAGTCACATGAAAGCACAGCTCAAATCTATGTGTAAAAACAATCTCTGTGCAGAAAGAAGGCTCCAGGTTCCTGCTGACACCACCTACACTGTCACGAAGGTCCCCGAGACCACAGCTTCAACACAAGCAGTTATTTCTTCCAGAAAAAAGAAATTTGATCATTTTGTTATTCCAACAGCTAAACCTTCCTTACACAAGGCTCCCACAAACAAAACAAAAGAAAATGAACAAAGGAACTATTTTAGTGATGTTTTATGCATACCAAGAGACAAGAGAGACAATAAGGTTTTTATTCATAAGGTACTAAGGGGCAAAAAAAAGGAAATGAAGCTCTAGCAAGAAAAAGAACTTCCTTCAGAGCTGTTCCCATGCAGCAGTAATGTCTGCTCAGTGTCAGTTAATTCCAGGTTTGAGGGCTGATTTAATTCCCTGCCATTACATCTTTCATTTTCCAATATACTCAATTAACTCTGGTCCAGGCCTTCACCAGCCCATATTTTCAGGGAGGGCATCACATGAAGCAGCTGCATCTCCTCATGAATCCCACTGTCAGGAGCCCATCAGGTCACACCCCCAAAATCACAGCATGGAAAAGTCTGGACTCCAGACAGCCCAGTCTGCAATTGGAATTCTACTCTAAACCACCAAGGACATGAATTAAATATGTTCAAGTTCAATTACAGCCAATTAAATCAGTTTTCATGCATGTCGCACCCTACTTAAGCTATATTTGTTAGCTAGAAAATAAATACAGTACATGAATCTGCCTTCACATAGACTGCTATTTATGAAACACAGAATTTGTCACTACTTGCTGCAATGGTAATTTTGCCCTCAAATTACATAAAAATAAAATTCAAGTTAACACTTATCCTGGCTGATTTATACTCAGCAGATGGACAAGACAGATAATACATAAATGAAGGGAAGTGAATTCATTCAGAAAAGCATCAGCTTTACCAAAGAGGAGGTCATTAAAGGATTCAGCCACTCAATTCACTGAACCCCAGAACAGTTTGGGTTGGGAAGGATCTTCCAGCTCAACTTGTTCCATGGGCAGGGACACTTTCCCCTGGACCAGGTTGCTCCAAAAGGACTCATGTGACAACTGACTGCTGGAAAACCTGTTTGTGTTCTTACAAACACAAAACAATCCCATTATTTCTGAGTGTCCCAAGCCAAGCTGCCCAGAGCAGAGAGCTCTGTCACTGCTGGCACCAGCACTGCCACCCCACACATGACCTCGCATCACTCCTGCTGACAAAGGGCTGGGGACAGGCTGGGAGCCAGCCCTTGCTGGGTGACATTTCCAACAGGGAATGGCTGATTGGGGACTCACCTGTTCCCTCCCCAGCCTCCAGTGCCCCTGCTGCATGTTTCAACACTCAAAACCAGCTGCCACATCACTGGGGGTGCTCCCAGCTACTGAACAGCAGCTCACACATCAGGAAAACCTTCCATTTATTAACCCCTCTCAGCACCAATAACAAGCGTGGCAGCAGGTTCTGATCTTTGGTTTATACCAAATTCTAGCAGTCTGTAAGGCAGAAATTCCTCCACATCAGGGTAATGGCACAGTGGGACCGTGAGAGAGCCTGGTGGTCAAGAATTGGAACACCAGATTTCCAGTTTCCACCCAAGCTTTAAGTTCTTCAGCAAGTGAGAAGATGAGTGGCAGAGCTCTCCAGTTCATCAGCAAGAAAAATCTTGAAATAAAGGCCCATTGTTATGGTATTGCCCCAAAGCATCACATTTATCATGAAGTTTTTAGTTGTTATTGATACTGCAACAGTCTAACTGAAATCCCAGAAAAAGCCTGAGAAACAGGAAAAACGTGCCTTTGAAAATGTGGAAACAACTGGAAGAATGTCACACGACACACCTGGAATCAACATTTCTTGCTACCCAGAGCACTGGCATCTCCTGAGACAGCACTGGAGGCTGTGAGACTTGTTTGGATTTTTCAGTTTGCAGACCTGTTTGGATTTTTCAGTTTGCAGACCTGTTTGGATTTTTCAGTTTGCAGTATTCTGCAAGAAGGTTCACAAAACCCCAGAATGGTTTGAGTTGGAAGGTACCACAGAGCCCATCCAGTGCCACCCCTGCCATGGCAGGGACACCTTCCACTGTCCCAGTGCTCCCAGCCCCAGTGTCCAGCCTGGCCTTGGGCACTGCCAGGGATCCAGGGGCACCACAGCTGCTCTGGGAATTCCAACCCAGCCCTGCCCACCCTGCCAGGGAACAATTCACAATTCCCAATCTCCCACCCAGCCCTGCCCTCTGGCACTGGGAGCCATTCCCTGGGTCCTGTCCCTCTGTCCCTTGTCCCCAGTCCCTCTGCAGCTCTCCTGGAGCCCCTCCAGGCCCTGAGTTCTGGGTGTCCCCACTGGTGCTGAGGACAAAAGGAGGCTGACACTGATAATAACAGGGAGAACTTGATCTGGGTATTGGGGGAAAGTTGTGCTGCAGGTGGTGTGTGACAGGACAGAACAGCAGAGAGGTGCTGGCTCTGCTGTCCTGGGGGCAGTGAGAGACCCCAGACAGCCCAAATTACCCCAGCCCTGCTGTGAGGTGACAACCACAGAGTCTGTGCTCCGCTGGCTGCCTCAGTCGTGCTGCTGGTCCTGGGTGCCAGGACAGGACCTGAGGTGGGGATCCCATTTCCCAGCCTGCAGAGCTGCTCTGGATCCCAGAAAAACCCTACAGGCAGGGGAGATTCCTGCTGGATGAGGTCTCCAGCTCCTAACCCTGCAGGTGGGTGAGAGCAGAATGAGCAGGAGACAGAGGTGGTGTGAGAAGTCCTGCTCTGAGCAAGTGCAGGTGCTGTCACCCAGCAGCTGGCAGAGGTGACACAAGGACTGTCAGCGCTGTGGTTTGGCACCCTGGGGCTCGTGGGGCTGCTGCTCCAGCTGCTGGCAGAGCTCTGCTGCAACCTCAGCTCTTCTCCTGTCAATCCTGGTGTTGTTCTCTGACATAGTCTGTGCCTGGACTGGAGCTTGGAACAACCTGGGATAGTGGAAGGGGGTGGAATAAGGAACATATTAAATGCTCCTTCCAACCCAATCCATTCTGTCATTCCATGGCCCAAAACCAGGCAACTCCATCTCCGTGTCTCTGGCTGGGACAAGGTCTCAAGCACACGGGGACACATCCCTGAGGCTGGGGACACATCCCTGAGGCTGGGGACACATCCCCCAGGCTGGGGACACATCCCTGAGGCTGGGGACACATCCCTGAGGCTGGGGACACATCCCTGAGGCTGGGGTCACATCCCCCAGGCTGGGGACACATCCCTGAGGCTGGGGACACATCCCTGAGGCTGGGGTCACATCCCCCAGGCTGGGGACACATCCCCGAGGCTGGGGACACATCCCCCAGGCTGGGGACACATCCCCCAGGCTGGGGACACATCCCTGAGGCTGGGGTCACATCCCCCAGGCTGGGGACACATCCCTGAGGCTGGGGACACATCCCCCAGGCTGGGGACACATCCCCCAGGCTGGGGACACATCCCTGAGGCTGGGGTCACATCCCCCAGGCTGGGGACACATCCCAGTGATGTGACCACCTCAGCTGAGCAGACACTGCCAGCCTAATGCTGTTGCAGGTGGAGCTTCTGAGCCCCTCTGAAGGAACACACAGCACTTCTGCTCACTGAAACAGGAATGAGGCACAGCAGACTTCCAGAGAACTCACATTCCTGGTCCATGCTGTCCTGGACAGACCAACAGGAAGCACAAATCCCGAAGAACTAGACAGGATTTACTTTGCTTTTACCAGAGATTTAGCTAAAATAACTAACTTTGTTGTTTACTGGGAAGATCAAAACGTTCCCTGGAGATGAAAGCCCTTCCCAGCACGTCCTGCCACGTGCACAGGGATGGAGGTGACAGCTCAGCTTCTCAGGAGCTCCTCCTGCCACAGCAATCCCACCTGGAGAAGGGAGAGGGGAGGGAGGATGAGCCACAGCCTGCAGCAAGCCTTGGAAGGTGTGAAATCAATGCTGCTACCTGAGGAACTGGAAGCTTCTAGGTACTGCTACCAGCATTCTGATGACCTAAGTTCAGGCATTTATTACAGATCTGCAGTAATGAAAATGTAAAGTGGTGACCTCGGGGAAGTCACATGCCCAGGGGATTTGGTGGTGAGGAAGAACAGGTACCACGGCCTGGTTGGAAGGGCAGGAGATGACATTTGGCACATAAATATGTCAGACACCAATAGGTGAGTGCCCAAAGTCAGTAAGTGAGCACTCGAAGGGAAATGTAAAATCACCTCTACTGTAGATTACAATGCTGGTGAGACCCATTTAAGATACAACCATCTCAGGGGCAAAACAACTTATTTGGGACCAGGTACAACCCATCCAGGAAATGTTGTCAGGAAACAGAGGCAAGAGTTTGCTCCCATAAGGTGCAGATGAGCCATGATAAAGCCCAGTTTTCCTGAACCTTGCACAAATCCAGTGGCTGGTACTGTACCCTGACCCAGCCCAGGTCAGCCACACCTGGACATGCTGAGATGACACCTGAACTTACCAGGGCACCACCCACCTTTGGAACCACGGCTTTTAAGGGTTCTGAAGCTCAGAGCTCAGGCCAGGACTGCCTCCCAAGCACGCTGCTGATCCCAGCCCCTCCAGCACCAAAGAACTCCCAGTACACACAGCAGCCACACCACAGCCATGGTTTTGGGAAGAGACCATCTCCAGCATTCCTCCTAGTCCAACAACAGCTTCAGTGGATCCAAACATGAAAGCACACCAGTTTGAGAAGCATCCTTGAGGAAAAAGCTGTACAGGTATGGATCTAACTGTAGAAATTCCATACCTATTGGCTCTCAAGCAAAGAGGTGTCTCTCTGGGAGCATTAAGTCAGATTTTGGAAATGAGACACAAACGAGTGCTTCTCCAGGTTAGAGAGAACAGTCACAATCCCAGTGGGAGAGAAAGCCTGGAGTTGTTTTAGCTACAGAACAGAACCAAAACATGCAGAGACTTTAGTTAAACCCACACAAGACTTGTAGTCAAACCCACACAGAGAGGAAAACCCACACAGCCGAGCTGCACTGAAACACCAGACGTTCAAGACAACTTGCAAGAGCAGCTCTGGTCTCTTCTCTGTTCTCCAGGGCCAGACAGGGAATTCCCTCAGCACCAGGAATTTGACAAGCTGGTTTTTCACAAAGCATTTCTCCAGTACCTTACCCCCTTGTAAGAGTTACACAAACCAAGGCTGAAATCCTTCTCTACTTTTTGCTCCATGACTTTTTGATGGCACAACAGGCTGCCACTCCTGGAGAATCTGTGCAACCTGCTCTGCTCCCGTGTCCTGCCTGGGCATTTCTCAAGCCCAGGTGAGAGGAATTTTCCTGGCAGAGCAGCCCTCTCCCAGCCACCATCCTTCTTGAGGCTCTCCAGCTCACTAACAAGCAGGGACACGCTGGATTTCGTGCTCCAGGGAGGAGGAGCAGGCAGCAAGCTGTGGGTACCCAGGGTGGGGAGAGCCCACGCCCTGCTCCAGGGCCTGCCAAGGCAAAACCCCTCACAGGCAGCACTGCTGGACTGCAGGCAGCAACATCTGCCTAAAACCCTTCAAGTTAGGGTTGATTCTTCCTATCCCCTGATGAGGTTTTCATCAGTAGGCTCTCAGTCGATACCCTAATTAAATATCAGTATTGACTTGAAGAGTGGAAAAGATCAAGCGTTTTCCTCAGGATAAAGAGAATTGTTGAATCACAGGATGGTTTGGGTGGGAAGGAATGTTAAAGCTCATCCCATTTCACATCTTGCTACGTGCAGGAACACCTTCCACTATCCCAGGGTGCTGCCAAGTCCAACCTGGCCATGGACAGCTCCAGGAGGGATGCAGGGGCAGCCACGGCTTCTGTGGGCAACCTGTGCCAGGGCCTGCCCATCCTCACAGGGAAGAAAATCTGCTGCAAGAGCATAACAGATTTTCTTTCAAAGGGCACAAAGCAAAGAGTCGAGAGGAAATCACTTCTCTGCACCTCCCAGTTGTGTTTATCACTCAACAAGGCACTAAAAACTAATCACTGGCTACTTAAAACAAAGGCTGTGTTCCTGCTTAGGCATTCAAGAACAAGTTTCTAGCAACACCAACAGACATTTTGTTTGGCCTCTGAAAATTCACGAGCAGCCCACAGATCATACAGCCTGTCACAAGAAGCCTGTGCTCCAAATCTGAACACACATTAGCCCAGCAAATATCAGTGACTTCCTAACTCTTCATCTGTGTCACTGCTGAAGTGACAGCTCAGTCCCTCCCCAGGACAGCCAAGCTGGGCACTCTCCTTCCCCTGAGCCTGCAGGGTTCCTGACCGTGCTCAGCACATTTGGGGAGCAGCTGCCCCCGAGTTTCAGCTGCACATCACCAGTGTGTCAGTGCAAGGACAGAGGAGCAGCAGGGCTGCCAGCACAGGACTGGGCCCAGGGAAGCAGCTCTGCAGCGTTCCTGTCCTTCCCTGATAGCCCGAGGCACCCACAGCAACAGCACCCCGAGAGGAGCAAGCCCAGTTTGGGCTTTGGTTCATACTGGGGCAGGGAGGAGGGAAGGCCAGGCACTGGAACTGCTGCCAAGAGGTTTGTTCATGTGGAACTGCAACCAGAAGGTGAATTTTCATGGAGAAACTCTCAAGCCCAGGGCAGTGCCCGTCCCCTGGGCTCACCTCCAGTGCTGGGGGCAGCTCTGGGCCCCTCCTGCCAGGAGAGACCTGCAGGGGCTGGAGCGTGTCCAGGGAAGGGAACGGAGCCCCAGGAGGGGCTGGGGGAGCTGGGAAGGGGCTCAGCCTGGAGAAAAGGAGGCTCAGGGGGGACCTTGTGGCTCTGCACAGCTCCTGACAGGAGGGGACAGCCAGGGGGGGTCGGGCTCTGCTCCAGGGAACAGGGACAGGACACGGGGAAATGGGCTCAGGCTGGGCCAGGGCAGGCTCAGGGTGGGCAGCAGCAGGAATTTCTGCCTGGAAAGGGCGCTCAGGCCTTGGCACTGCCCAGGGAGGGTTGGAGTGCCCATCCTGGACATATCCAAGGAATGCCTGGATGTGGCACTCAGAGCTCTGGGCTGGGGACAAAGTGGGGACTGGGCACAGCTGGACTTGATGGGCTGGGAGCTCTTTTCCAGCCTCAGGGATCCTGGAGTTCTGAGTACAAGCACCACCTCCTCTGCTGTTTCCATGTCCCCTGCTGCCCTATCACTCCACCAGCACAGATTTGGAGGGTAAGGCAAGGAGCCCCATCAGGGAACCGATCCAGCTCAGCTGAAAAAACAGCCACGTTACACAAAGAAGTTTCCAGCCAGCTCAGTTCCTCAGCTCTTCACCACAGCCATCCCCAGTTTCTCATCAGCTCTGCGAGGCGTGTGCAAAACTGCTGCTCATTATTCACTGCCCTACATGAGAAAAAAATCCCCAAACACTCACACACAAAAGCCAAAAAAACCCCTACTAAACAAAAGCAAAACCAAACCACCCTTCTGGTACAGTATCACACCAGTCCAGCTCGCTCTGCAGTCCTTCCCCTGGGTGTCCCAGCAGAGAGAGGAGAGGACAACCCCTCTCCAGGCCAAACAATGCTTGTCCAACCTCCAGCAGCCCAGAGCCCAGGGGATTCCTGAGCTCCTGCCTGCATTCAGAGGACTGTATCCAACAGCCACCGATGGATCCACTTCCATTTTCTACTTTCATTCTGAACCCACCCATTTTTCCCCTCCAAAATTCCCCTGGCAGCCAGTGCTGCAGCATAGCCACCTCCAAGTGGAAATGACTTTGGCCTCTCCTCCTGATGGGTTCAGGTCATGGAAATGACTGAGCAGGAGGTGGGATCGAGGGGCTTTGCTGGGCCAGGGTTTATTGGGGTTTTTCCTTGTCTAATTCACCTGCTCCATGCCAGGAGTCAGAAGCAGACTGAGCCCGCAGCCTGGGCACAACAGGAACACAACTCACAGCTGCTGCTGCTCCTGTAGGCTGCAGGTAGGATACAAAAAAGGGATATAACTACGGAATTATGGAATGGTTTGGCTCAGAAGGGACCTTTGGCTCAGAAGGGACCTTGACCATTTCACATTTCATCCCCTGCCATGGGCAGATCTTCCACTAGACCATGCTGCTCCAAGTCCTGTCCAGCCTGGCCTGAACACTGCCAGGGATGGGACAGCCACAACTTCTGGGAACAGGCAAACCAGTGCTTCCAACTGGTGTGGCAACCCCTTTTTTGTTTGAATCCTGAAACTACCTGTTTTTCAAACTTCATTGCAATCCCTGCACAGCAACAGCATCTTCACCACTCAAGCCATCATTTGTTTCCCCAAATCTGGCAAGTTTTTCCCCATTCTCTACCTGGAGATCCCTCCTTCCTTCTGGCATTAATACAGCACAATCCTGAGTGAACAACTCCTCACAGGATGCACAAACAAACTTGAATTTATTACTTGAGGACTTACTTTTAAAAACTTCAGTGCTTCAATGTGCCAATATGAAGCAATTTCAAAGCAAGTGGTTCCAACTTCAACCCACTTCTAATAAAGGCAAAAGAAATAATTAAAAAAGAATAATTTCATCCAAGTAGTTTTCCTAAACTTTCATATTTAAAATAATAGTTTTGCAGCTCCTAGCACTGCTTTGGTTGTGTTCAAAATAAAACAAACCTTAAAGACCACTATTTTTTATCTATGGATTTGGAGACTTGCAGCCAGGTGAGTAAAGCTTAGAGCACAACATACAGCTGCACCTCCAGGAGGGATAAAGATCCAGGGAAGTTTTACCTCCATCAGGAGCACTGGGGGAAAATCTCCAATACTCACACACCCTTTGTTCTCCTGAGCTGTTACTAGAGATTTCATGGGAATGGGATTTTTTTGTGACTCATCTTCATTTGCATTGGACTTAGTCAGACAGCAGTGATTACATGCTTAGGCTCAGTTCTGGCATTCAAATCCTTCAGCAGCCATCCTGGCCAGAAGAGCCTCCCTCCCTACCTGTTCCCAGGTGCCAAAGGCCAGGCCCTGAGGAGCTCCACAAAGTGTGCACAGCTCCTCTGGATCCTCTACCCACAGCTCACTTCAAACCATCAACAACCTGACCCACTGAATGCCAATAAAGAGATGGTAAAAAATAAGATCTCGGGGATATGCTGCCTGGAAGTTACCTATCCTAACGTTTTAAACACTTAAAATAAAGACAATCTGCAGGAGTGGCAGCAGGGAGAGCACTAAAATGAGGAGGAGCACCAAGGAGCACCACCAGTGCCAGAGGGGCAGCTGCACCCACTCACCAACACAGCCAGGAGCACCTCGAGGGCACAACTAGGAAATCACCACGGTTCTCAAAACCAAGCACCACAAAAATGATTCTTGCACCAGAAAATCGCTGAAGAACAGTTAAAATTCTAAACAGTTAAGCCTTCCAAGATGTATTCCTTTTGTACCTGCAAACAGCAGGGCAGGGCTGGAGGCCCAGGCCCTGCCCTCCCCAGGGAGGTTACCATGACTCTGGGATTTCTTGCAGAAATGCCATCTGGAATATTTATAGTGCCTGAGACGGGGCAATGAAATCACTCACGCTGGCACCTCAGCACATCCAGCAGCTTAACTGCTGCTTTAGCAGGAAATATCAGACAGAAGTGACTCAAAGTCAAAGTGAGAGTATGTGGAATTACAGGGACAGTAAGTTATCTCCCAGCAGCCATCATGGAGCAGGATTAGCCAGTGTGCAAAGATGGAATGTGAAGCGAATGGAAGTTACTAACATAAAGCAGAAATGTTCTGTTAGTGTGTCTTCTCCTACATATGCAAACAAGCCTTTGGTTTGAGAGAATTAAAACCTTTTCCCCATGCATCCTCCTCAGACAGAGGCCAGTTTCAATATTCCTCGAGATCCTTCTTTTCCTCACAAACTGAAGACTGAGCTCTCCAGTGCTTGAAGGGAACCTACAGAAGAGCTGGAGAGGGACTGGGGACAAGGGACAGAGGGACAGGACACAGGGAATGGCTCCCAGTGCCCCAGGGCAGGGCTGGATGGGATATTGGGAATTGGGAATTGTTCCCTGGCAGGGTGGGCAGCCCTGGCACAGGGTGCCCACCCTGGATCCCTGGCAGTGCCCAAGGCCAGGCTGGACATTGGGACACCCTGGGACAGTGGAAGGTATCCCTGCCATGGCAGGGGTGGCACTGGGTGGGCTCTGAGGTCCCTTCCCACCCAAACCATTCCAGGATTCCATGAACCAGTCCCTGCCTACAGCCCCCACCAAACACTCCAGGACATTTTACGTGTGTCCCAGGCTGTTGGTTGAGCTCTGAGCAAACCCAGGGCAGGGACCAGAGCTGCTGGGGTTATTCAAACACAGGAGAGCCTCAGCCAAGGATCCAGTCACCTCCCATCACCCACTGTGTACACAGGGCTTTGCAAACCACATTTCCGTGTTGCCACAGGTCAAAGACTCCATCAGAGGCTTTCCCTGAATCTCTGCTCTTCCAGAGCTGCAGGGCTGCTGTGCTGGGACTTCCCAGAGCAGGGACCCCCATGGAACACCCCTTTCCAGGCTCCTGGACTGCCACTGCTGCTGCAGGGCCAGCCTGGCTGAGGGTGAGAGCTGCTGTCACCGGGGGGAATTTGAAATACCACCTTCAGCCAGATTGCTGCATCACTTGGCAATAATGCAGAGAGAACTGAGTGGACCTGGGTAACTCAGGTGTTTGGATTCCTCCCTCAGGGATGGGCTGGTTTTCCCAAGGTGCTAATGGAGAGTCTCCCTTTCAAGTGACATTGTCTGCACAGGACACTTCCCTCCAAGTTTCCACATACACTTACAGAGGATTATGGAAACAACACATTTAAGGCATCTTTGGGCAGTTAAATACTACACAGAAAATCAATTTGTACCCCAACACCTGCCAAATTCCACTGTGAAGACACAAACCTGACATAACCAAAGGGTGTACGCAGCTACCATCACCAGACATTCAGTTCAGGATTCAGGGAATGAAACACCTCTGCCTTCCAGTTTAGGCACTCCAGAAACAAACAGCCACTGGTCTGACTGGTGGGAAATACTTCCAAAATCTGCACGTGCACACTTCCTACTCAGCTTGGTGATACTCCTCTTGAAGGCCCCAAAACTGCACAGTCAGACCAGCAACTAACACTACTTACTAAATTACTAATTATTAAAAGCACGAGTTGTTGGAGCAGGAGCCACTGTGAGCCCGCTGACTTTTTAACTATGACGTTGACTATTTTTAACTTTGAGAATTGAAATAAACCTTCCCAACGAACTCCAAAGGCAAGGAATGTCATGTGATCCCAGCAAGGATCTGCCAAGCAGTGCCAAAATACACCCGGGCCACAGCAGCAAACCCATCTGGCCTCTCTGAGCTAGGGTATGCCATGGGAAGGGACAACATTAACTGTCACACAGTGCCCCAACATTTCAGCAAAATGCCAAGTTGAGGCCCTAAGAGATTTTAGGGAGTAACCTTCTCAACACTTAGCTGTCACAAAGGTGGGTTTTTTCACTTTAAATTTCCCAAGCCTTGCTTAAGAGAGTATTTTTATATGTTATAGTCTGAGGTGCAATTTTTGGGTGATGTTTCAACACAGATGAGGAAGTGCACAGGGGTGAACTTACACCCAGCACTAAGATCTACACTGACACTCCATGCTCCCTCAGCTGCATGACCAGTGATTTAAGGGATTTACAGCAAACACAAAAGTCATATCCAGTTCAAATCCCTCAAAATAATTTTCTTTTTTAGCCTTATGTATCTGCATGTGTTACACCAGTGAGTGCTGCAAGAAAGCTGAGCCAGGAATTATCCTTAATTTCCAGAGGCGGTCACCAAGAAGGTGAGAACTGCTGACCTGAACTCTTCATCTGCAAAACAAGATGTTGAGGAGAAGGCAAAGCCCTGGGATGGAAGGATATTGGGTGCCAGGCCTGTCCCATGGCACAAATCGCACGGAAAAGGCAAAGACACATCCCTCTTTCTGATGTCACAGCAGCTCTACCTTGGCCAGGAGCTCTGCGAGGAAGGGCTGGAATCAGCTTTGCCGAGGGGGGGAAGGACAGCTTTGTTGGGCGAGAAAACAGACCCCACCCAGGAGCGCGACCGTTTGTGAGGCACATCCATAGCGCTGCAAACACGGGCACGGGGATCCGCAGGGATTAGCGCTGATGGAAGGGGCCAGGTGGGCTCTGCCGGCTGGCACAGGGCGTGGGGGACAGGCTGCCAGCGAGGGGGGACAGCGAGGGTCGCTCAGGGTCACCCAGCGCGGACACAGGCTCCAAAACCAGCCTGCCCTGCAGCGGGGGCGAGGCGACACTGCCGGGGCTCGGGGACAGCACCGGGACACAGGAACGGGGCTGGGGGGTGACACAGGAAGGTCCTGGGGGGACACAGGGTGTCCCTGGAGGAGGGGGGATACAGGAGTGGGGCAAGGGGGTGACACAGATAGTCCCTAGGGGTGACACAGACACGGGGCTGGGGGTCCCTGGGGACTCCTGATGGGTGACACAGACCGTCCCTAGGGGTGACACAGACACGGGGCTGGGGGTCCCTGGGTGGGGAGGTGGGGGTCACAGGGGATTCCTGATGGGTGACACAGACATACAGGGCTGGGGGTCCCTGGGTGGGGAGATAGGGGGGTCCACAGGGGATTCCTGATGGGTGACACAGACCGTCCCTAGGGGTGACACAGACACGGGGCTGGGGGTCCCTGGGAGGGGAGGGGGGGTCACAGAGGATTCCTGATGGGTGGCAAAGGGGGTCCCTAGGGGTGACACAGACACACAGGGCTGGGGGTCCCTGGGTGGGGAGGGGAGGGGTCCACAGGGGATTCCTCATGGGTGGCACAGGGGTCCCTAGGGGTGACACAGACACGGGGCTAGGGGTCCCTGGGTGAGGAGAGAGGGATCACAGGGGACTGCTGATGGGTGACACAGACACTCGGGGCTGGGGATCCCTGGGGACTCCTGATGGGTGGCACAGGGGGTCCCTAGGGGTGACACAGACACGAGGTTGGGGGTCCCTGGGTGGGGAGTGCGGTGGGGTCACAGGGGATTCCTGATGGGTGACACAGGCCGTCCTTAGGGGTGACACAGACACGGGGCTGGGTGTCCCTGGGTGGGGACGGGGTCACAGGGGATTCCTGATGGGTGACACATGGGGTCTCTAGGGGGCTGGATATAATAGAAGGGATCCCTGGGGGGTGACACAATAACGGGGCTGGGGTGAACACTGGGTGGGGGGGTCCCCGGGGGTGACACAGGGACGGAGCTGGGGGGTACGGCGGTGAGAACCGGGGGGTACGGCGGTGAGAACCGGGGGTCCGCATCCCACCCACCCCCGGGCGGAAAGGCACTGACCAATGGTGGAGATGAAGGTGGTGTTGAAGGCATCGTCGGAGAAGCGGAAGAGGACGCAGGTCTTGCCGACCCCCGAGTCCCCGATGAGCAGCAGCTTGAAGAGCAGGTCGTAGGTTTTCTTCGCCATGGGGGAGGGCGCGGCGGCCGCCGCCGCCCCTCCTCGCCGCCTCCTTCACCGGGCCCGGCCGCTCCCGAGGGCGGCGGCGACGGCGGAGGACGAGGAGGAGGAAGAAGAGGACGAGAGCGACGAGGAGGAGAAGGAGGAGGAGGAGGGGGCCCACAAAATGGCTTCCTGTGGCGGGGCGGCCTCGCGCGCTCCCCGCGCCCGCGGCTCCTCACGGGGAAGCGGCGGCGGCGCCCGCCCTCATAACCCCTCGGTGCTCCCCGGCTCCGCTCGGCTCGATTGGCCCCGGTTTTCTCTCTCTTTCCGCCCGGGCCCTTCCCGGTCCGTCCCCCCGGGGGCTCTCGGCGGCTCCTCAGAGGCGCTGCCGCGGCTGCGCGCGCCGCCTCCCCCGCCTCGCGCACCGCGCAGGCGCGGCGGAGGGCGCGGGCGCGCGCACGCCGCCGTGACGTCACCCGCACCGCCCCGGTGACGTCACCGCGCGGCTCCCGGAGTTGGTTTATTTCGTGCGGTTTTTTTGGGGGTTTTTTTATGTTTGTTTTTTTTTTTTGCGAAGATCGCGTAGGGTTTAACGGGACCAGGTGCTGCTGGTGCTGGTGCTGCTGCACTTGGGTCAGAACAAAGCGTCGGAGGGATCCAGGCTGCGGATGAGCACAGGGAAAGTGGCTTTGGGGTGTTGGTGGGTGAGACGCTGGACATGCCCTGGCACTGAAACCCCTCGTATGTTGGGTTAATCCCCCAGTGTGGTACCAGGAAAGGGGGGATTCTCCTCCTCTACCCCTGTGCCCAGGTGAGCCCACCTGCAGAGCTGCCCCAGCCCTGGGGATTCCAGCAGCACAAGGACCTGGAGCTGCTGCAGAGAGCCCAGAGGAGCCCCCAGAGCTGCTGCAGGGCTGGAGCCGGGCTGGGAGAGCTGGGGGTGCTCACCTGGAGAGGAGAAGGATCCAGGGAGAGCTCAGAGCCCCTGGCAGGGCCTGGAGGGGCTCCAGGAGAGCTGCAGAGGGACTGGGGACAAGGGACAGAGGGACAGGACCCAGGGAATGGCTCCCAGTGCCAGAGGGCAGGGCTGGATGGGAGATTGGGAATTGGGAATTGGGAATTGTTCCCTGGCAGGACCCAGGGAATGGCTCCCAGTGCCAGAGGGCAGGGCTGGGTGGGATTTTGGGAGCGATCCTCGCCCACCGCCCCGCTCAGGTGCGCTCCCGCCCCGCGGGTCCGCAGAACCCCGCCTGATGACGTCACCAGCCCGCTCCGCCGGCCCCGCCCTTGCGCCGGCAAAGCCCCGCCCCCTCTGCGCTCTCCGCGCTCCCATTGGCTGCGCTCCCCTCCCAAGGGTTGGAGTGACGTCACCGCGGGCGGGGCAGGAGGCGCCCCCTGGCGGCGGCGGCGTGAGGGGGCAGAGAGCGCTGAGGGGAGCGCGGAGGGTGCGGAGGTTGTGGGGAGGTTTGGCTGGGAAGGGACAGCAAAACGCAGCTCGTTCCACCCCTGCCATGGCCCGGACACTGTGCCAGGTGAGCCCAGCCCCAGTGTCCAGCCTGGCCTCGGGCACTGCCAGGGATCCAGGGTGGGCAGGGAACGATTCCTAATTCCCAATCTCCCACCCAGCCCTGCCCTGGGGCAGTGGGAGATATTCCCTGTGTCCTGCCAGGGAACAATTCCCAGTTCCCAATCTCTCACCCAGCCCTGCCCTGGGGCAGTGGGAGCCATTCCCTGTGTCCTGTCCCTCCATCCCTTGTCCCCAGTCCCTCTGCAGCTCTCCTGGATCCCCTCCAGGCCCTGCCAGGGGCTCTGAGCTCTCCTGGATCCCCTTCAGGCCCTGCCAGGGGCTCTGAGCTCTCCCTGGATCCTTCTCCTCTCCAGGTGAGCCCCCCCAGCTCTCCCAGCCCGGCTCCAGCCCCGCAGCAGCTCTGGGGGCTCCTCTGGGCTCTCTGCAGCAGCTCCAGGTCCTTGTGCTGCTGGAATCCCCAGGGCTGGGGCAGCTCTGCAGGTGGGCTCACCTGGGCATGGGGCAGCTCTGCAGGTGGGCTCACCTGGGCACAGGGGCAGAATCCCCCTGTCCTGCTGCCACACTGGGGGACCAGGGATTTCCAGGTGCCTGCACACACAGCCAGGGCATGTCCAGCCTGTCACCCAGCAGCATTCCCAGCATGAGCTGGAAGGGATGGCTCAGGTGCTGACCCAGCACGAGGAGCCCAAGGACCTCCTGCACCTGGTGTGTTTGCAATGGAGCCCAAGGCAACCTGGACATGGGGAATTCCTTCACAGCTCCTGCTTTTCCCACACAGGGGAACAGACTTTCTCACAAGAGCCAGGCTGTGGAACCAGCACTGAAGGCACAGGAGGAAGGAAATGCTGGAATGCCCCATCACAGGTTCTGCACAGACCCAACGCTTCTCTCACGCTGAATCCCAAGCCAGCCCATGGTATGATCCAGCACACTGCCAACTGCAATTTGCTGTCATAATTAAGTATCCTTCTCTCATTAATTTCCCATTGTTTGCAGGATGAGTTAACTCATGTGAGGGCAGAGGGGCTGGAAGGTTGGAAAAGGCCCTGGGGATCCTGTACCTGGACATGAGCCCAGGTGTGCTCAGGTGGGCAAGAGGCCCCTGTGCCAGCTCTGGGGTGGCAGCACGGCCAGGACAGCGCCCGTCCCCTGGGCTGGCACTGCTGGGGCACCTCCAGTGCTGGGGCAGCTCTGGGCCCCTCCTGCCAGGAGAGACCTGGAGGGGCTGGAGCGTGTCCAGGGAAGGGAACGGAGCCCCAGGAGGGGCTGGGGGAGCTGGGAAGGGGCTCAGCCTGGAGAAAAGGAGGCTCAGGGGGGACCTTGTGGCTCTGCACAGCTCCTGACAGGAGGGGACAGCCAGGGGGGGTCGGGCTGTGCTCCAGGAACAGGGACAGGACACGGGGAAATGGGCTCAGGCTGGGCCAGGGCAGGCTCAGGGTGGGCAGCAGCAGGAATTTCTGCCTGGAAAGGGTGCTCAGGCCTTGGCACTGCCCAGGGAGGGTTGGAGTGCCCATCCCTGGACATATCCAGGGAAAATCTGGATGTGGGGATGTGGCACACAGCACACAGCACACACACAGCACGCACACAGCACACACACAGTACACACAGCACACGGGGTTATTTTTAGCTCTTTGCTGGAGCAGTGTAAGGGCACCACACAAACACTTCCCCTGTGACTGAGCAGAGAGAAGGGGAAGCTCCGTGGTACAGGCACTGACCCTGCTGGGAGCCGTGCTCCAGGGGGCTCCAGGCACTCCTGGGAGGTTTGTCAGCTCTGGATGTTCACAGCCCTGTTTACAAGAACCTAGGTGTCTAAACACCTTGCTCATGGACTTCAACGCTTCAAGGAGGGTGATCTTTGGGATCCTGGAGAGGAAGTGCTGCCACACAGAAATCTCAGAATCTCTGAGGTTGGAAAAGCCCTCCCAGACCTTCCAGTCCAAGCTGTGACTGATCCTCTCCTTGTCACCAGCCCAGAGCACTGAGTGCCACATCCAGGCTTTCCTTGGACACCTCCAGGGATGGGCACTCCAAACCTCCCTGGGCAGTCCCTGCCAAGGCCTGACCACCCTTTCCAGGGAGAGTTTTCTCCTGAGAATCTCACATATCCCTCTGCAAGCAAGAGAAAAGGTTTTCTGTCTGTTGTGTAAGGCTGGCCCTTGTGCCAAATTGTTAAATGTTATCCCATGAGGGAAGCAATTCCTCAGGAGATGCCTGACCTAGGACAAAGACGCATTTGGTCTTGGTGGCTCAGTCAGGAGACCATTGCTGCAGGACTGGGAGATTTGGAGATGTCCAGGCAAAGGTGGAACAGCTCCCACAGCTCTCCCCACCACATCCTTCCATCCCAATCCCCAGAGAACACTGATCTGTGACGAGGAGAAATTACCAAATTAGGACTAATGGGGTGTAAAGGAAGAGCCAGCAGGACCTGGCAGCCTCTTCCTGGGCTGTGCAGGGACAGCTGAGCTGCAGGAATTGCAACACCACTGCTGGAGAGCTGTGAATCACCAGCCAGTTGTGCAACAGGAGCAGAGCAGTCACACAGACTGGGCTTGCTGGTTGCTCACTCACAGCCTCACAGAGCAGGGCCTTTGTCATCCCAGAGCCACCGGGAACAAGCTGCTCTGTGTTCTCCAGCTCCTCCCCCAGCCAAGGCAGGGCTGGGGGCTCTGCTCTTGGCCATGGGCACAGGCCAGGACATCCAGGAGGTTCTGGGACCACCATTCCTTGAAGGATGAGCTCCCACGGGGCACAGACCCTCTCAGCCCCTGAGCACCTCCAGCTCCCCGTGCTTCAGGAGTGTCTGGAACCCAAACTTGTGTAAGGACAAGAGCCCCAAAGGAGCTGTTAAACAGCCCCAGAGGCTCAGGGCACAGTCTGAGGAGGAACAGAAAAGGCTGAATTTGCTCCACCTGCTGCCATACAACGTTGTCCTCTTAGCAGGGGTGTCCAAAGCATGTTCTATGCTCCAAGCACCCCAGACACCCCAGACACCTGAGCAGGAGCTTTGAACTCCAGGCACCCCTCTATTTATTTTGGTTTTTTTGTTTTGTTTTGGTTTGGTTTTTTTTCATTTGTTTGGTTTTTTTGGTTTGGTTTTTTTTTTGTTTGTTTGGTTTTTATTTTTTTTCCAAATGTCATAATCAGAGCAGGATAACTCAAATAAATACACAGAATCACAGAATCCTTCAGGTTGGAAAAGGATCATTGAGGCCAACCTGTGCCCAATCCCTATCTTGTCCCCAGCCCAGAGCTCTGAGTGCCACATCCAGGCATTCCCTGGACATCTCCACCCCCTGGGCAGTGCCAAGGCCTGAGCGCCCTTTCCAGGCAGAAATTCCTGCTGCTGCCCACCCTGAGCCTGCCCTGGCCCAGCCTGAGCCCATTTCCCCGTGTCCTGTCCCTGTTCCCTGGAGCAGAGCCCGACCCCCCCTGGCTGTCCCCTCCTGTCAGGAGCTGTGCAGAGCCACAAGGTCCCCCCTGAGCCTCCTTTGCTCCAGGCTGAGCCCCTTCCCAGCTCTGGTGAATTTTCTGAGATGCCCCAAGGAAACCCAGGTTTAAGAAAATAACCTTTGTGAGAATGTTGAATTCTTCAGCAGAGGACAGGCTGGTGTTTGGAGCAGCTCCTAGCACTGCTGCCAACAGGGTCAGGCTCTCATCACCCTGGATGTCACCTCCTTCCCTCTCCCCTCTCCCAGGCAGGTGGACAGAGTGCACATGAGGGGGGCAAGAAAGGCAGCTCCATGTTCCTGAAACAGGAACTTCCCCCAGTTTCTGTTAGGAGAAGGACTCAGTCAGCACTTCCAGGTGACAGGGAGGACACGAAGGGCACAGGGAGCCCAGCACCTTTGGCAGCAGCTCTGTGGGCCAGGCACATCTCTGATTTCTGCACAGTCACCTCAGCTTGGCCAGCACGGGGCACTCAGCTGGGCTCTGCTGCTGGATCACCCAGGAGCTCCATGCCAGTGGATCCTCTGGGTTTGCTGGATCACCCAGGAGCTCCCTGCCAGTGGATCATGTGGGCTGCTGGATGATCCAGGAGCTCCCTGCCAGTGGATCATCTGGGCTGCTGGATCACCCAGGAGCTCCCTGCCAGTGGATCATCCAGGAGCTCCCTGCCAGTGGATCTCTGGGCTGCTGGATCATCCAGGAGCTCCCTGCCAGTGGATCTCTGGGCTCCTGGATCACCCAGGAGCTCCCTGCCAGTGGGTCATCTGGGCTCCTGGACCATCCAGGAGCTCCCTGCCCAGTGGATCTCTGGGCTGCTGGATCACCCAGGAACTCCCTGCCAGTGGATCACCCAGGAGCTCCCTGCCAGTGGATCATCTGCGCTGCTGGATCACCCAGGAGCTCCCTGCCAGTGGATCATCCAGGAGCTCCCTGCCAGTGGATCTCTGGGCTGCTGGATCACCCAGGAGCTCCCTGCCAGTGGATCATCTGAGCTCCTGGATGATCCAGGAGCTCCCTGCCAGTGGATCATCTGGGCTGCTGGATCACCCAGGAGCTCCCTGCCCAGGCCACCTTGGCTGTGCACCTGCACTAATGCCTGAGGACCTCGGTCTTCCCATGCCTCTGCCCCTCCAGGACAGCCTTCCCCCTCCAGAGCTTCATCCCCAGTGCCTACAGCCAAAAATCGCTGCCCTGTGGCCGTGGCATCACCTGCCTGTGCTGGGTCGTGTTTCCCCCAGTGGGGGAAGAAGGGCAGCATTGTTGTCAGTGCTTTGCAGAGCCAGTCACAGCCTTGTTTCCTGCAGTGGGAACCAGGGAGTGAAGCAGGGATGGAACAAGGGACTGAGGAGCGGTGATGGATGGATCCCCGCTGCTGCTGAATGAGGCTTTGACCTGCAGCAAGGGCAGCTCTGCTCCCCTCAGTGCCCAGAGACACAGCACATACCTGGAGTCACGGGATCACGGAATCACTGGTGTTGGAAAACGCCCTGAGACCATCAAATCCTGCTTTTTCCAACAATTCCCACCACTAACCCCTGTCCCCGTGTGCCACATCCACGCGTACCCAGCTGGAGGCAGTGCCACTTTCAGTTCCTGATCCTTTCTGGAGCAGCTCGAGGTGCAGAGTGAGAAGCTCCCTGGCAGCTCACTGACAAATCAATAGTCAGCTATGAAGGAAGATGAAGAGTTAGTCCCTGGGTCCGTGGAGAGTAGGGCCTGCCCCACACACACAGATTTACTGAGTTTGCTGGGAGGTTTGGAGGGATCTCGGGAGCGTGGGAATGCCCTGGTGCATCAGCCAGAGCTCTGCCTTTTCCAATTACATCTTGCCAGCAGATTATGAAATCCTTTAATCTCGGCGCAGCGAAGCTGAGCTGCTGCCTTACAGACACTGCTCACTCCACATCTGCTGGAAACCACGTCCAAGATGAAAGCCTGGAGCCTCCCACACAGCTGCCAGCCGTCCCTTTTCCCCCCTCAGCTCCCGTGTGAGATGATGGCAGAGGTGGAAGAGGGCACAGCCCGGAGCTGTGGGACCTTGGCAAGCAGACACGGAGTTCCCAAAGTCACACAGGAGCGGGGACACGGTTTGGGGGTACAGGCCAGGGATGCTGGGCATGTGTGGGCTCCCAGCCTGCAAAGCCAGGCAGGGCTGCAGCTCCTTCCAGCCCCCAGAATGACTGGGACACGATGCTGCTGAGCCATGCAGCCTGCATCCCAGCAGGATTCATCCGCTGCTGGGGCCACATCTTCTCCTGGGGGCAGCCTGCAGGAGAGGCAGCATTTGCAGCAGCTTGCATTCCTGTGTCCTGGTTGGTGAGGAGACACAGCTCATCCCTCCTGCGGCTGTTTACACACCCGGGGTTATGTGGAATGCTGTGCCTGGGCATGGGGAGGTGTTGGAGCTCTTCCACTGCTGCTAATTATAGAGGAGTCAGCTGCTGGCAAACTGATCCATCCTAAATCCGGGCTTAGTGTGAGCTGTGCTGGCCCCTCCAGTTCCCCCACTTTGGATATGGGGTGAACCTTGCACTGGAGTGATTCTCTTGAACCTTGCACTGGAGTGATTCTCTTCCTGCCTTCCCGTGTGGCTGTGGGAGCTCCCCTTTCCTGTGCTCCCCTGGGCAGCCCCGCTCGGTTCACAGCCTGAAAAACCACAAAACCTCTGATCTGAGCCCAAAAGGGTGGCTGGAGCCTGAGGCCCTGCTGCTTGCCAAGCTCCTCGGCAGCAAGCTGGCACATGGAGATGGGGAGGGCAGGAGGGAAGTCAGGGGCATGGGGAGGATGAGGAGTGCCACAAACAGCTGAGCTGAACCACAGAACTGCCACAGAGGAGGGAAATGGGAAATAAACCCACTGGATCTCTGGGAATGCTGGTTTTGAGGGAAAGCAGCCAAATGCCTGCTGGACCCTCAGCATCCCTTCCCCCATGTAGAAGCCAAGAGGGTGAGAGGGTGAAGGGTTGTTGGTGTGGGAAAAGGAGCTGCAGCCCAAGCTGGGAACATCCCACTGGATATGTCCTTTTCCCACCAGGGAGGACAGGCTTTTCTCCAGGGCTGCTCCAGCCAACACCACTACCAGCTGGCCAAACACCAAGAAAAACCTAAGGAATGTCAACCCAACACTGCCAAGTTCCCAACTTGTGTGCTTCCATCTGCCCCCACAGAGGGCAGAGGTCCTCCCTGGGGACAGGGGTGACTCCTGTGACCCTGCCAAGAGCGGCAGCACTCTGACCAGAGGATGTTCGTGAGCTCCAGCACAATCTCCTGGTGACAGCGAAGGTGAGAAGGTTTTGGCAGCCATGGAACGTTCCTGTTCCGACCTTGGTTTAGACAAAGTGAAAATGCTCTGGGGCAGTGAGCTGGGAATGGCAGCAGGACCTGGGAATGACACCTCATCACCCCATACACACCATATCACCCCATACACACCATATCCCCCATACACACCATATCCCCATACACACCATATTCCCCATACACACCATATCCCCCATAGACACCATATCCCCATACACACCATATCCCCCCATACACACCATATCCCCATACACACCATATCCCCATACACACCATATCCCCCATACACACCATATCCCCCCATAGACACCATATCCCCCATACACACCATATCCCCCATACACACCATATCCCCATACACACCATATCCCCCATACACACCATATCCCCCCATAGACACCATATCCCCCATACACACCATATCCCCCATACACACCATATCCCCATAGACACCATATCCCCCATACACACCATATCACCATACACACCATATCCCCATAGACACCATATCACACCATACACACCATATCACCCCATACACACCATATCACCCATACACACCATATCCCCCCATACACACCATATCCCCCATACACACCATATCCCCCATACACACCATATCCCCATACACACCATATCCCCCCATAGACACCATATCACCCCATAGACACCATATCCCCCATAGACACCATATCCCCCATACACACCATATCCCCCATACACACCATATCCCCCCATACACACCATATCCCCCATACACACCATATCCCCCATACACACCATATCCCCCATACACACCATATCCCCCATACACACCATATCACACCATACACACCATATCACCCCATACACACCATATCACCCATACACACCATATCCCCCCATACACACCATATCCCCATACACACCATATCCCCCATACACACCATATCCCCATACACACCATATCCCCCATACACACCATATCCCCCGTACACACCATATCCCCCGTACACACCATATCCCCCATACACACCATATCCCCCATAAAGACCATATCACCCCATACACACCATATCACCCATACACACCATATCACCATACACACCATATCCCCCATGCACACCTCATCACCCCATACACACCATATCCCCCATACACACCATATCCCCATACACACCATATCACCCCATACACACCATATCCCCATACACACCATATCCCCCATAGACACCATATCCCCATACACACCATATCCCCCATACACACCATATCCCCATACACACCATATCCCCCCATACACACCATATCCCCCATACACACCATATCACCCCATACACACCATATCCCCCATAGACACCATATCCCCATACACACCATATCCCCCATAGACACCATATCCCCATACACACCATATCCCCCCCACACACCAAATCCCCCATACACAGAGGGGGCTCAGGGCTGTGCTCTGCAGGCTCCTGTGGGGTGGTCACCCCACAGTGTCCCTGCCCAGGCATCCCCGGGCTGGCTGAGGTGGCCACAATGAGGGTTCACTGTGCCCTCAGCCCCACGACCCCAGGAACCGTCCTAGGGGTCAGCCCCGAGGCCACTGCCACCACTAACACACTGTGACCCTGTGCTGACACCTGTGGGCAAGGGACTGTCCTCATGTGTCACCCTGCCTCCCTGGCACCCTGCCCTGCCTGGCGCTGTGTCCCTGCGTGTCACTCTGACCATACATGTCACCTCACCCTCCCTAGGTCACCGTGTCCCTACAGGTCACCCCAGCTGACATGGCACGCTGTTGTGTCCCTACAGGTCACCCACCTGACATGGCACGCTGTCCTTGCCCATCACACTGTCCCTGCTCCTGAAATGTCCCCTCTGTCTCTCTGCCACGTCTCATGCCCTGCCTGTATTGTAAATGTAGGTGAACTCGGTGGGAAGAAATAATGGTGTTTGATAATAATGCTGCTTGATTCTAATTTAGAAGGTTGAATGATTTCTTTACTATAACTATACTATAATACTTTAATATATCATTTAAAGGAGATACTAAACTACATACTTACTTTTTCTACCTACTATATTTAACTAATTCACAACTTGTGAATTTCTCTGAGAGTCCAGACACAGGTGGATTGGATTGGCCATCACCAGAATCTAATTAAACAATCACCCCAGGTAAGCAATTCTCTAAACACATTCCACATAGGAAAAACAAGGAGCAGAAATAGAAATTGTTTTCTCTTTCTTTCTCTCTGTGCACCTCTATGAAAAATCCTGAAAGAGAGAGAAATGTTCTTGCCACACCTACACATCCTTCCACAGCCCCTGCTTTCCCCCCATCCCGTTCTCTACCTCCTCCATCTTCCCATCACTCCCTTCCTCCCTCTCCACAACACCTCCATCCCCTCATTATCCCTCCACTGCTTCACTGCACCCCCCATTGCCCCCTCCATCCTTCCTCCACCCTCCTCTATTGCCCCCTCCATTTGTCACCCTCCTGTCACCTCCATGGCTCCATCCCCCTGCATCATCCCTGTCATCCTCCCTCCACCCCCTCCATCCCTCCTTCCATCACTGCTGCATCCCCACTCCCACCCTCCCTCTCCTGGGATTTCCATCCCCCTCCATCCCCCTTCACTCTCCCCATCATCTTCTCCATCCTCCTCTTGCCCCCTCCATTGTTCCTCCATCCCAATTCCATCTCCCCTCCATCCCTGCTGCATCTCCCTCACACCCTCCTTGGTCCCCTGGTCCCCCTCCATGGTTGGGGCTGTGCCTTTGGGGAGGGAACTGTCCCTTCCTGGAAGCTCCTCCTGGAGCTGGAGGACTTGGATAGTGCCAGGCAGGCCTGTGTATGGCAGCAAATACCCTAATTAATTGATTATGGGATAATCTCTGGTTCCAGGGAAGGAACGGGTGGCTGCTCAGACTCGATTAACCACAGAATGTTTAATCTCCCCCCACAGCCCCATAAGGCACCAGGATTATTCCCACTGGGATGCACCAGCCATGCCTGGTTGTGAGGGGACACAGAGACAGGGACAGCCCAGGGACCCCCAGACTCCACAGGGTGACCCTGCCCTGGCCCCACAGGGATGGGATGGGATAGGGGATTATCCCTGAGCTGGCTGCCAGGTCTGAGAAAAGAGCTCTGACCCTGTCAGAGTGCTGGGACTGGGCATCCCCTGCTTCTCCTGCCTCTGTCCTGCATCCTGTATCCCACATCCCTGATCCCCCATCACAGACCCTGCACCCTGCTTCCCTCATCCCAGTCCTGTATCCCACATCCCAGTCCTGCATCCTGTATCCCACATCCCTGATCCCCCATCACGGACCCTGCACCCTGCTTCCCTCATCCCAGTCCTGTATCCTGTATCCCACATCCCTGATCCCCCATCACGGACCCTGCACCCTGATTCCCTCATCCCAGTCCTGTATCCCACATTCCTGATCCCCCATCACGGACCCTGCACCCTGCTTCCCTCATCCTAGTCCTGTATCCTGTATCCCACATCCCTGATCCCCCATCACGGACCCTGCACCCTGCTTCCCTCATCCCAGTCCTGTATCCCTCATCCCAGTCCTGCATCCTGTATCCCACATCCCTGATCCCCCATCACGGACCCTGCACCCTGATTCCCTCATCCCAGTCCTGTATCCCACATTCCTGATCCCCCATCACGGACCCTGCACCCTGATTCCCTCATCCCAGTCCTGTATCCCACATCCCTGATCCCCCATCACGGACCCTGCACCCTGCTTCCCTCATCCCAGTCCTGTATCCCACATCCCTGATCCCCCATCACAGACCCTGCACCCTGCTTCCCTCATCCCAGTCCTGTATCCCACATCCTGCATTCCACAAAAGTACTCTCCATCACACATGCAAATCCTGCATCCTGCATTCTGCAACCCACATCCCAGACCTGCATCCTTCATCCTCAATCCTTCATGTGGAATCCTTCATCCTGCATTCCAGTGCTGCATCCCAGCCCAGAATCTCAGTCCTGCATTCCAGTGCTGCATCCCATCACTGGACCCCATCATCCCACATCCTGGTCCTGTATTCCAGTCCATCATCCCAGTCCTACATCCCAGTCCTACATTCCAATCCTTTGTCCTACATGCCGGTCCTGTATCCTTCATCCCATATCCCAGTCCTGTGCCATTCCTGCATTTGTGATCCCATATCCCAATCCTGCATTCTGTATCCTAACCCTGCATCCCAGCCCTGCCCGGCAGACCCGTATCCTCCATCCTCCATCCTCCATCCTAATCCCGCATTCCAACGCCGCATCCCGATCCCACATCCCGGTCCTGCATTCCAGTCCAGCATCCCAGTCCTGCATTCCAATCCTTTGTCGTACGTCCCAGTCCTGTATCCTTCATCCCATATCTCAGTCCTGTGCCATTCCTGCATTTGTGATCCCATATCCCAGTCCTGTGCCATTCCTGCATTTGCGATCCCATATCCCAATCCTGCATTCTGTATCCTAACCCTGCATCCCAGCCCTGCCCGGCAGACCCGTATCCTCCATCCTCCATCCTAATCCCGCATTCCAGTGTCGCATCCTTCATCCCACATCCCGATCCCACATCCCGGTTCTGCATTCCAGTCCAGCATCCCAGTCCTACATTCCAATCCTTTGTCGTATGTCCCAGTCCTGTATCTCAGTCCTGCATCCTGCATTTGCGATCCCATATCCCAATCCTGCATTCCATATCCTGTATCCTAATCCTGTGTCCCAGCCCTGCTCGGCAGACCCATATGCTTCATTTTATGTCCTAATGTCCTAATCCTGCATTCCAATGCTGCATCCAGATCCCACATCCCGATCCCACACCCCAGTCCTACATTCCAATCCTTTGTCCTACATGCCAGTCCTGTATCCTTCATCCCATATCCCAGTCCTGTGCCATTCCTGCATTTGCGATCCCATATCTCAATCCTGCATTCCATATCCTGTATCCTAATCCTGCGTCCCAGCCCTGCCCGGCAGACCCGTATCCTCCATCCTCCATCCTAATCCCGCATTCCACCGCCGCATCCCGCTCCCACACGCCGCTTCTGCGTTCCACTGCAGCATCCCAGCGCTGCACCCTCCGTTCCACAGCCCGATCCCCGCATCCCGAGCCCGGCCGCGGCACAAAGGCCGCACTACATCTCCCGGCGTGCCCGTGGGGTGGGTGCCGGTTGCGGGAGCGCGCTCGGGGGGCGCGGCCGCGGGAGCGCGCTCGGGGGGCGCGGGCGCTCGGGGGGCGCGCACCAATCGCGGCGCGGCCGCGCCCCGCCCCGCCCGCCCCATCCCCGCACCGGGCGGGGCGCAGCGGCCGCGCTGCCATGAGCGAGCGCCCGGCGGGGCCGCCCCGCCGCGCCCCGGCCGCCCGCGCCCCCCGCCCCGGCTCCGCCCCGGCCCCGGCCCCGGGCTCAGCCCCGGGGATGCCGCGGGGGCGGCGCGGCTGAGCCCCCCAGCCCCGCTGCGCCGCCGGCCCCGCCCGCCCGCCGCCATGGCCGGTAAGCCCCGCAGCGGCTGCGAGGCGCTCCGGGTGGTGGCCCGGTGCCGGCCCATGAGCCGGCGGGAGGAGGCGGCGGGATACGAGCGCGTCCTGGAGCTGGACGTGAAGCTGGGCCAGGTGAGCATCCGCAACCCCCGCGCCGCCCCCGGGGAGCTGCCCAAGACCTTCACCTTCGACGCCGTGTACGACGCCAGCTCCAAGCAGGCCGACCTCTACGATGAGACGGTGCGGCCGCTCATCGACTCGGTGCTGCAGGGCTTCAACGGCACCGTCTTCGCCTACGGGCAGACCGGCACCGGCAAGACCTACACCATGCAGGGCGCCTGGGCGGAGCCCGAGAAGCGCGGCATCATCCCCAGCGCCTTCGAGCACATCTTCACCCACATCTCCCGCTCGCAGAACCAGCAGTACCTGGTGAGGGCCTCGTACCTGGAGATCTACCAGGAGGAGATCAGGGACCTCCTCGCCAAGGACCAGAGCAAGAAGCTGGAGCTGAAGGAGAACCCCGAGACCGGGGTGTACATCAAGGACCTCTCCTCCTTCGTGACCAAGAACGTCAAGGAGATCGAGCACGTGATGAACCTGGGCAGCCAGACGCGCTCCGTGGGCAGCACCAACATGAACGAGCACAGCTCGCGCTCCCACGCCATCTTCCTGATCACCATCGAGTGCAGCGAGACGGGGCCGGACGGCGAGGAGCACATCCGCGTGGGCAAGCTCAACCTCGTGGACCTGGCCGGCAGCGAGCGCCAGAACAAAATGGGCGCCCACGGAGAGCGGCCCAAGGAAGCCTCCAAGATCAACCTCTCCCTCTCGGCCCTGGGCAACGTCATCTCGGCGCTGGTGGACGGCCGGAGCACGCACATCCCCTACCGGGACTCCAAGCTCACCCGCCTGCTGCAGGACTCCCTCGGGGGCAACGCCAAGACAATCATGGTGGCCACCTTGGGCCCGGCCTCCCACAGCTACGACGAGAGCCTCTCCACCCTCAGGTTCGCCAATAGGGCCAAGAACATCAAGAACAAGCCCCGGGTGAACGAGGACCCCAAGGACACCTTGCTGCGGGAGTTCCAGGAGGAGATCGTGCGGCTGAAGGCCCAGCTGGAGAAACGCGGGATGCTGGGCAAGAAGAGGAGGAGGAGCAGCCGGAGGAAGAAAGCAGTGGATGGAGAGGGCACCGTGGACAATGAAGGGGAGGACGAGAATGAGGATGGCCTGGAGAAGACCATGGAGAATTACTTGAAGGAGCAGAAGGAGAGGCTGGAAGAGGAGAAAGCCGCTATCCAGGATGACCACAGCCTGGTCAGCGAGGAGAAGCAGAAGCTGCTCCAGGAGAAGGAGAAGATGATAGAGGACCTGCGGAAGGAGCAGGAGGCCACGGAGCTGCTGGCCATCAAGTACAAGGTTCGTGTTGCCACCCGTGGTGACAGACGGGGTCGGGGTACCTGCTGTGCCCCCGGCCCTGGTGTGGAGTGGGAATGGATCCCAAGCAGGGAGCCGGGGGGAGGTGCCCGCCGCCGTGCCCAGCAAGGGCACCTCCCCAGCGAGGTGTCCAGGCAGGGTCCCCAAGGGCAGCCCCAGCCTCTGGCGTGGGGCTGGGGTGGCCCTCGGGCCTGCGTGGAGACCTGCAGGGGTGGGAGGGTCACTGGTGGCACGGCGTGCTCAGCTCTTGTCCCTTTCGGCACAACAAAGCAGCTTGTGTGGGAAGGGGGAGTGATGAGAGTGATGCTGCAGATTCCTCCCTGGTGGCCTCGGGAGTGAGCCCCGGGCTGGGGCTGCAGACACAGTGCCCCTGCCCCCACCTGCCCCTAGTTCTGTGCAGCTCCTCCCCACCCCAAATCCTTCCTGGCACCCCAAGCCAGAGCAGGGTGGATGGGGGCTCCACTGCTGGCTCAGGGATGCTCAGGGTGAGAGGGGCCATGGCAGCCCCAGCTCACCTCCCCCTGCCCCAGCCCTGCTCCTGACCCCACTGAGCTGTGGGGTCCTGCCCTCTGCCCATGGTGGCCATGGGGCTGGGACCACAGTGCCAGCAGTGGGGAGGGAGTCCCAGCACCCTGACCCTTGGCATCACACCCAGCATGGCCCCTCTGGCACAGCCCCACTGGCACAGCCCCTCTGCCACCACGCTGGCCCAGATGTGGGGACTGGGCTGGAGCCCAGGCAGGGGGGATCCCTCTGTGGGGAGGTCATGCCCAGGGTGCCAGGGCTGGGCAGGGGTCTGGACCCTCTTCCATGGCCAGGGTGATGTTTGTTGCAGCTCCAGGGACACGTGGCCGTGCCCAGGGATGTGTGATCGTGCCCAGGGATGTGTGATTGTGCCCAGGGATGTGTGATTGTGCCCAGGGACGCGTGGCCGTGTCTGGATGCCTGCACAGAGCCCGTGGGATCCCACTGGGACGTGCCACTGGGGCAGAGCCGTGGGCTGCTGGCTGGCACAGCGGCTGTCCCGTGGTGGCTGTCCCGTGACAAGTGTCCTGGCAGAGCAGGACGCCTGGCACGGGGTCTCTGCAGCCATCCCCCCGTGGCTGTGGGGTGCAGGCTGTGGGGTGGGGTGCAGGCTGTGGGGCGCAGGCTGTGGGGCACAGGCTGCCCAGCACAGTCTCCCTGCCTGGCTCAGCAGGGCTGGCTCAGGGCCACTGTGTGTCCTGGAACTGCTGAGTAACAAGGCAGGGCCGGAGGCGAGGTGACACCGTGTCCCTTTTGGTGGCCTTCAGTGCTGCTCCGCACACAGGGACCCTCTGGCTGTGGGGGTACAGAACAGTGACAGCAGAGAGGTGTCACCTCAGCGAGCACAAACCCCCTGTGCCAGAGGGGCACAGCCTGCTGTGCCACCCGCCCCAGCGGGCACTGCCCGTGGGACACCGCAGGGACACTGGGTGGCCTCACGGTGCTCGTGGGCAGCTTTGGCACACAGTGGGGCTGGCAAGGAGCTGCTGCTCCGTAGTGACCATGGCAAACACGGCTGAGGTGACAGGGGGACACCAGGTGCCTCCCACACCCACGGGTGACACGCTGTACCCCGTCTTGGTGTCACACTGGTGGGTGTGGGCTCTGCCTCTGCCACCCAGCTGGGATGTGTGGGGCATTGAGCTCAGAGAGGTGGGGTCAGCCTGCCCCAGATGTGCTCCTGGGTGCCCAGATGTGCCCCTGGGTGCTGGTGGCACAGCTGTGGGGTGCCCCTGGGTGCTGGGGGCACAGCTGTGGGGTGCCCCTGGGTGCTGCTGGCACAGCTGTGGGGTGTCCCTGGGTGCTGACAGAGCTGTGGGGTGCCCCTGGGGGCTGCTGGCACAGCTGTGGGGTGCCCCTGGGTGCTGCTGGCACAGCTGTGGGGTGCCCCTGGGTGCTGGGGGCACAGCTGTGGGGTATCCCTGGGTGCTGGGGGCTGCTGGCACAGCTGTGGGGTGTCTCTGGGTGCTGCTGGCACAGCTGTGGGGTGCCCCTGGGGCTGCTGACACCGCTGTGGGATGCCCCTGGGTGCTGCTGGCACAGCTGTGGGGTGCCCCTGGATGCTGGTGGCACAGCTGGGGGATGCCCCTGGGTGCTGACAGAGCTGTGGGGTGCCCCTGGGTGCTGGTGGCACAGCTGTGGGGTGCCCCTGGGTGCTGCTGGCACAGCTGTGGGGTGTCCCTGGGTGCTGACAGAGCTGTGGGGTGCCCCTGGGGGCTGCTGGCACAGCTGTGGGGTGCCCCTGGGTGCTGGTGGCACAGCTGTGGGGTATCCCTGGGTGCTGGGGGCTGCTGGCACAGCTGTGGGGTGTCTCTGGGTGCTGCTGGCACAGCTGTGGGGTGCCCCTGGGGCTGCTGGCACAGCTGTGGGGTGCCCCTGGGTGCTGGTGGCAGAGCTGTGTGGTGCCCCTGGGTGCTGCTGACAGAGCTGTGGGGTGCCCCTGGGTGCTGGTGGCACAGCTGTGGGGTGCCCCTGGGTGCTGACAGAGCTGTGGGGTGCCCCTGGGTGCTGGTGGCACCGCTGTGGGGTGCCCCTGGGTGCTGCTGGCACCGCTGTGGGGTGCCCCTGGGTGCTGCTGGCACAGCTATGGGGTGCCCCTGGGTGCTGGTGGCACAGCTGTGGGGTGCCCCTGGGTGCTGACAGAGCTGTGGGGTGTCCCCTGGGTGCTGCTGGCACAGCTGTGGGGTGCCCCTGGGGCTGCTGGCACAGCTGTGGGGTGCCCCTGGGGCTGCTGGCACAGCTGTGGGGTGTCCCCTGGGTGCTGCTGGCACAGCTGTGGGGTGCCCCTGGGTGTTGGTGGCACCGCTGTGGGGTGCCCCTGGGTGCTGGGTGCTGGTGGCACGGCTGTGGGGTGTCCCCTGGGGCTGCTGGCACAGCTGTGGGGTGTCCCTGGGTGCTGCTGGCACAGCTGTGGGGTGCCCCTGGGTGCTGGGTGCTGCTGGCACCGCTGTGGGGTGCCCCTGGGTGCTGGTGGCAGAGCTATGGGGTGCCCCTGGGTGCTGCTGGCACAGCTGTGGGGCGCCCCTGGGTGCTGCTGGCACAGCTGTGGGGTGCCCCTGGGTGCTGGTGGCAGAGCTGTGGGGTGTCCCTGGGTGCTGGTGGCACAGGGGACACTTCAGAGCTGGTGGCAGAGCTGTCCCTGTGGTTGGGAGATGGATTTTTGTGTGGGGTGTCCTGGGGACATCTGGGTCTGTCCCTGCAGCTGTGGGGGGCACAGGGTGTCCCCCTGCTCGTCACCCACGGACACCCGGGCACGGGAGCAGGGCAGGAGTGCACGGACATGGTGTGCAACACACACACACACACACACACACACACACACAGAGACACACACACACACACAGAGTGTGCACAGACACACAGGCACACAGAGACACACAGTGTGCACAGACACACAGACAGTGTGCACAGACACACACACACACACAGTATGCACACACACACACACAGTGTGCACAGACACACACACACACACACAGTGTGCACAGACACACACACAGTGTGCACAGACACACACACACACAGTGTGCACAGACACGCAGAGAGTGTGCACAGACACACAGACAGTATGCACAGACACACAGTGTGCACAGACACACAGACATACAGTGTGCATGTACACTCACAGTGTGCCTGTACACACACACACAGTGTACACGCACACACACACAGACACACACACACACAGACAGTGCACACACACACACAGTGTGCACAGACACACACACAGTGTGCACAGACACACACACACAGGCACACACACAGTGTGCACACACACACAGACACACACACAGACACACAGACAGTGTGCACACACACAGACATACAGACAGTGTGCATGTACACACACAGTGTGCATGCACACACACACACACAGTGTGCACAGACACACACACAGTGTGCACAGACACACAGACATACAGTGTGCATGTACACACACACACAGTGCACACACACACACACAGACACACAGTGTGCACAGACACACAGACATACAGACAGTGTGCACAGACACACAGACATACAGACAGTGTGCACAGACACACAGTGTGCACAGACACACACACACACACAGTGTGCACAGACACACACACACACAGTGTGCACAGACACACACACACAGTGTGCACAGACACACAGACACAGTGTGCACAGACACACAGACAGTGTGCACACACACACACACACAGTGTGCACAGACACACATACACACAGTGTGCACAGACACACACACAGTGTGCACAGACACACACACAGTGCGCACACACACACACACACAGTGTGCACAGACAGACATACAGACAGTGTGCATGTACACACACACAGTGCACACACACACACAGTGTGCACAGACACACAGACATACAGACAGTGTGCTCACACACACACACACATACACACACACAGTGTGCACAGACACACTGTGCACAGACACACACAGTGTGCATACACATGGTGTGCTTATACACACATACACACAGCATGTATACACACAGTGTGCACATACACACGGTGTGCATACACACACACAGACGTACAGACAGTGCACGTATACACATACAGTGTGCACACACACACGGTGTGCTTACACACACAGACACACAGACATACAGACAGTGCACATGTACACACAGGGTGTGCATACACACACATACACAGAGTGCACATGTACACACTGCACACACACAGGGTGTGCATACACACACAGACATACAGACAGTGCATATGTACACACAGCGTGCACACACACACACAGACGGTGTGCAAACACATGGTGTGCATACACACACATACACACAGACAGAGTGCATGTATACACACAGGGTGTGCACACACACACACACAACGTGGACATACACACACAATGTATACGCACAGGGTGTGCATACATACACATAAACACGCAGACAGCACGTATACACCCCGTGTGCACACACACATCGTGTGCATACACACACATACACACAGAGTGCATGTATACACACGGTGTGCAGACACACACACACGGTGTGTATACACACACATACACAGAGACATACACACAGCACGTATTTACACAGTGTGCACATACACACACGTTATGAACATACACACCCAGAGTGCGTGCACATACATACACACACATGTTATGCACATACACAAAGTGTGTGCACATGCACACACACACACAGTGTGCACAGACACCTGGTGCTCCCATGTGTACCCATGTTGGTGTGAACAGGATGTGCTCCCTTTGTGTGTGTGTTTTGCATTTCTGTGTGCACAGCTTCTGTGTGTGTGTATTTGTGTGTTTATGTGTGTGTTTGTGTATGTTTCTGTGTGTGTTTGTGCATTCTGTGTGCACAGCCCCACTGCTCTGTGCACAGCCCTTGTGTGTGTGTATTTCTGTGTATTTGTGTGCATTTCTGTGTGTTTGTGTGTATTTCTGTGTGTATTTCTCTGTGTGTTTGTGCATTTCTGTGTGTGTTTGTGTATTTCTGTGTGTGTTTGTGCATTTCTGTGTGTTTGTGCATTTCTGTGTGTGTGCATTTCTGTGTGTGTTTGTGCATTTCTGTGTGTGTATTTGTGTGTTTATGTGTGTTTGTGCATTTCTGTGTGTGTATTTGTGTGTTTATGTGTGTTTGTGCATTTCTGTGTGTGTTTGTGTGTATTTCTGTGTGTATTTCTGTGTGTGTTTGTGTGCATTTCTGTGTGTGTTTGTGCTTGTGCATTTCTCTGTGTGTGTGTATTTCTCTGTGTGTTTGTGTATTTTTGTGTGTGTTTGTGCATTTCTCTGTGTGTTTGTGCATTTCTCTGTGTGTTTCTGTATTTCTCTGTGTGTTTGTGCTCAGAGCAGCCCTTCAAGGATCACCCAGCCCACCCTGCCAGCACTGCCCAGGCCACCGTGTCCCCTGTCCCCAAGTGCCACATCCACAGGGCCTTGGAACCCCTCCAGGGATGGGGAGTCCCCCCTGTGCCAGGGCAGGACAGCCCTTTCCAGGTGGGAATTGTTCCCTGCCAGGGCAGGACAGCCCTTTCCAGTGGGAATTGTTCCCAGTTCTGTGCCAGGGCAGGACAGCCCTTTCCAGTGGGAATTGTTCCCTGCCAGGGCAGGACAGCCCTTTCCAGTGGGAATTGTTCCCTGCCAGGGCAGGACAGCCCTTTCCAGGAGGGAATTGTTCCCAATATCCAATCTAATCGTGCACAGCCTCCTCCCTGTCAGCAGGGCTCTGAGGAGAGGGGCACTGAACACTCCCACCTCCCTGAGAGCAGGGCTGGGGACAGGGGGCAGGGATGGGGACAAGGGGCAGGGATGGGGACAGGGATCAGGGGTGGGGACAGGGATCAGGGGTGGGGACAGGGATCAAGGATGGGGACAGGGATCAGGGATGGGGGTGACCACCAGGGATGGGGACAGGGATTAGGAGTGGGGACAAGGGGCAGGGATGAGGACAGGGATCAGGGATAGGGGTGGGGACAGGGATCAGGGGTGGGGACAAGGGGCAGGGATGAGGACAGGGGTCAGGGATAGGGGTGACCACAGCGATCAGGGGTGGGGACAGGGATCAGGAATGGGGGTGACCACAGGGATCAGGGATGAGGACAGGGATCAGGAATGGCGGTGACCACAGGGATCAGGGGTGGTGCTCACCACCCAGTGAGGCTGGCATGAGGCAAAGCCCGTGGATGGGGCTGGGGATCCCTGCCCTGCCCCCCTGCCCTGACCCTCTGTCCCCTGCAGGCCATGGAGAGCAAGCTGCTGATCGGGGGCAGGACCATCGTGGACCACACCAACGAGCAGCAGAAGATGCTGGAGCTGAGGCGGCAGGAGATCGCTGAGCAGGTGCCAGGGGGTGCCAGGGGGTGCCAGGGGGTGCCAGGGGTGTCCTGGGCCCACTCCCCGTGCCCGTCCCGCTCCCAACCGTGTCCCTGCCCCCCAGAAACGCCGGGAACGCGAGATGCAGCAGGAGATGCTGCTGAGGGACGAGGAGACCATGGAGCTGCGCGAGACCTACACGTCCCTGCAGCAGGAGGTGGAGATCAAAACCAAGAAGCTGAAGAAGGTGAGAGCACGGCAGGGGCAGGGACAGGGACGAGCAGGTCCCTCCCAGGGCTGCCCAGCCCCGGGGCAGGGCTGAGGTGCTGCTCCCCCCCAGCTCTACGCCAAGCTCCAGGCTGTGAAGGCCGAGATCCAGGACCAGCACGACGAGTACATCCGAGTCCGCCAGGACCTGGAGGAGGCCCAGAACGAGCAGACGCGGGAGCTGAAGCTCAAGTAGGTGTTGTGGGGGGCTTGGGGGTCCCCTGGCCTGGTGGCCCTGAAGAACTGGGTGTGCAGAGCAGGGTTGGGGGGCTCAGAGCAGGGCACAGGGCATGGTTGGGGGGCTCAGAGCATGGCTCAGGCAAGGTTGGGGGACTCAGAGCATTGCTGAGGGGCTCAGAGCAGGGTTGGGGGGCTCAGAACAGAGTTGGGGGGCTCAGAGCAGGGCACAGAGCAAGGTTGGGGGGCTCAGAGCAAGGTTAGGGTGCTCAGAGCAGGGTTGGGGAGCTCAGAGCAGGGTTGGGGGGCTCAGAGCAGGGCACAGGGCAGGGTTGGGGAGTTCAGAGCAGGGCTTAGGGGCTCAGAGCAGGGTTGGGGGGCTCAGAGCAGGGCTCAGAGCAGGGTTGGGGGGCTCAGAGCACGGCTCAGAGCAGGGTTGGGGGGTTCAGAGCAGGGCACAGGGCAGGGTTGGGGGCTCAGAGCAGGGTTGGGGGGCTCAGAGCAGGGCTCAGAGCAGGGTTGGGGGGCTCAGAGCAGGGTTGGGGGGCTCAGAGCATTGCTGGGAGGCTCAGAGCAGGGTTGGGGAGCTCAGAGCAGCGTTGGGGAGCTCAGAGCACGGCTCAGGCAAGGTTGGGGAACTCAGAGCATTGCTGGGGGGCTCAGAGCAGAGTTGGGGGGCTCAGAGCAGGGTTGAGGGGTTCAGAGCAGGGTTGGTGTGCTCAGAGCAAGGTTAGAGTGCTCAGAGCAGGGTTGGGGGGCTCAGAACAGGGTTGGGGGGCTCAGAGCAGGGCACAGAGCAGGGTTGGGGAGCTCAGAGCAGGGTTGGGGGACTCAGAGCAGGGTTGGGGGGCTCAGAGCAAGGCGGTGGCACAAGCCGTGGGCACTGGAGCTGTGTACTGGGTGAGCAGCACAGAGGGCATCCAAGAGTTGCTGAGAAAGGGGAAAAACCATAAAATGTTCCAGCAGAAACCCTGGCTGAGGCTGAACCTGGTGGGTGGCCGGGGGTAAGTGACCCCCGAGGGCACCTGGTGACCTGCTCTGTCCTCAGAGGGACAGCAGCTCTGGGGACTCAGGGTGACCCCTCTCCCTGGAGCTCCTGGCTGCCTGGCAGAGTTTTCCCTCCGGGAGCCTCCCACAGCCCCCGGGGGTTTGTTCTCACTTCAAACACTCCTCTCTTCCAGCGTCTTTGCAGAGTAAAACAGTTTCACTACAAACAGAATTCCATCTCCAGCTTTGCCCCTTCTCTCCTCTGACAAGCCACAGCTCACTGATGCAACTCGTTGCCTCAAAACAGTTTTTGACAGCTGCTCGACTTGCCCAAAAAACACAGGAGCAAAGATTCCCTCTTGGCATTGTTGAGCTTCCCTTGATTTTTAGGGAGGAGAGGAGGGAAGGGCCCTGGTCCTGCCTGGAGCCCCACAGCTCCCGGGCTCCTCTCTGGTGCCTGTCCTCTCCTGCCTCTCCCCTCTCCGTGGCTGCATCTACTGCTTCCACCTCTCCCCTTCCATCACATTTTCATCCTCCGGATGTTTCCTCTCCCTGCCATGTCTCCTTCTCTTCCTGCCTTTCCTCTCCCTTTCCCGCCTGTTTTCTGTCTGCTGTCACATGAACCCCATCCTCTCCTGCTCCTTCCCCATCTCTCCTGCTCCCTCAGGTACTTGATCATCGAGAACTTCATCCCTCCCGAGGAGAAGAACAAGATCATGAACCGCCTGTACTTCGACGGCGATGAGGACCAGTGGAAATTCCAGCCGCTGGTTCCCAGCGGAGGGTACGTCCGTGTCCCCGTCCCTGTCCTTGTCCCCAGGGTACAATCCCTGTCCCTGCCAGTGCTCACTGGTGGCCCCAGGGCTGGGGGACTCCTGCAGGTGCCCAAGGGTGGGACTGTCCCCAAGGCCAGCCCCGCGGCAGGGTCACCCTTCCCTCGCTGGCGCGGCGCTGCGGGCTCACGTCCCCGCTCCCTGTGCCCAGGAACAGCTCCCAGATGAAGCGGCGCCCGACCTCGGCCGTGGGCTACAAGAGGCCCATCAGCCAGTACGCCCGGGTGGCCATGGCCAGGAGATCCCACCCACGATTCCGGGTACGTGGGGACACCGCTGAGGGACAGCGCTGGGACGGTGTGCGGGAAATGCGGTGGGTGGGTGGATGGATGAGGGATGATGGATGATGGATGATGGATGGATGATGGATGGATGATGGATGGATGGATGGATGGAGGATGGATGGATGATGGATGGATGGATGGATGGATGGATGGATGGATGGATGGATGGATGATGGATGGATGGATGGATGGATGATGGGTGGATGGATGATGGATGGATGGATGGATGATGGGTGGATGGAGGGATGGATGTATGGATGTGGATGGATGGATGGATGGATGGATGGATGGATGGATGGATGGATGGATGATGGATGGATGGATGGATGGATGATGGATGGATGATGGATGGATGGATGGATGGATGGATGGATGGATGATGGATGGATGATGGATGGAGGATGGATGGATGGATGGATGGATGGATGGATGATGGATGGATGATGGATGGATGGATGGATGATGGATGGATGATGGATGGATGGATGGATGGATGGATGGATGGATGGATGATGGATGGATGTGGATGGATGGATGATGGACGGATGGACGGACATGGATGGATATGTGGATGGAGATCCGTGGATAGAAATCCATGGAGGGATCCGTGGATGGAGACCCATGGATGGATCCATGGATGGACATGGATAGATATGTGGATGGATGTCTATGGATGGATCCATGGATGGATGTGGATGGATGTGTGGATGTCTGTGAATGTGTGGATGGATGGATGGATGGATGGATGGATGGATGGATGGATGGATGGATGGATGGATCCATGGAGGGATGGGTGGATGGATGGATATGTAGATGGATGTCTATGGATGGACCCATGGGTGGATGTGGATGGATGTGTGGATGTCTGTGAATGTGTGGATGGATGGATGGATGGATCCATGGATGGATCCATGGATGGATGGATCCATGGAGGGAAGGATGGATGGATATGTGCATGGATGTCTATGGATGGACCTGTGGGTGGATGTGGATGGATGTGTGGATGTCTGTGCATATCTGGATGGGTGGATGGATAGATGGATGGATGGATGGATGGATGGATGGAGGGATGGATGGATGGATATGTAGATGGATGTCTATGGATGGACCCATAGATGGATGTGGATGGATGTGTGGATGTCTGTGAATGTCTGGATGGGTGGGTGTATGGATGGAGCTGATTGGAGAGCTAGAGGTGGATGGATGAAGGCAGATGGTGACTGGATGGGTGGAGGGATGGATAACACTGGGAGAGAAGATGGAGTGAACAAGCTCACGAGGATCTGGGCTACACCAATTCAAGCTCCCAGCTTTATCCTCCCAGCTCCTGGCTCTCCTGCCATTGGAGAGGACAGAGCTGCTCAGCGCTGGGAGAGCCAGAGCAGGGCCTTGAGCCCACAGCACAGCGCCAGGGCAGCCAGGAGAGGCTCCCACTGCCCCGGCAGCGCGGCTCACCAGAGCTGCAGCCGTGTTCTCCCCACGCTGACTCCGTGCTGGCCGTCCCTGTGCCCTGGGCAGGCTGAGAACATCATGTTCCTGGAGCTGGACCTGTCCCCCCCGGCCATCTTTGAGTTGGAGCGCAGCAGGGACCCGGCGGAGCAGGACCCAAGGGTGCTGCACCTGGAGAGGCTGATGCACCTGGACAGTCTCCTGGAGCGGCCGGCGGCCTCCCGCCTGCGCAAGTCCCGCTCCTGGTGAGTGACAGTGGCGCGGGGACACGGCCTGGGGGGGACAGGGGGGGACGGGGGGCCCGGGGCAGGCAGAGCTGGGAAGGTCCCGTCCCGTCGGGGCTGAGCTCGGGGGTGGAAATGCTGCTGAGGCTGTGCTGGGGAGCAGCTCTGAGCAGGAGGGACCTGGAGCTGCTGCAGAGAGCCCAGAGGAGCCCCCGGAGCTGCTGCAGGGCTGGAGCCGGGCTGGGAGAGCTGGGGGGGCTCACCTGGAGAGGAGAAGGATCCAGGCAGAGCTCAGAGCCCCTGGCAGGGCCTGGAGGGGATCCAGGAGAGTTGCAGAGGGACTGGGGACAAGGGACAGAGGGACAGGACACAGGGAATGGCTCCCAGTGCCAGAGGGCAGGGCTGGGTGGGAGATTGGGAATTGGGAATTGTTCCCTGGCAGGACCCAGGGGATGGTTCCCAGTGCCAGAGGGCAGGGCTGGATGGGATATTGGGAATTGGGAATTGTTCCCTGGCAGGGTGGGCAGGCCCTGGCACAGGGTGCCCACCCTGGATCCCTGGCAGTGCCCAAGGCCAGGTTGGACAGGGCTTGAAGCAGCCTGGGACAGTGGGAGGTGTCCCTGCCATGGCAGGGGTGGAACAGGATGAACTGTAAGCTCTCCCCAACCCAAACCATTCCATGATTCCATGATATTCCTACATCCCAGACCCAAGGTACCCTCCCACCCAGCAAGGGGGGTGCACAGCAAAGGAGCAGGGACAGAGCTGGATTTGGGCAGGGGGGAAGGCAGGGCAGGGCAGGGCAGCAGCCCCAGAGTGTCTCTGTGTCCCCAGGTGCCAGACGCCGCGGTCGCTGCCATCCTCCAGCACCCACGTGTCCCTGGCCTCCAGCTCCCCGTGTGCCACCCCTCTGCCAGGCCAGCAGTGACCTGCACGGGCACCTCGACCCGGACTGAGCCCCCGAGGGCCGAGGGGGGCCCGGCCCAGCGCCCATCCCTGTCCTCAGCTCCTTTGTGTGTGTTTGTGCCGGACACGGAACCACGGAACGGCCCCGGGCCAGGGCGGCTGCCCCTCCCTCCCTCCCTCCCTCCCTCCCCCTCCCTCCGTCCCCTGATCCGGATCGGTCACTTTATTTATTTAACCTATTTATTTATGGAGCGGGTGACGCGCGGAGGCGGGACTCGTGCTCGGACTGATGGACATCCAGGCTGGCAGTGGGCACCGTGCTGACCCGCCCAGGTTTGCCCAGCTCCCAGCCCTCCCCACACTGCCCTGGCACCGGGCTGGGTATGGGGACACTGCCCTGGCACTGGTATGGGTACGGGGACACCACCCTGGCACCGGGCTGGGCACGGGGACACCACCCCTGGCACCGGTCTGGGCACAGGGACACCGCCCTGGCACCAGGCTGGGCACGGGGACACCGCCCTGGTACCGGTCTGGGTACGGGGACACTGCCCTGGCACCGGGCTGGGTATGGGGACACCGGTCTGGGTATGGGGACACCGCCCTGGCACCGGTCTGGGCATGGGGACACCGCCATGGCACCAGGCTGGGTATGGGGACACCGCCCTGGTACCGGGCTGGCACAGGCTCCATCTGCCACGGAGATGTGGGACAAGGAGGTGACACCCGGGGCAGCGGTGGCATCGCTGTCCCCTGGACGTGGCACACGGAGGTCACCTCTGTCACCTCCTGGCTGGGACAGAATTCTGGTGGGTTGTGGAGGAGTGATGTGGGGTGGTGATGGGTAAGAGGGGGAGGCCCAGGACTGTGGGGTCGAGCCCTGCCCCAGCAGCTGTGGAAGCACTTGGTGTTCTGCAAAGCTGCTGAAAACCCGTCCTGGCGGTGCCACCAGCAGCTCTGCTGTCCCTGGGCTGGTGGGGCTGGGGACATCCCTGTCCTTCAGGAGATCCTTGTGCTGAGGGAGCCAGCCCTGCCTCTCCTGGCTCAGCAGACAGGGAGGGCAGCTCAGAGAGTGGGGAATGTCCTCTGGCAGCGAGGAGAATTCCTTCACAGGGTGGATGAGGCTGGAAGGGACCCTGGAGCTCATCCAGTCCCTGGGTTTCTCAGGGATGTGTCCAGGTGGGTTTGGAATCTCCCCGGGGAAGGAGACTCCAGCACTGCTCTGGGCAGGCTGCTCCCCTCAGGACAGGGGTGAGGGAGCAAGGCACGGGCCTGGAATGGATTCATCCAGAGGGAACCAGGAGCTGTGCCGAGCTCAGAGCCGGGCAGGGCCCTCAGCAGCCGTGTCCCATCCACACGTGGCTGTGCTGGGCCCTTCCCATCCCTGCACTGCCACAGGGATCTTCTCACATTGCCCTGCCTCGAGCTCTCCATCAGTGCCCTCTGCCCCACCCTTCCTGTGCCATCTGTGCCCCACAACACCCTCTGTCCCTCCAGAACCTCTGTCCCCTTCTCACCCTGCCAGGGGCACCTTGGCAGGCTGCAGCCAGGTCCGGGCTGTGCTCAGCCTGGCAGGAGGGAGCAGGGGACGGTGTTGCAGGAGTGACAGCAGGGTCCCTTCCATGCTGTGGGGTCAGCTCTGGCCACAGGGTGCCCCAGGGCATCCCCCAGAGCCATCCCGGGCCTGTGGAACCATCCCGGGCCTGTGGAACCATCCCAGCTGGACGGGGCTTGGAGCAGCCTGGGACAGTGGAAATGTCCCTGCCCAGGGCAGGGGTGGCCCTGGATGGGCTTTCAATCCCTTCCAGCCTGTGATTCCCTGATTCTGTGGAACACAGTGGCTGGGAGAGCTGGTTCGTTATTTCATTTCCTGGAAAGCATCTGGGAGTCGGGGTCAGGAAGCACAGACTCAATGAGGAGAAGCTTGGGGGACCTGCAGGAATAGAATTTCCTCCCTTTGCTGTTTTCCCAGTTCCCCTTCCGTGGATCAGCAGCTCCTGTAGCCCCAAAGTGATGAACCAGTGACCTTCTCTGGCCTCCCTTGTCACCCAGGGTGGGGAAAGAACTCAGGAGCTGAGGGTGCTGTGCCCGGGGAAGGGTGGCTGTGCCCAGGAGGAGTGGCTGTGCTCACACTGGGATCCCCTGGAAGCAGCCCAGGATGAGCTGGGACCCTTCCAGCACCCCAGGGTTGCTCTGGAGCCTCCCTCGCCCGGTGGCGTTCGGTGTCCATGTGTCCCCGGGGACCAGGGGCTGGGCCGGGGCTTCCTTTTGTTGTTGTTGAACTGTTCTTTTGGGGTTCAGGTTTGGCCGTTTTTCCGCGGGGAGGGGGGTGCGGGTCCGTTCCGGGTTCATGGACAAGGCGAGGGCCTCGATTAGGACCAAATTTTCGTGCCTGTTGCTCTGGTGATTTATTTAGAAATCAAAAGTTGACTGTCTGGTGGCCCATCCTTGTCACTCTATACATAGGAATATACAGGACATATTATAAATATATATATATTATACATAGTGTCTGGAGAGGCCGTTCCTGGCGGGATGGACGCTCCTCGCTGGGCGGTAACACAATAAAGGAATGGATAAAGGAATGGATAAAGGGATGAATAAAGGAATTAATGGATAAAGGAATGAATAAAGGAATGAGCAGCACTGCCCGCGCCTCCGCAGCCTCCTTGGCCCGGAGGGGGAGTGAGGCTTCCTTCCCCCGGGATTTCCTCCGGGATTCGGTTCCACCGGGCCGGGAGCTCCAGATCACCGACACGGACACCGGGAAGGGACCAGGAACAGCCCGGGGGCATCCCACGGACACGGCGGGGTGGGGACGGGAAAGGGAGATGGGAGAGGTGGGAGAGATGGGACAGATGGGAAAGGGAGAAATGGAAAAGGGAGAGATGGAAAAGGGAGAAATGGGAAAGGGAGATGGGAAAGGAGAGATGGGAAAGGAGAGATGGGAAAGGGAGAGATGGGAAAGGGAGAGATGGGAAAGGGAGAGATGGGAAAGGGAGATGGGAAAGGAGAGATGGGAAAGGAGAGATGGGAAAGGGAGAGATGGGAAAGGGAGAGATGGGAAAGGGGAGATGGGAAAGGGAGATGGGAAAGGGAGAGATGGGAAAGGGAGAGATGGGAAAGGGAGATGGGAAAGGAGATGGGAGAGATGGGAAAGGGAGATGGGAAAGGGAGATGGGAAAGGGGAGATGGGAAAGGAGAGATGGGAGAGATGGGAAAGGGAGATGGGAAAGAGAGATGGGAAAGGGGAGATGGGAAAGGGAGAAATGGAAAAGGGAGATGGGAAAGGGGAGATGGAAAAGAGAGATGGGAAAGGGAGATGGGAAAAATGGGAAAGGAGGGATGGGAAAGGGGAGATGGGAAAGGGAGAAATAGGAAAGGGGAGATGAAAAGGGGGAAGATGGAAAAGGGGGAACTGGAAAAGCAGATCTGGAAAAGGGGAGGGGGCCAGGAGGGTTTGGCCAGCGCTGCCAGGGGTGCCCAGGGTGGGATTTGGGGGGTCTGGGCAGGGGCAGGGGCTGCACTGGATGATCCCTGTGGGTCCCTTCCAGCTCAGGATATTCCATGATTCCTGTTGCTAAAGCAGTGCTGAAGTTTATTATCATCTTTGCAAAGTGCTCTGGGATTTATTGGTTACAAAGAATTCCTAAAGGGCCAAATGTTTTCACTCCTGAGTGGTTTTCACAGCACGAGGGGAGCCACGGCCACCAGGAATGTTCCATGTGCACTTCCCAAGAGAGAAGCTGTGTGGGAAGCCTTTGGTGCAGGAGGGTTTGGGGATTATTTGGGGTTTTTTTGTTGTTCCCTGACGCTCTCATGACACCCTGTGGGCTTCCCCCTGTACTACTGCAGCTGCAGAAACAAGAATTCCACTCTTGTCCTCCCCCGTGGCTCTTCACTTCTGCCACTGCATTTTTCTCACTGAATGTTTTCCCAAATGACAGCAGCAGAGTCAGTTAGGGATCTGACTGATATATTGGGTTTTAGCTTTTTATTTTTTTCACATTCTGTGCTGCTTTGGTCTGTGGGTCTGGGCTTCATGAGGGATGGTGATCTCTCTGCACAGAGCAGAGACAAAACAATTCCTGCTCCAGCTGGGCACCAAGGACAAATGATCCAAATCTCAGCCCCAAAAGCACAAACAACGTGGAATGAAGAGAGAAAAAAGAGAAAAAAGAAGGATGGGACTTCATGGGCTGGAGCTTTGGTTGGACAATTACCTCCAAATAGACAAAATGGACAAAACTTATAAAAATGCTCATGACCAAACCTGTGGTATTGACATTCTCTGGACAGACAGACACAGTTCTGTCTCTCAGGATTGCACAGGGAGAAGAAGAGAAAACAATATTTACCTCTGCTCCTTTGTTTGGCCCATGTGGAATGTGGTTGGAGATCGTTCACCTGCAGTGATGGCTGGGCTGGATTCTGGGGAAGTTGTTTGGGGTCAGTGACCAATGGATCCAGCTGTGTTGGGCTCTCAGCAGCTGGGTTGGATTCTGGTGAAGGTTTTTAGGGTCAGTGACCAATGGATCCAGCTGTGTTGGGCTCTCAGCAGCTGGGTTGGATTCTGGTGAAGTTGTCTGGGGTCAGTGACCAATGGATCCAGCTGTGTTGGGCTCTCAGCAGCTGGGTAAGGTTCTGGTGAAGGTTTTTTGGGGTCAGTGACCAATGGATCCAGCTGTGTTGGGCTCTCAGCACAGTTACGAGTTTGTAGTTCGACAGGTAAGTAAGAAATAAGTATGTAGAATAGGAAAGTATCTCTTTAAACAGTATATTAATGCAATATAGTATAGTTTCAATAAAGTTATCCTTCAGCCTTCTGATCTGGAGCAGACATCATCATTTCTTCCCTGAGTCGGGGTCACCGTTTTTACTGTACAAACCCTCTTTTTCTTCCCTCTTTTGCTCTGGTGCTGCCAGGGTGTGTCTCTTCAGCAAAAATCCATTTATTGCTGTGAACTCTGTCCAGCCTCTGTTCCATCCTTGCAGCTCAGCAGGTTCGGTGGAAGGTGGGACAGTGCAGGGGGAATAAACGGGATGGAGGCTCCAGGGTGGGTATCAGAGATGTGGAACGGCACAGAAACGTGGAATGGTTGTTGGAAGGGAGCTCAGAGCTCACCCAGTGCCACTCCTGCCGTGACAGGGACACTTCCACTGTCCCAGTGCTCCCAGTACCAGTGTCAGCCTGGCCTTGGGCACTGCCAGGGATGCAGGGGCAGCTCACCCTGCCAGGGAATGATTTCCTCCTGATATCCGAATTATTTCCAGGCTGGTCAGGAGAGGGGGCTGAGCCAGGACTGATGAGCTTTGCTTTTTATTGTCTTCTAATTGTCCTAACTCTAAATTTATTACTCTAATTGTATGTGAAAAGTGCATATTTTATGATTGGCTTTTTGCAAATATTACAATGAATATATTGTATGTGTAATGTTAGAAAGTTATGCTGTATTCATTCTCTTAAGTAGTGTGTTATATATAGTTTTAGGTTCCAAAATAATGTTAAAATAGAGATTATGTATGTGGGGGGAGCTTTTTTTTTAGATACTCACTTGAAAGAACACCTAAATGTTCCAAAGAAAAAGAATTTATAGTTTTCTTATCAGAAGAAGCTAATTTCTTCAGGCCTTGCTCAGACTTGAAGATTAAAGGAAACAGTTGACATACAATGGACAGAGTTTCTTGTTTTAAATAGAATGTATGCATAACCATGAAAAATATATGAATATGCAACAAGTGTATTGTTTTAAGGTTATTCCTTTGTTCACAAGGGATGCTTTTCACGACTTAATGTCTGAGAGCATCTGGACGTCTGTAATTCTTTGCTTTTTGTTGTCTTGTAATTGTCCTAACTCTAAACTTTATTACTCTAATTGTATTTTTATTTTTATAACCATTTTATTATTATTAAAATTTTAAAAATCAAGTGATTGGTGTTTTTCACACTGATCATCGCCCAGGTGCTGATCATGGGGTTGTGAATGACCTGGGATGGAGATCATGGAAATCCTCGGGCAGATCCATGTGAATGCAGCGTTCCTGTAAATTCCATCAAGGGATTCACCAACTCTGGACATGGAATTGTTCTTCCTCATCACCAAAAAAAGGAAATTTTATTAACATATGGACTCTGAATAGAAGAAAAGACCGATTACTGAAATCTTTGCTTCAGGCGGAATCGGGCTTGGCACTGTTCTTTCCTTGTGGCTGGCTAGATAGAATTTGACTGCAAAACAGATATTTTATCTTTTCATTTTAATTTGTCTGGACAAATATTCATTTATAACAGATATAATGGAAATCCTTGGGGAGATCCATGTGAGTGCAGCGTTCCCGTAAACTTCATCAAGGGATTCACCAACTCCGGACACAGAACTGTTCTTCCTCATCACCAAAAAAAGGAAATCTTATTAACATATGGACTCTGAATGGAAGTAAAGACTGATTACCGAAATCTTTGCTTCAGGCGGAATTTTCCTTATAAAATCCACTTGTGCCAGGGTGGAGGTGTGCAAACCTCTGCTGAGGCTGACTCCTTGTTGCACACCCAGGGCCGACCCCGGGCTTGGCTCTGTTCCTTCCTTGTGGCTGGCTAGATAAAATTTGACTGCAAAATAAACATTTTATCTTTTCACTTTAATTCGGCTGGACAAATTTCCATTTATAACACCGCGGAGGCGGCGGAGACCGCGCTGCGAGGGCGCGGCCGCGGCTCTGAGGGAGCCGCCGCCATCTTTCCCCCTCCGCCACCGCGGCAGCGCCGGCCGCGAGAGCAGCCGCCGAGCGCCGAGGAGGGAGCGGAGGCTGCCGGTGGCACTCGGTGGCGGCGGCAGAGCGGAGCTGTCGGCGCTGAGAGCTGTCACAAAGCGGGGACACACCGCCGCCAAAGCAAAACCTAATGCGCCCCCGCCGCCATCTTTCCTCCCCTCAGGCGCCGCCGCCATCTTTGTGTCCCCCCGAGAGGCGGGAACGCGGCCTGAGGGGAGGTGGGCGTGGCTAAACAGACCACGCCCCCCGCGCTGTGGGCGGGACGGCGGGCGGGAGGGGTCACATGACCGCGGCCCGTGCGCAGCCCGAGCCAACATGGCGGCGGCGGCGGGCGCTGAGGGCGCCGCGCTCGGTGCCGCTCTCCTTTAGGGGCCGCCGCCCCCGCCCCGCCGCACAGCCCTCCCCGAGCCCCGCCGCGTCCGACATGAGGGAGAAGGGCCGCAAGAAGAAGGGCAGGACCTGGGCAGAGGCCGCCCGGACGGTGCGCGGGGGGGCGGCGGGGCGGGTCGGAGGCCGCGGGGCGGGCCGGGCGCTCCCGGGGGTTGGCGGCGGGGCGGCCTCGGCCTCCGAGCCGGCCCTGCGGGGCCGTGGGTGTGTTGTGACCGGTTGCTCCGTGTTTCCCGGCAGGGATTTCCACGGGAAGCGGTGTGGGGGAGGGATTGGCGCTTGGGTTTGCTCTGGAGAGCGGGGGGAAGGCACAGGCGCGGCCCGGTGAGCGGCACCGGGGATTTGCGTTGTTCGCGGTGCTGTGGCCGTGATTCCGTGCAGCTGGAGCCGGGCAGGTGCGAGCTGCTGGGTTGGCCCGGCTCAGGGAGAGCTGCACATGCTAAAAGGCGATTTTTACCTCCCGGTTTCCCGGCGGGACAGGGTTCCGTGCTGTCCCCTCGCCTGGCTGGCAGTCCCTGTGCGCGCCGGGCACGGAGGGTGGAGAAAAGGGAAGTTGGGAAGCGGGACAGGAATGAGAGAGGAAACGCCACAAGTGCGACCCTGCTGAAACTCGCCCTTCCCAGGTCGGAATAAATCCCCTCACAGAGAGAGGGAGGAGCTGGGGTTCTGAGAACCCTCCTGGAAGAGGGATCTGTTCAAACAAGACTTGAAAAGTCTGGCTGGGAAGCAAATGTAAATAGAAACCTGCGGCTGAGACTTGCAAGAGATATTTTAATAAATAAATTCATGTGGACCTCGTGTTTAGAGCTTGAAAGGCATCAGAAGAGCTGCTGTGTTCAGGAGATGCAGTGCAGTTAGAGGTGTTTAAGAAATAATTTAATGGCTTGCAGGCACTCTGGTGTCGCTCTGCATGTGTTTTTGTGTATAAATTTTACAATTTCTTTTAAAAAAGCAGTGGCAGGGTCTCCAGTGGAGGGTAGAGGTGGGAGCAGCTCTTTTGCAGCCTCTGTGCACTGCTGTCCATCCTCTGAGCCCTTCCAGAATCCACCTAAGGGCTAAACCAGGTATTCTGCCCTCTCACCCCTGCAGGCTGCACGCTGCCCAGAGCCAGGGCACAGGCTGGCACAGGGAGGAAAGGATGGGCAAACCTGCCAAAACCCCGAATTTGGCACATCTGTGTGCCCAGCAGGAATGACAGAGGACTCTGGTCAAACTGCAGCTCCAGTCTCCCCGGGGTTTTGCTGAGTTTTGGGGCAGAAATCCTGGCTGGGGTTCTTGCTGTGTGCTGGGGCTTTGGAGGGAAGGTTGTACAGCTGTGCTAAGGAAGGTAAAAGCTCTCAGGTGCCTTGTCCTGCTTTTGGAAGGTGACATAAAACTGTCCCCTCTGTGTGGTGGTTCCCTCCCTGAGCTCTGAACTGGCTCTGGGGTGAGCCCAAGAGTCGCTGGGCCTGGGGCTGGGCCTGTCACAGGATCAGAGTTGGGCAGCTTGGAAAATCCCTCCCAGCCCATCCAGTCCAGCTGTGCCCAGGGCTCTGAGTGCCACATCCAGGAATTATCTGGACACCTCCAGGCACTCCAACCCTCCCTGGGCAGCCCCTGCCAAGGCCTGAGCGCCCTTTCCAGGCAGAAATTCCTGCTGCTGCCCACCCTGAGCCTGCCCTGGCCCAGCCTGAGCCCATTTCCCCGTGTCCTGTCCCTGTTCCCTGGAGCACAGCCCGACCCCCCCTGGCTGTCCCCTCCTGTCAGGAGCTGTGCAGAGCCACAAGGTCCCCCCTGAGCCTCCTTTTCTCCAGGCTGAGCCCCTTCCCAGCTCACCCAGCCCCTCCTGGGGCTCTGTTCCCTCCCCAGCTCCCTCAGCTGCTCCTCCCAGAGCTGCCTCTCCAGGCAAGCTTGTCCTGGGGATCTCCCCAGCTCCCTGCAGGGCAGCCCCAGGTCACCCCAGCTGGATTTTCTGGGGCAGGTCTGTCCCTCTGTCCCCCTGTGCCTCCTCTCCTACTCTCTCACCTCTGCACTGCTGCTCACAGGTGGTTGAGGCAGCTAAACCAGCAAAACCATTGTTTTTTATAATTAACTGCTGGTGCTGATCTGCTCCACTTCCATCCTCCTGGCCGGGAGTTTGGGGTTAGGCGTCCTCCAGTTGTGGGGGGTCATGGCAAAGCACTGAGGTAATTTATTCTTGGATTAACTGAATCCACTGGAGCAGCTCAGAGGGGAGACATGGATGTGGGAGGAGGGAATTCCATGGAAGAGCTGCTGTGGGGAGGTGTGGGGCTGCTCAGTGGGGCAGCAGAGCAGCAGGAGGTGAGGCCAGGGTCCCTGGGAGGGCAGGAAGTCACTGTTGATAAACAGCCTGTTCTCATTTCCTGCCTTGCTCTGCAGCTGCACAGAGCTGGGAGCTGCTGCCCGGGCTGGGACAGGGCCTGGGGTCTGCAGCTCCAAACCCACCTGCAGAGCTGCCCCATGCCCAGGTGAGCTCACCTGCAGTGCCCCATGCCCAGGTGAGCCCACCTGCAGAGCTGCCCCATGCCCAGGTGAGCCCACCTGCAGAGCTGCCCCAGCCCTGGGGATTCCAGCAGCACAAGGACCTGGAGCTGCTGCAGAGAGCCCAGAGGAGCCCCCAGAGCTGCTGCAGGGCTGGAGCCGGGCTGGGAGAGCTGGGGGTGCTCACCTGGAGAGGAGAAGGATCCAGGGAGAGCTCAGAGCCCCTGGCAGGGCCTGGAGGGGCTCCAGGAGAGCTGCAGAGCCCCTGGCAGGGCCTGGAGGGGCTCCAGGAGAGCTGCAGAGGGACTGGGGACAAGGGATGGAGGGACAGGACACAGGGAATGGCTCCCAGTGCCAGAGGGCAGGGCTGGGTGGGAGATTGGGAATTGGGAATTGGGAATTGTTCCCTGGCAGGACCCAGGGAATGGCTCCCACTGCCCCAGGGCAGGGCTGGATGGGAGATTGGGAATTGGGAATTGTTCCCTGGCAGGGTGGGCAGGCCCTGGCACAGGGTGCCCACCCTGGATCCCTGTCAGTGCCCAAGGCCAGGCTGGACACTGGGAGCACTGGGACAGTGGAAGTGTCCCTGCCATGGCACTGGGTGAGCTGTAATTCCATGATTCCATGGGTCCAGCGGGGCTGAGGTGCCCTGTTTGCACTGCTAACAGGACTGGGGTTTGCAGCACAGAGCTCTGTGGGGTGTTCTGGCATTGCTGCTCTTCCTGTCCCCGTGTTCAGCACCAGGGCAGAGCAGAGTGCTCCCTGCTGTCCCTGCTCTGCCCTGGTGGCTCTGTGCTGGTGCCACAGGGACCTGTCCCCACCCCATTCCTGGCTGGAAGCCCCAGTGAGGGGCAGCTGCTGCAGCCTGAGAGTGCCAGGATGGTTTAGGGGGAAGGGACCTTCAACCTCACCCAGTGCCAGCCCTGCCATGGCAGGGACACCTCCACTGTCCCAGTGCTCCCAGCCCCAGTGTCCAGCCTGGCCTTGGGCACTGCCAGGGATCCAGGGGCACCACAGCTGCTCTGGGTGATGCCTTGGGAAGGCTGAGCTAGAACAGAGGCTGGGCAGAGCTAAAGGACAAAGCAGGGATTTATTAAAGGATTTATTAAAGGATCTCCTCCATGGATCCACCTTGGGCAGCACCAGAGCCCAGCCAGGGCTGCACCCAAATGACCCAAAATGGCCCCAAAACGCACGAGCGCTCCCGGGGGCTCTCCCTGGGATCAGTTCTGCTCCATTGGCACCTTGGGGTTCATTGTCCAATTCCAGCTTTAGGTTATGAAGTCCCATCCCTGTTTTTCTCTCTTTATTCCACGGTGTTTGTTCTCCTGGGCTGAGATTTGGATCATTTGTCCTTGGTGCCCAGCTGGAGAAGGAATTGTTTTGCCTCCCTGCTCTGTGCAGAGAGCTCAGCATCCCTCATGAAGCCCAGACCCACACACCAAAGCAGCACAGAATGTGACAAATACAAAATCCAAAGCCTGAGGCATCATGGGCACCCCGTGCCAGGGCCTGCCCATCCTCCCAGCCAGCACCCCAATATCCCATCCATCCCTGCCCTTCCTCCCTGTGTGCTCCTACTCCATCCCATGGAAATTCTCTCTCCATCTTTCCTGTTCTCCCCTTGGGGCCCTGCAATCCACACTGAGGTCACCCTGGTGCTTCCCTTCTGCAGAGAACAACCCCAGCCTGGTCTCAGCAGAGCTGCTCCGTCCCTCTGATCACCTTGCTGCCTCCTCTGGACTTGCTCCACAGGTCACTCCTCCCTGACTGTTCCATGGGGAACATCTGGAGGCAGCTGTGGAGCACAGCTGGCTCCTCCTGCAGAACCTGCCGAGGGTTTTTCACTTCTCAGGGAGGTGTTGCACAAGGTGGTGCTGGACAAGGCTCAGGGATTAATCCCAGCTTGTGGAATGAGCTGATAGCTGGAGCTGGTCAAGGCTTCCCGGGTTTTTTTTCTGGAGGGGATTGTTTGTTGCTCTGTTGGGCTTTTTGGTGGTGCTTTGTTTTGTTTTTAAGACCCTGGGGATTATCACAGCTCCTTCCCTGTTCCCAGGCTGTGGCCAAGGATGAATTTCCAAGGCAGAGACAGAGCTGAGGTGAGGGCTGCTCTGTCACAGCTGTAAAATGCCTTTGCAGAGGTTTCTGAAGGACAGGTTAGGTGGTGGCCACAGCTCTGGGGACTGAGGCGCTGTCTGGTGTCCTCCCAGGACGTGACACAGCTCCGTGTCTGCTGCCAGGGAATTACCTTGGCACTGCTTCCAGGGAAACAGGCTCGTGGCTGAGCAGGGCTTGGCACAGACCCTGTCACATGTCCGTGGAGAAGGGCACTTTGCTTCACTCCTCACTCACACACATCCCCAATCAGCTGCAGCTCTTGCATGTGTTTTTCCTGATTTTTTTTTCAAGTTTTTCCTGGAGGATTTCTGTTCTGGGGGCAGCTCTGGGCCCCTCCTGCCAGGAGAGACCTGGAGGGGCTGGAGCGTGTCCAGGGAAGGGAACGGAGCCCCAGGAGGGGCTGGGGGAGCTGGGAAGGGGCTCAGCCTGGAGAAAAGGAGGCTCAGGGGGGACCTTGTGGCTCTGCACAGCTCCTGACAGGAGGGGACAGCCAGGGGGGGTCGGGCTCTGCTCCAGGGAACAGGGACAGGACACGGGGAAATGGGCTCAGGCTGGGCCAGGGCAGGCTCAGGGTGGGCAGCAGCAGGAATTTCTGCCTGGAAAGGGCGCTCAGGCCTTGGCACTGCCCAGGGAGGACTGGAGTGCCCATCCCTGGGGGTGTCCAGGGAATTCCTGGATGTGGCACACAGCGCTCTGGGCTGGGGACAAGGTGGGGATTGACACAGTTGGACTGGATGGGCTGGGAGGGATTTTCCAGCCTCAGGGATCCTGGGATTCTGCAATTTCCCAAAAAAGCCAGATTGCAGGTGTGAGCTCAGCTTCATCCTCTGACACCTGCACTTTGCTCCCAGGAGCTGCAGTGAGCTGAAATCTGCTTTAAGCTCATCCTGGGCATCTCCAACAGACAAATAAAAGCTGGAAAATGGTTCCTGTGTGGACACAGAACTCGTGAAGGATGAGGTGGAAGTGTAATCCCCTCTAATGGCTGGAGCAAAGCAGCAGACTACCAAATCCTCCTTCCAGTCACAATAATCCAATTATTGGCCTGCAGTTTGAGACACTCATTTCCAAGTTCCTTTGCTCCTGCTGGGAATTTTAACCCCTTGAAGAGCTCTGTGGGTTGCTGCAGATGCCATCCCCACAGCTGTGGGTGTTGGAGCTCAGTGGAGCCCATCTCTCATCTTTGGGGTGCCTGGCTGAGGTGGGGCTCCTTTGATTGCTGTTACAAGCACAATTAGCAGCACAGCCCTTTACCAGCTGCCCCAGGGCCTGGCTCTGGGCTGGGCAGGGCAGCCCAGCTTTCCCAGAGTGTCAGAGCAGCTGGAAAAGCCCTGGGATGTTGTTTCCCTGCAGAGCAGGGTGGGTGAGGACAATCCCCAGGCCTGCCCTGCTGCCTCTGCCAGCAGGATCCCGGGTGGGAGTGTGGGCAGCTCTTCACCAGGAGAGAAATTCAGTGCTGCTGAAGCATCCCAGAGACATTCTCTGTATTTCACAGAGTCACAGAACAGTTGGGGTTGGAAAGGACCTTAAATCTGGTGTCATGCCATGGCAGGGACACCTCCCACTGTCCCAGTGTCCAGCCTGGCCTTGGGCACTGCCAGGGATCCAGGGGCACCACAGCTGCTCTGGGAACTCCAGCCCAGCCCTGCCCACCCTCTCAGGGAGCAATTTCCTTGTTTAGGGCCATAAATGTACTGTAGGTGTGGGTTTTACCACAAGCTCAGCCACACTTTTGCTTTATTGTAAGAAATGATTCTCAGTTTTTAAAATTTTCAAAGGTTTATTAATACCTTATCAAAAATACAACAGCAGACTGAATAGAGATAATAGGCACTGGGAGCAGAGGATTTTTCCCACCATGTGCTCACCCACACAATGGAGGTTTTGCTTTTTTTTAACCCTTTAGCCCCTCTCAAAGTTCTGTCCATCCACTCCTTCTTCACTGTCCAGTGATGGAGATCACTGCCTTAAATCTTGATTGGAGGTCAGTGGGATTGCCATAGTGACAAATGTCCCAAACCCAGGGCACCCCTGGTAACTGCACAAGGGGGATAAAATATAACTATACATCTATAAAACTTCTCCTATCAAAAATAGTTAATATTTGCCTTTTAATTTGTGAGAGTCAGCCATGGCATCACTTACCTGTCACAGTGTGGTTTGTGTGATTTTGGTAGAAGGGATAAAACATAACTATAAATCTATAAAACTTCTCCTATCAAAACTAGTTGATATTTGCCTTTTAATTTGTGAGAGTCAGCCATGGCTTTACTTATCTGTCACAGTCTGGTTTGTGTGATTTTGGTAGAAGGGATAAAACATAACAATAAATCTATAAAACTTCTTCTAACATATATACATGATATTTGCCTTGTAATTACGAGAGTCAGCCACGGCATCACTCATCTGCTCTGATGTGTTGCATCTGATTCTTCATCAGAAGCAGAATTATTCTTGTGTCTTTTTCTGCCTCTGCTGGTTCCGTGGTTGTTTTGTCCCATGGCATGTTTGTGTAAAGAGGGAAATTCAAATTATGCAGGCCCCAGTGTGGCCCAGGCTGAGGTGTTGTTGTGAAAATTCAAATTATGCAGATCACCAGTGTGGAACAGGCTGACATGCTGTGGAAATTCAAATTGTGCACATCCCCAGTGTGACACAGGCTGAGATGTTCTTGTGAAAATTCAAATTGTGCAGATCCCAGTGTGGAACAGGCTGAGATGTTGTTGTGAAAATTCAAATTGTGCAGATCCCAGTGTGGAACAGGCTGACACGCTGTGGAAATTCAAATTGTGCAGATCCCAGTGTGGAACAGGCTGAGATGTTGTTGTGAAAATTCAAATTGTGCAGATCCCCAGTGTGACACAGGCTGAGATGTTGTTGTGAAAATTCAAATTGTGCAGATTCCAGTGTGGAACAGGCTGAGATGTTGTTGTGAAAATTCAGATTGTGCAGATCCCAGTGTGGAACAGGCTGAGCTGATGTGAAAATTCAGATTGTGCAGGCCCCAGGTGGCCTGGTCCTCACACCAGAATGCTTGAGGTGTAGATCTGCTTTTTCTACAATTTTCGGTTTTTCTGCTTCTCTGGGTCTGTGTGGAGGAGTAAGAATGGAAGGCCAAGAGTGTTGGAGTTCTGGTCAGGAGCTGAACCTGTGAACTTCTCTCTTTGGGGTATGTGAAAATTTATTTTCAGAGCACAGCTGGGACCTGTGTGTTCTCCTCAGGCTCTTCTGCCCGGTGTAATGGATATTTGGCATAAAATATCCACATTATTGATGTTCTGATAGCTGGGTATCCATGTCAGGGATGATGGTGCTGTCCCTGCAGGAGCCTGGGTACACAAGTTCCTTGTGTTTCACTGCATCCTGAATTCAAAACTGATTGCATGAGATGGCTTGGGAAAAACCATCCTGTTCCTTCTCACCTGTCCTGAAATTTGTGTTCTTTTATTGGGAAAACCATCCTATTCCTTCTCACCTGTCCTGAAATTTGTGTTCTTTCTTTGGGAAAAACCATCCTGTTCCTTCTGACCAGTCCTGCAGTTTGTGTTCTTTTATTGGGAAAACCATCCTATTCTTTTTCTCACCAGTCCTGCAGTTTGTGTTCTTTTATTGGGAAAAACATCCTATTCCTTCTCACCAGTCCTGCAGTTTGTGTTTTTTGGTGGGAAAAACCATCCTATTCCTTCTGCAGTCCTGCAGTTTGTGTTCTTTTATTGGGAAAAACATCCTATTCCTTCTGACCTGTCCTGAAATTTGTGCTCTTTCTTTTGGGAAAAACCATCCTATTCCTTCTTCTCACCAGTCCTGCAGTTGGTGTTCTTTTATTGGGAAATTGGGAATTGGGAATTGTTCCCTGGCAGGACCCAGGGAATGGCTCCCACTGCCCCAGGGCAGGGCTGGGTGGGAGATTGGGAATTAGGAATTCCTGGCTGGAATGGAATTCCCAGAGCAGCTGTGGCTGTCCCTGGATCCCTGGCAGTGCTCAAGGCCAGGCTGGACAGGACTTGGAGCCTTTGCCTATAAAGCTGATCCCATTCCAAGCCCTTTCATGGGGCTCCTTTGGCTGTGTGGCAGTGTGGAATAAAGGATTCACAGAGGATTAAATCCCCCTGAGCTCAATAATCTCAGTTTTAAAGCATTAACTCAGCCCAGCACTGGCAAAGTCTGCTTCCCTCTGGTGTGGAGTCATTCAGGGGCAGGGACAGGGGTCAGAGTCTCTCTGCTCTGTTTCCACCTGAGCTGCACATCCCAGTTCTTGCTGGGGAGCTGAACCCCAGACTCGTTCAGGGGGCAGCCAGGAGAGCTGTCCCAGCTCAGCAGTGGGTTTGTCTGTCAAGCAGGGACATTTTCACTCATGTGTGACCTGGGATGGTTTTTCCTCTCCTTGTTTAGCCCTTGTTTGGAGAGGCAGCTGAGGTACCTTGTGTGAGTGTGTGACTCCTGCTTTGGGGCACTCGGGGACTCTCTGGGGATGCTCAGCAGTGCTCTGGCTCTTCCAGTGCCTTATCGAGGCTTGAAGTGCTTCAGGAGTTGGTTTTCTTTATTTCTGTGTGCTGGGAGGGTTGGAGAGGCTTCCCTTCTGCTCTTGCTGTCAAACAGTGATTCTGCAAGGAGGAATTTCAGTACAAGGGTTTGGGTTGTAGATGAGCCCTTCAGTAACAAACTGACTTTATTTACAGTCTCCACACACAGTGCACCTCCCTTAACCGGGCAGCAAATGTCCTTCAAATGTCATTTGTTGTGACAGTTGAGGCCACTGAGGCTTCCTGTCCATCTCTGAGCTGTTGTTTTCTCAAGGCCTGTGGGCAGCTTTGTGTTTTCCAGCCTTAAAAGGAAGGGAGGAGGGATGAGGGCTGAGGGCTGAGGTTTCCCCTGAGCTCCAGAGGGGAAGGAAGGCTCTTCAGAACCCTCCAGAAGAGCTGCCTGGGCTTGGGTTGGCTCCAGGGTTTGGGGGCACCTTTATCCTCAGGGCTCTGGGCTGGGACAGGTTGGACTGGGTGATCCCAGGGGGCTGTTCCAGCCTCAGTGATCCCAGGACTGTGCCAGCCCTGCCCTTGCTCTGTCTCCAGCACCTCGAGGGTGTGAAGCTGCTTGGCAATCTCCATCATGAACATTTTCTTCATTGAAAGAAGAGGTGATGCTATTTTGAGCTGGGATTTTGAGCTGATCCCACTCCCCACTGTGGTGGTGCAGCCTGGGGAAGGAGCTGTGCCAGGGGTGTGAGAGCCCCTCCAACCCCATCAGGACACTTTGGACACTCTGAACACCCCACAGGAGCTCAGTGCCTCAGGGGACATTCAGGCATTTGGGACAAACAATGTTTCTCCCATTCAGAAAACACGTAAGAATCATAGAGTCATTTGGGTTGAAAAGGAAGTTTGTGATTATCAGGTTTAATCATTAATTCAGCACTGCCAAGTCCACCACTAAACCATGTCCCCAACAGCCACATTTTGTGTCTTTTTAATACTTTCAGGAATGGTGACTCCACCACTTCCCTGGGCATCCTGTTCCAGTGCTCAGCAATCATTTCTGTGTGAAATTTTCTCCTGCTATTCCATCTAAACCTTCCCTGGAGCGACTAGATGTCGTTTCCTCTTGTCCTCTAGCTGGGAGAAGGGACCCAACCCCACCTTTTGACAGCCTTCTTTCAGGTGGTTCTAAGGAGCAGTAATAATAATAATAATAATAATGATAATAATAGTACCCTCCTTTCCTCCAGGCTAAAGCAGCCCAGCTCTTTCAGCTGCTCCTCATGAGACTTTGCTCCTGGTCCTTTGCCAGCTCTGCTGCCCTTCCCTAGAAGAGCTGCTGGCAGGGAGTTCAGGGAAGCAGCGTGGCTGGGTTTGGGCCAAATTGTGCCAAACCTTTGCCAGGTGGCACTGGAGGTTTGGCTTCCTCAGGAAGTTCCTGTGAAGCAAATCCAAGCCCAAGCCATTTGTCAGCATTATTCAGCATGACAGAGTCACTCAGTAGACACAAATCAAAGATTTTTCACTTAAATCCAGTGGCAGTGAGCACATCACAAGCACCAGTCGTGAACATTTAAGTGGAGTGTGGTATGGAAAAACTTTAATACAGAAAATTTTTAATTTTTTTTAATGTAGGGCATTACATAAGGTAAACAAAGTGACTCAGAGCTGACTTCAAGCTGTTCCTAGAAGTACTTAGTGTAATTTGAAACCAGACTTCTAGTTAGTTCATGTGGACTTTTCCACATGTTCCTGTGGAAGGTTTTTGGAGATAATTTGAGCAGGTCACCGCGCTTCACATTAAGAAAAAAAACCCAAAAGAAAAAAGCAGGTTTTGATCTGGATTAAGCACAACTGGTTGCCAGAGGAGGCTGAGCCTAGCAAAATGAAACCAGAAATTATAAATATATCCAAGTAACAGAAGCAGCAGTGTAATAGCAAATCTTGGATCAGTCGGTGAGCAGCAGCAAAGTGCAGCACCACACTCTGAGAAGGGACAAAATCCTTGTCAGACTGGACTCAGCCAGATTCAGTGGCAGCAGCAGAGGTGGCTGTGCCATGGCAGAAATCCTGGCAGCTCCTGGTGGTGCCCTGCTGTGCCCCCTGCCCGGGCAGGAGGGCTGGGCACGGCTTCTCCTGGGGGCTTCTCTTGGGGGCTTCTCTTGGGGTCTTCCTTGTGGGGTCTTCCTTTTTGGGGTCTTCCTTTTTGGGGGCTTCCTTTTGGGGGCTTCCTTTTGGGGCTTCCTTTTGGGGGCTTCCTTGTGGGGCTTCTGTGCAGCTGTGGGACCCTGACCTCATCCCTGTCTGCTCTGGCTCCTTTTGGGGGTTTCCTTTTGGGGTCTTCCTTTTGGGGTCTTCCTTTTGGGGTCTTCCTTTTGGGGTCTTCCTTTTGGGGGCTTCCTTTTGGGGGCTTCCTTTTGGGGGCTTCTTTGTGGGGCTTCTTTGTGGGGCTTCCTTGTGGGGGCTTCCTTTTGGGGCTGCTGTGCAGCTGTGGGACTCTGACCTCATCCCTGTCTGCTCTGGCTCCTTTTGGGGCTTCCTTTTGAGGGCTTGGCTTCCTTTTGGGGTCATCCTTTTGGGGTCATCCTTTTGGGGTCATCCTTTTGGGGTCTTCCTTTTGGGGGCTTCCTTGTGGGGCTTCCTTGTGGGGCTTCTTTGTGGGGTCATCCTTTTGGGGTCATCCTTTTGGGGTCATCCTTTTGGGGTCATCCTTTTGGGGTCATCCTTTTGGGGTCTTCCTTGTGGGGCTTCCTTGTGGGGCTTCGGGGCTCCTGTGCAGCTGTGGGACCCTGACCTCATCCCTGTCTGCTCTGGCTCCTTTTTGGGTCTTCCTTGTGGGGGCTTCCTTGTGGGGGCTTCCTTGTGGGGGCTTCCTTGTGGGGGCTTCCTTGTGGGGGCTTCCTTTTGGGGGCTTCCTTTTGGGGTCTTCCTTTTGGGGGTTTCCTTGTGGGGCTTCCTTTTGGGGCTTTGGGGCTCCTGTGCAGCTGTGGGACTCTGACCTCATCCCTGTCTGCTCTGGCTCCTTTTGGGGGCTTCCTTTTGGGGGCTTCCTTTTGGGGGCTTCCTTTTGGGGGCTTCCTTTTGGGGGCTTCTCTTGGGGTCTTCCTTGTGGGGTCTTCCTTGTGGGGTCTTCCTTGTGGGGCTTCCTTGTGGAGCTTTGGGGCTCCTGTGCAGCTGTGGGATCCTGACCTCATCTCTGTCTGCTCTGGCTCCTTTTGGGGGCTTCCTTTTGGGGGCTTCCTTGTGGGGCTTCCTTGTGGGCACTGGGACAGGTGACAGTGGGACAATAGTGACATTTAATCTCCAGCTGCATCCCCAGCAGCTGGCCAGCGGGCACATGGTGGCACTGGGACAGTGGTGGCACTGGGACAGTGGTGACACTGGGAAATGGTGACAGTGGGACAGTGGTGGCACTGGGACAATGGTGACACTGGGGCAGTGGTGACACCGGGACAGTGGTGGCACTGGGGCAGGTGACAGTGGGACAGTGGTGACACTGGGACAGTGGTGACACTGGGAAATGGTGACAGTGGGAAATGGTGACACTGGGACAGGTGACAGTGGGACATTGGTGACATTTCATCTCCAGCTGCATCCCCAGCAGCTGGCCAGCGGGCACATGGTGGCACTGGGGCAGTGGTGACACTGGGAAATGGTGACAGTAGGACAATGGTGACACTGGGAAATGGTGACAGTGGGAAATGGTGGCAGTGGGACAGTGGTGACACTGGGACAATGGTGACAGTGGGACAATGGTGACAGTGGGACAGTGGTGACACTGGGACAATGGTGGTACTGGAACAGTGGTGACACTGGGACAGTGGTGGCACTGGGAAATGGTGGCACTGGGACAGTAGTGACACTGGGAAATGGTGACACTGGGACAATGGTGACAGTGGGACAGTGGTGACACTGGGACAGTAGTGACACTGGGACAGTGGTGGCACTGGGGCATGTGACAGTGGGACAATGGTGACATTTCATCTCCAGCTGCATCCCCAGCAGCTGGCCAGCGGGCACGTGGTGGCACTGGGACAGTGGTGACACTGGGAAATGGTGACAGTGGGACAGTGGTGACAGTGGGACAGTGGTGACACTGGGACAGTGGTGGCAGTGGGGCAGGTGACAGTGGGGCAGTGGTGACACGGGGACAATGGTGGCACTGGGACAGGTGACAGTGGGGCAGTGGTGACACTGGGAAATGGTGACAGTGGGACAGTGGTGACACTGGGACAGTATTGACACTGGGAAATGGTGGCACTGGGACAGTGGTGACACTGGGACAGGTGACAGTGGGACAATGGTGACATTTAATCTCCAGCTGCATCCCCAGCAGCTGGCCAGCGGGCACATGGTGGCACTGGGACAGTGGTGGCACTGGGACAGTGGTGACACTGGGAAATGGTGACACTGGGACAATGGTGACACTGGAAAATGGTGACACTGGGACAGTGGTGACACTGGGAAATGGTGGCACTGGGACAGTGGTGACACTGGGACAGTGGTGACACTGGGAAATGGTGACAGTGGGACAATGGTGACATTTCATCTCCAGCTGCATCCCCAGCAGCTGGCCAGCGGGCACATGGTGGCACTGGGGCAGTGGTGACAGTGGCCAATGGTGGCATTCAGACAATAGTGACATTGGGACAGTGGTGACAATGGGAGAATGGGAACTTGTGACATTGAGACCATGGTGACAGTGGGAAATGGGAAATGGTGACATTGGGACAATGGCAAATGGTGACATTGGGACAGTGGTGATGATGGGAAATGGTGACATTGGCACAGTGGTGACAGTGGGAAATGGTGACACTGGGACATTGGGAAATGGTGACATTGGGACAGTGGTGACAGTGGGAAATGGTGACACTGGGACATTGGGAAATGGTGACATTGGGACAGTGGTGACAGTGGGAAATGGTGACAATGGGACATTGGGAAATGGTGACATTGGGACAGTGGTGACAGTGGGAAATGGTGACAATGGGAAATGGTGACATTGGGACATTGGTGACATTGGGACGCTGGTGACAATGGGAAATTCAGGGATGTAAGCTCCAAGACCAGAAACCCAGAGTGGTTCTGTAGGGGTTCACTCCTGGTTTTCCCCACAAAAATCCACCCTAGACACCAAACCTCTCCTGGCCTGTGGGGCTGCTGTAATCCTGCTGGGATTTGGGATAATCCTACTGGGATTCGGGACAATCCTGCTGGGATTTGGGACAATCCTGTTGGGATTCGGGACAATCCTGCTGGGATTTGGGACAATCCTGCTGGGATTTGGGACAATCCTGCTGGGATTCAGGAGAATCCTGCTGGGATTTGGGACAATCCTGCTGGGATTCAGGAGAATCCTGCTGGGATTCGGGACAATCCTGCTGGGATTCAGGAGAATCCTGCTGGGATTTGGGACAATCCTTTTGGGATTCAGGACAATCCTGCTGGGATTCGGGACAATCCTGCTGGGATTTGGGACAATCCTGCTGGGATTCAGGACAATCCTGCTGGGATTTGGGACAATCCTGCTGGGATTTGGGACAATCCTGCTGGGATTTGGGACAATCCTGGTGGGATTAGGGATAATCCTGTTGGGATTCAGGACAGTCCTGCTGGGATTTGGGACAATCCTGCTGGGATTCAGGACAATGACAATCCTGTTGGGATTTGGGACAATCCTGCTGGGATTCGGGACAATCCTGCTGGGATTCAGGACAATCCTGCTGGGATTCAGGGCAATCCTGCTGGGATTCGGGACAATCCTGCTGGGATTCAGGAGAATCCTGCTGGGATTCAGGACAATCCTGCTGGGATTTGGGACAATCCTGTTGGGATTCAGGAGAATCCTGCTGGGATTCAGGACAATCCTGCTGGGATTCAGGACAATCCCGTTGGAATTTGTTCAGACGGAGGGGTTGGGCTGGATTCCTGTGGGTCTCTTCCAGCTCAGGATATCCTGTGATTCTCTGGAGCTGTTTATTCTCCATTTGGAGCTGGCTTTTCCAGGAGCTGGCTGGGAGCTTTGGAAGCTGCTGGGAGCTCAGGGCACTTTCAGAATGACCATGGTGTCTTTTGACAGTTGAGCAGGGAGGTCCCCAGGGAGGGAGGTGGCTCTGGGATGTCCCAGTTGGACAGGGAGGTCCCCAAGGAGGGAGGTGGCTCTGGGATCTCCTCCTCTGCTGCTCCTCCAGCCCTTTCCGAGCCGTGTGACAGCTCAGTGTGAAATGTGGCCTTTCATGGCACCTGGCTTCTGATGATGTTGGAATCTGTGGGTATTGGTGATTCTGAGATTGTAGAAAGTCTCTGTCTTTCTGCCCTGTTGCCAAAGCAGAAGCCATAATTGGTCTGTGCTGTTTCCAGGTTGTTTATTCTGTTTATCTCTAACATGTTCTGCTGCCCTGCCGCAGCTCTGTCCTGCAGGGCAGCGTGTGGGGCTCTGCCCTCAGTGGGATGTTACAAACATTAAATACCACAAACTACCTGTGCTGGATTTACAATAACGTGCCAATATCTGTCACCTACGTTGGACAGTGTGTCCCCAGCCTGAACCAACAGAAAAATGCCAACACCACAGTGAAACATGGAGGGCATGAAGAAGGAGGAAAAGGACAAGACACACCCAATTTCCTCCATCTTGTCCCCTTTGAACCCCTCATCTAGAAACCTAAAATTTTACTTTTGCACCCGTGTCACACTTAATTATTTCTCTTATCAAACACTCAGAGCTGGTAATTCATCCTGTAAGATTGAAAACTCTTTTCCATGGACAGAGATCACAGCCAGTGTCTCTGGGGGCTCTGTCCAGGGGGGTTCCTGATCCCTGCCAGGGTCCCAGACCTGCCAGGGCAGCCAGAGGGAATTCCTGGATTCCCACATGATGCCAGGGGATTGTCCACTCCTCCCTGACCTCCTTTCTGCGTGAAAGCTGGTCAGCATTTGGCTAATTGGATGAGTGGAGCAGATCCTGCAATCTGGGTCAGGTCCTTCCCCCCGGGGCTCCTGCCGTGTTTTCTGGGGTGACTGAGCAGGAATTTCACATCCACTCTGGGCTTTTCCAGCTGACCCACTTCTGTCTCAGGCTGGCCCTGAGGGGTGATTCCATTGCAGCCTCTTGGAATGCTCTCCTGGGAAGGGATGTGGGGCTGAGCTGTAACCAGATGATCGAGTTTTCTGCCTGATGCAGGTGGGAACTGCTCAGCTGCTGTGCCTTCGTGGATTTAGGAAGTTTAAGTTCTGTTTCCAGGAAGGAACCCGAGTGTAAGTGCTGATTGTGTTTGTAACATCAGTTATAAATCCAGTTTTAAATCCCTCTTTGCATAAGGGAATAACCAGTAGGAGGAATTCCAAAGTGCATTTTTGCCAAAGCGTGCTGAGAGTATTTGTGCTCTGAGGTGCTCCTTCACATCCAGCCGTGCAGGATCTCTGGATTAAACCTTGATGGGCTGGTAAAAACACCCCCAAAGAACCCCTTCAAACACAGCTTTTCATTCTGAACACTGGCACGATGCCCTGTCAGCTTTAGGTGGCCCTGCCACGGCAGGGGTGGCACTGGGTGGGCATCGAGGTCCCTTCCCAGCCAGACCACTCTGGGATTCAGTGTTGGTGCTGCCCCTGCTGAGGGGTGGATCAGCCCCTGTCCCTGTCCCTGTCCTGCCCCACCTTTCCTGAGTGAGTCCTTGCCCTGGTGTCACGTCCCCGTGGTGTCCTGTGTGTCACCGTGATGTCCTGTGTGTCACCATGATGTCCTGTGTGTCACTGTGACATCCTGTGTGTCCCCCTGGCGTCCTGCCTGTCCCCGTGGTGTCCTGTGTGTCCCCACAGTGTCCTGCCTTTCATTGTGGTGTCCTGTGTGTCACCATGGTGTCCTGCCTGTCCCCTGGTGTCCTGTGTGTCACCATGGTGTCCTGCCTTTCATTGTGATGTCCTGTGTGTCACCATGGCATCCTGCCTGTCACTGTGATGTCCTGTGTGTCACCACAGTGTCCTGCCTGTCACTGTGATGTCCTGTGTGTCACCATGGTGTCCTGTCTGTCCCTGTGGTGTCCTGTGTGTCCCCACAGTGTCCTGCCTGTCCCCGTGGTGTCCTGTGTGTCCCCACAGGGTTCTGTGTGTCCCCGTGGTGTCCTGTGTGTCCCCACAGTGTCCTGCCTGTCACTGTGATGTCCTGTGTGTCCCCCTGGTGTCCTGTGTGTCACCATGGTGTTCTGTGTGTCCCCACGGTGTCCTTTCTGTCCCCGTGGTGTCCTGTGTGTCACCATGGTGTCCTTCCTGTCCCCTGGTGTCCTGTGTGTCCCCACAGTGTCCTGCCTGTCCCCTGGTGTCCTGTGTGTCCCCATGGTGTCCTGCCTGTCCCCGTGGTGTCCTGTGTGTCACCGTGGTCTCCTTCCTGTCCCCGTGGTGTCCTGTGTGTCACCACAGTGTCCTGTGTGTCCCCGTGGTGTCCTGTCTGTCACTGTGATGTCCTATGTGTCACCACAGTGTCCTGTCTGTCCCCATGGTGTCCTGTGTGTCCCCCGGTGTTCTGTGTGTCCCCACAGTGTCCTGCCTGTCCCCATGGTGCCCCTCCCTGGGGCTCCGTGCCCCTCCCTGGGGCTCCAATCCCCTCCCTGGGACTCCAATCCCCTCCCTGGGGCTCCGTGCCCCTCCCTGGGGCTCCGTGCCCCTCCCTGGGGCTCCAATCCCCTCCCTGGGGCTCCGTGCCCCTCCCTGGGGCTCCGTGCCCATCCCTGGGGCTCCGTGCCCATCCCTGGGGCTCCAATCCCCTCCCTGGGGCTCCAATCCCCTCCCTGGTGCTCCGTGCCCATCCCTGGGGCTGCATTTCCCTCCCTGGGGCTCCCTGCCCCTCCCTGGGGCTCCGTGCCCATCCCTGGGGCTCCGTGCCCATCCCTGGGGCTCCATACCCATCCCTGGGGCTCCGTGCCCATCCCTGGGGCTCCAATCCCCTCCCTGGGGCTCCAATCCCCTCCCTGGGGCTCCAATCCCCTCCCTGGGGCTCCAATCCCATCCCTGGGGCTCCGTGCCCATCCCTGGGGCTCTGTGCCCATCCCTGGGTCTCTGTGCCCCTCCCTGGGGCTCCGTGCCCATCCCTGGGGCTCCGTGCCCATCCCTGGGGCTCCGTGCCCATCCCTGGGGCTCCATTCCCATCCCTGGGGCTCCGTGCCCATCCCTGGGGCTCCATACCCCTCCTTGAGGCTCCGTGCCCATCCCTGGGGCTCCGTGCCCATCTCTGGAGCTCCAATCCCCTCCCTGGGGCTCCGTGCCCATCCCTGGTGCTCCGTGCCCATCCCTGGGGCTCCGTGCCCATCCCTGGGGCTCCATACCCCTCCTTGGGGCTCCATACCCCTCCTTGGGGCTCCGTGCCCATCCCTGGGGCTCCGTGCCCATCTCTGGAGCTCCAATCCCCTCCCTGGGGCTCCGTGCCCCTCCCTGGGGCTCTGTGCCCATCCCTGGGGCTCCAATCCCCTCCCTGGGGCTCCAATCCCCTCCCTGGGGCTCCAGTCCCCTCCCTGGGGCTCCAATCCCATCCCTGGGGCTCTGTGCCCATCCCTGGGGCTCCAATCCCCTCCCTGGGGCTCTGTGCCCATCCCTGTGGGAGTTGGTGGAAGAGCAGCTTTTTCCTTTGGGAATTCTTGAGTCCTCCCATTCTGTTCCAAAGTTTGGAAATGCCAGTGGACAGCACGGCCAGAGCAGGAGGGATCCTCTGGGCAGCAGGAAGCAGAAAGTGAACTTGGAGTTCAGCAAAACCAGAATTAAAAGGGGTTGGAAGAATCATTGGGGTGGGGAAAGCCTTCCAAACCCAACCAAGGCGTAAAGTGAGGAAATGGATTTTCCCCTGGTGATCCTGGATTTTTTGGAAGCAGAAAACTGGGCCAGCAGGGGTTGGGACGAGGTGATTTTAAGGTCCCTTCCAGCCCCAACCATTCTGTGATTCCTGGACCAGGACGGGGTTCAGGATACTCAGTGAGGAGTGATAAAACAGGGAATTGTTGTAGGGAGAGCTCCCCTGGCACAGGTGCCCAGAGCAGCTGTGGCTGCCCCTGGCAGTGCCCAGGCCAGGCTGGACAGGGCTTGGAGCAGCTGGGACAGGGAAAAGTGTCCCTGCCATGGCAGGGGTGGCACTGGGTGAGCTTTAGACTCCCTTCCCACCAAACCAGTCCAGGATTAACGTTTCTGGTTAACAATGAGCCGAGTTTCCTCTCAGACTCTGTCTTATTTATTTACACACAGTGACTAAAAATGACTCTGGTGAAGGTCTGGGATGGGATTTAAAGGGCAGAGGAGAGGGGAGAAGGCACTTAAGGTGTATCAATTCTTTAAAGGTGTATCTGTTTTGTTGAGAGTCTGTTTAATCCTCACTCCTGGTTCTTCTAGACCAGCCTGTCAGGCAGCTGCTGCAGCTGGAGGTGTGAAGTGCTTGGTTTATCTGGGAGGCTGAGAGCTGCTATGAAACATTTCCTGGAGAGCGCAGCTGAGGCTCTTATCAGGGCAGTGCCCCTGATCTGGGCTGGCACCTGCTCTGGCTGTCCCCAGGGCTGGGCTCACCCAGCACAAGAGCTCTGATGCTGGGCCAGGACAGCAGCGGGGTTAGCCACAGAGCCAGGGAGGGTGGGAACGGCCTCCAGGATCAGGGAGTGCAGCCCAGTGCTGGGCTCTGTGCCTTGTGCTCTGGGATTGGTGTGCTTTGGGGGTTCTGGGATCCACCCGTGTGCTTTGGGGGTTCTGGGGTCCACCCGTGTGCTTTGGGGGTTCTGGGGTCCACCCGTGTGCTCTGGGGGTTCTGGGGTCCACCTGTGTGCTTTGGGGGTTGTAGGAACCACCCGTGTGCTTTGGGGGTTCTGGGAACCACCTGTGTGTTTTGGGGGTTCTGGGATCCACCTGACTTTTGGAAACACATCCTGAGTCCCTCATGGGGGACACTCAGGACAGGAGAGACCTGGAGGGGCTGGAGCGTGTCCAGGGAAGGGAACGGAGCCCCAGGAGGGGCTGGGGGAGCTGGGAAGGGGCTCAGCCTGGAGAAAAGTGTTGGAATCTGTGGGTATTGATGATTCCGAGATTGTAGAAAGTCTCTGTCTTTCTGCCCCGTTGCCAAAGCAGAAGCCATAATTGGTCTGTGCTGGTTTCAAGGTTGTTTATTCTGTTTATCTCTAACATGTTCTGCTGCCCTGCCGCAGCTCTGTCCTGCAGGGCAGCGTGTGGGGCTCTGCCCTCAGTGGGATGGTACAAACATTAAATATCACAAACTACCTGTGCTGGATTTACAATAACGTGCCAATGTAACACCCCTCAGTGGGATGGTACAAACATTAAATACCACAAACTACCTGTGCTGGATTTACAATAACGTGCCAATATCTGTCACCTACGTTGGACAGTGTGTCCACAGCCTAAACCAACAGAAAAATGCCAACACCACAGTGAAACATGGAGGGCATGAAGAAGGAGGAAAAGGACAAGGCACACCCAATTTCCTCCATCTTGTCCCCTCTGAACCCCTAATCTAGAATCCTAAAATTTTACTTTTGCACCTGTGTCACACTTAATTATTACTCTTATCAAACACTCAGAGCTGGTAATTCATCCTGTAAGATTGAAAACTCTTTTCCATGGACAGAGATCACAGCCAGTGTCTCTGGGGGCTCTGTCCAGGGGGGTTCCTGACCCCTGCCAGGGTCCCAGGCCTGCCAGGGCAGCCAGAGGGAATTCCTGGATTCCCACAGAGGTGGAGCAGCTCTGCCCTGGCTGAGGTTCCCTGGTGGAACACAGCCTTCACTGGGGGTGCCTGCTGACAAATTAATCAATTGTGCTGCTGCTGCTGCTCCAGGCTGAGCCACATCCCGGGAAGGAAAGCTGGGATGGCACAGTGCCCACGAGGAAAATGCCCAGCAGAGTTTGGTGTGGTGGAAATGGCCCTGAGTGCCCCGTGGATGGGCTCTCAGCACTGCTTCACTCCTCTCCTGATGTCACCAGCTGCACTGAAAAGCTGAAATGGAGGATGGAAATGGAGGTATTCTTCATTTCTGGCCTTCCCTGGGCTGCCAGCTTGGGATGCAGCTCCAGGCTGGTGAGGATGAGCACAGCCCAGGGGGTGATGGAAACCAAAACCTGCACTGGCCTGCCTGAGATCACTCTGCAAACAGCCCAGCTCTGGATCCTTCTGCTGTGGGCTTACAGCAGAGCTGGGGTGAGTGGGAATGAGAGACTTTGAGTGATTAGTTATTGGGCTAAAAAAGTGAAAATAAGCCCCACTCAATCTTACAGAGCATCTGGGGCTGCCCCTGGATCCCTGGCAGTGCCCAGGGCCAGGCTGGATGGGGCTGGGAGTGACCTGGGGTGCTGGAAGGTATCCCTGCCATGGCAGGGGTGGCACTGGATGGGCTTTAGGGCCCCTTCCCACCCAAACCATTCCGTGGTGGGAAATGGGGACAGTGGTGACGACGGGAAGCGGTGACATTGGGACAATGGTGACATTGGGACAGTTTTAACATCACTTAAGAGATTTTCTAACATGGGGCCATCAGCTGGAGCCTCCAGAGCTGAAAGGAAGGATTTGTTCTGGGAGCAGGGAGGTGCTGCAGCTCAGCAGGGCCTGGCAGAGCCTTCCCAGGAGAGCTGGACTGGGATGTCCTGCTGGGATGGATGTCCTGCTGGGATGGATGTCCTGCTGGGATAGATGCCCTGCTGGGATAAGCTGCTGTTCCTGAGGGAATGAGGGCCAGGTCCTGCAGGGCTGTGGGTTCTGCTCCAGGGAGGAATGGGAGCTGCTCCTCTCCTTCTGCAGAGTCACCCTGGGCTTTGTGCTGAGCACTCTGGGCTGAGCCTGAGCCAGGCCTGGCTTTGATGTGCTGGGCTGGGGTCAGAAGCTGATGGTTTAGAGGAAACCAGACATTTCCTGCCCATCCTCCTCCCCAGCACAAATTCGGCCTGAAATATCCCAGTGACGTGTGCCATTGTGGGTGTGGAGTTGGTTAGAAGTGTGTGATGGCACAGGGTGGAAAACTCAGAGTTTGGGGTTTTAGGATATAATAATATAGAGAGAGCTGAGATGGAGGTTTTAGGGCAGTGCCTGCTTCTTCTCCAGGGTTTGGGTGGTATTTTGTAATTGGACAGAAAAGACTTTGAGGGATCAGTTATTGGGTTAACAGTGAAAATAATCTAGGTGTCATTTCTTAATTAGATAATTTAGCCTTAAAAGACCCTGTACCAAGAGATGGCCATTGTGTGCCTTGTTAGTGAAAGACTGCAGAACTCACTGCTGTGAGACCTTAACATAAATAAAAAATAATAAACACCTGGCTCTGACTGTGAACCATCATCTCAAGTACTTTCAATCCTGACCTCAACAGAGGCAGAAAAAAACCCCAAAACCCAACATTGATTGGTGCCCCCTGTGAGGACACCTGTTGAGGGTGGGACCTCCCTGAAGAAACAGAAATGAGGTGCAGCTGTGAGCTAAAAGGAACACCCCAGCAGTGTCAAACCCCATTTCCTTCAGCTTTAGCACTTCCAGCCACGCTGTTGAAGGTCAGCAGAAGGATTTGGAGTTTTGGAAGTGTGGCTGAGGTACTGGGCAGTTCCTGCAGCATTCCCAGTGCAGTTCCTGCAGCATTCCCAGTGCAGTTCCTGCCTGGGGAGCTGCAGGAGCATTTCATTCTGCAGGAAGTGCTGTCTGAGGAAATAAAATGGGAATTGCACTGAGAAAAGTCCTTTAGCCAACCTCTGGAACCTCTCTGCTCCTTCAGGGGCTGCTGGGCAGGTGTGGAGGGTCTGTAGTTCTCCCTGGGTTGTGTCCTTGCAGAAGTGCAAGCCATGAAATGGAGGTTTTGGTGCAGCTGAATGGAAATTCAGAATGCAAAGGAATAACTGCCATGAAATGGAGGTTTTGGTGCAGCTGAATGGAAATTCAGAATGCAAAGGAATAACTGCCATGAAATGGAGGTTTTGGTGCAGCTGAATGGAAATTCAGAATGCAAAGGAGTAACTGCCATGAAATGGAGGTTTTGGTGCAGCTGAATGGAAATTCAGAATGCAAAGGAATAACTGCCATGAAATGGAGGTTTTGGTGCAGCTGAATGGAAATTCAGAATGCAGAGGAATAACTGCCATGAAATGGAGGTTTTGGTGCAGCTGAATGGAAATTCAGAATGTAAAGGAATAACTGCCATGAAATGGAGGTTTTGGTGCAGCTGAATGGAAATTCAGAATGCAAAGGAGTAATTTCCTCTCGATCTGCTCTTTCTTGCCAGGTCCTGGAGAAATATCCCAACACACCCATGAGCCATAAGGAGATCCTTCAAGTTATCCAGAAAGAAGGACTTAAGGAAATCAGGTGAGTTGAGTTAAGCAGGAAAACCCAGTGATGCCCTGGTTCCAGCTTGGTGCAGTTTGCTGCTTACCCTCAGCTCCTGAGGAGTTTTGGGGCTGAAATATTTCAGGTTTGGAATCTGGATCCTGTTTCCAAACAGCTCCCAAGTGTTTTTCCCCAGTGAGCTGGATAAGGTCATCCCTGATTCCCAGGTGTGCAGGGCTTGGCTGCAGCTCCTTTAGAGGATAAAAATAAAGGACTTGGCTGCAGCTCCTTTAGAGGATAAAAGGATAAAAAAAAAAGTTCCTTTATAGGAGAAACCAGCTCTGGTCAGGGGCTTCAGGGACTGAAGGAAACGTAACAAATTTTAATTTCTGCTTTAAAAAAGAAGTGAATGGTCAGTTTGACCTAAGAGTTAGCCAGGGAGTAACAGAGCAGCCTCAGTTAAAGATTTTTATCTGGAAAACTGGATTCCAGGTGCTGTTCTCCCTTGTGTTACCTGCAGGGGGGTGTGGTTATTCCTCAGGGACACTCCTGGTCCCTGGAGCAGTCTGGTGGGATGCTGGGCATAGCAGAGCCAGCTCCATCAAACCCATCTGGTGTGGCCACGGAGCAGCTCCTGAGCTGCTCAGCTGGGTTCCAAAGCCCTGGAATCCTGGTGGGAATCAGCTCTCCCAGGCATCAGTGAGGAGCAGTAATCCATGTGAAGGGCAAAGCATTTCTTCAGTTTCCTGAGAGCAAAGAAAAAGAGAGGGGCATAAAGAGGATGGGCTGGGCTTGCTTATCTATTTTGGAATTAAGCAGCCATCCTAAATTTGGCTTAATTGTGTTTTCCACTCCCCTTTGCCAGCTGGATGCAGCAATCCTTGTGCTTTGCAGGAAATAGTCAGGGGCCACTGCAGGAGCTGTGCTGTCCCACTGGAGCTGGGGATTAGCTCCCAGGGCTGTCAGCTCTGGGAAATGTGGGATTTATCCATCACAGGGATCCCAGGGGAGCTCATTCAGCTCCTGGGGAGTGACCAGAGGGAGGGAGGGACAGCCAGGCCTTGGGGGCAGCTGCACTTCTGTGCCAGACAGGGTTAAACACTAGACAGACTGTTAAACCAGGCCCTGTTAAACCAGGCCCTGTTAAACCAGGCCCTGTTAAACCAGGCCGTGTTAAACCAGGCAGTGTTAAACCAGGCAGTGTTAAACCAGGCCCTGTTAAACCAGGCCCTGTTAAACCAGGCCCTGTTAAACCAGGCAGTGTTAAACCAGGCCGTGTTAAACCAGGCCCTGTTAAACCAGGCACTGTTAAACCAGGCCGTGTTAAACCAGGCAGTGTTAAACCAGGCCCTGTTAAACCAGGCCCTGTTAAACCAGGCCCTGTTAAACCAGGCAGTGTTAAACCAGGCCGTGTTAAACCAGGCCCTGTTAAACCAGGCACTGATAAACCAGGCACTGTTAAACCAGGCAGTGTTAAACCAGGCACTGTTAAACCAGGCACTGTTAAACCAGGCATTGTTAAACCAGGCAGTGTTAAACCAGGCAGTGTTAAACCAGGCATTGTTAAAAACTAGATAAGGTTAAACCAAATTCACCAACTGCAGCTCAGTCAGACTGGAAATGGACTGGTCAGACTGGAAATGGACTGGTCAGCCTGGAGGGGCACTGGTCAGCCTGGAGGGGCACTGGTCAGACTGGAAAGGCACTGGTCAGACTGGAAAGGCACTGGTCAGACTGGAAAGGCACTGGTCAGACTGGAAATGGACTGGTCAGCCTGGAAAGGCACTGGTCAGACTGGAGGGGCACTGGTCAGCCTGGAGGGGCACTGGTCAGCCTGGAGGGGCACTGGTCAGACTGGAAATGGACTGGTCAGACTGGAGGGGCACTGGTCAGACTGGAAAGCACTGGTCAGCCTGGAGGGGCACTGGTCAGCCTGGAGGGGCACTGGTCAGACTGGAGGGGCACTGGTCAGACTGGAAATGGACTGGTCAGACTGGAAAGGCACTGGTCAGCCTGGAGGAGCACTGGTCAGACTGGAAATGGACTGGTCAGACTGGAAAGGCACTGGTCAGACTGGAAATGGACTGGTCAGCCTGGAGGGGCACTGGTCAGATTGGAGGGGCACTGGTCAGCCTGGAGGGGCACTGGTCAGACTGGAAAGGCACTGGTCAGACTGGAAATGGACTGGTCAGACTGGAAATGGACTGGTCAGACTGGAAATGGACTGGTCAGCCTGGAGGGGCACTGGTCAGACTGGAGCTCACTGGTCAGCCTGGAGGGGCACTGGTCAGACTGGAAAGGCACTGGTCAGCCTGGAGGGGCACTGGTCAGACTGGAAATGGACTGGTCAGCCTGGAGGGGCACTGGTCAGACTGGAAAGGCACTGGTCAGCCTGGAGGGGCACTGGTCAGACTGGAAATGGACAGGTCAGCCTGGAGGGGCACTGGTCAGACTGGAGGGGCACTGGTCAGACTGGAAAGGCACTGGTCAGCCTGGAGGGGCACTGGTCAGACTGGAAATGGACTGGTCAGCCTGGAGGGGCACTGGTCAGACTGGAAAGGCACTGGTCAGACTGGAAATGGACTGGTCAGACTGGAAATGGACTGGTCAGCCTGGAGGGGCACTGGTCAGCCTGGAGGGGCACTGGTCAGACTGGAGGGGCACTGGTCAGACTGGAAAGGCACTGGTCAGCCTGGAAAGGCACTGGTCAGACTGGAAAGGCACTGGTCAGCCTGGAAATGGACAGGTCAGCCTGGAGGGGCACTGGTCAGCCTGGAGGGGCACTGGTCAGCCTGGAAATGGATAGGTCAGCCTGGAGCTCACTGGTCAGCCTGGAGGGGCACTGGTCAGCCTGGTGGCAGAGCACAAGGGCAGCAAACAGCCAGCATTGACCCTGATGAAGCTTTTTACTAAAATCCCGTGGTTTGGGGGCAGAGCCCCGGGCAGGAGCCCAGGTGGGACTCAGAAGATCCAGTCTGTGCCTGCTCAGGGCAGATTTTGGACAAACAGCTAAAAAAAGCAGAGCATAAATGCAGCTGTGCCTTTTATCCTTCTCACCCTCCTCCTTTTAGAGCTGATGTGGGGCTGGGCTCAGCTCTGGGAGTTGTTTTCCTCTCTGAAGGAAGGTGTTTGTGGGAGCAGCCAGGTGGGAAACTCCAATTTCAGCTCTTCCCCTTGGCCACACTGGGATGCTGGCAGGGACCTTTGCTTTTCAATATTACTTTGATATTTCAAATATATATTTGTTATATTTAACTTACAGAACTATAAATTATATATATACATATAAACATATATATATTTATAAACATATATTTATAAAAATAAATATATTTATAATATAAATTTGAAATACAAATGTGTCTATTTAGACAGACATTATTTTGGTGTAATAAGGCTTTCTTTAGGTTAAAAGCTGAAGGATGGTCACATTTGAAGCAGTTAAATTGCAGTCAGGGCCAGGATTTGTGCTGAATTGGGCTTCTGGTCAGGCATAGCCCATGACAAGATAGGCTTGACACAAAGCAGCTTTTATTAAATCAGATTCCTGGCAGGGAGGAATAAAAGCTGCCAGGTGAGCTGTGGAGCTCCCACGTGGGAGTTCAGGGAGAGCCTCTGGCAGGGGCTGAGGGGCTGAGTCTGTTCCCAGTGCAGCTGGCTGTTAGACAAACCCAAGTGCAGATTAATTTGGGAGCAGAGCACTCCCACACAGCTCCTCACCCCAAAACCCTGCCAGCTGGGACTTTGGGGTGTGTTTGTTGTGGGTTGGAGCTGCCCAGCCTGGGAGGGGTGGGAGTGATGAGTTCACACCACCTTTCACTGCAGCCTGTTGGAAATCCCAGCTCAGGAGAGGTTTGGGAGGGACAAGTGGCCTTCCCCCAGCCTGGGGAGGAGGCAGAGGGATGGGGAGCCCAGTGGGGTGGTTTTCCTCTTCTCCAGGACAGTCCCTGGGCAGGAGCTGCTGGGGGAGAGCTCAGAGGGCTTGGAAGGTTTGGAATTGCAGGAAATCAGGGATTGGGGGATTGCTGCCATGTTCAGGACAGTTTGGGGGGGTTTGGATGAGAGCAGGGCTTTCCCAAGATTGTTTAGTAGCAGGGGAATCCTGGCTGAGCTCAACTGTAATTAGGATTTTACCCTGTTACTCAGGGGATTTCAGTGGTGACATTTGTGAAGGTGAGGCCAGGACTCAGAGGAGTTGAGTCTGCATTCCTCAGACATCCCAAACTCCCCGTTTTTGTGTGATCTGTCCCCCCTTCTCCTCATTTGCCTGCTGGGACAGGCTGCCCTGCTCCCTGGAGAGCCTGCAGGCCCTGCTTGCATCCTTCCCATGGGATCCTTTCCATGGAATCCATGGAAAAACGCCCCTGGGGGGCTGCAGGACCTGCCCCACTGCCAGCTGCGTGCCCTGGGGGAGGCTGGCACTGCCAGGGAGGGACAGGGCTGGAGCAGCAGCCAGCTGGGGATGTTCCTGCCAGGGATAAGGGGCACTGAGGCAGCAACGGGAGTCACCTCTGGCTGCTGAGGAGTCACTTCTAAAATCAGAAATTTCAATTTGTTCTTGGCTTTCCTTGGTCTCCCTGGGTGTTTTAAGATCAGTGTAAGAGCATCTGATGGAAATGAGCTTTTTGGGAGGTATCTCTGCTGGTTTTTCCTCTCAACAGCCAATAATACTCTTCTTTTTTTTTTTTTTATCCCTTGGATTTTATGTAGAGCACCATCCTGGGAGCCTCTGGCCAAACACAGGAGCTGCTTTTGCCCAAATAATGGTTAAATGAAGAAATAAAATAATCTAAGCAGACTCCATCTCTGATATGAGAGCAGACAGCTTGCTCTGGCTGCTTCACTCAAATATCCAAAAATTTCTGCCATAAACCAAAACAGGCCCTTGAACCACCTTTTGAGGGGGGGAAAAAAGGCACAAAACCCAAATTTCCCTTTTCACTGGTGGTGTTTGGAACAGAGAGGGAATCAGAGAATCCCAGAGTGGGTTGGGTTGGAAGGGGCCTTAATCCCATCCCATTCCCACCCTGCCATGGCAGGGACATCTCCCACTGTCCCAGTGGGACATTTTTTTACATTTTCTTTTTTGCATCCTTTAAAACTTATTTCTGTTTCCACTTCTCTCTCAACAATATCTATCTTATTCCATAACATTTCTAAATCAACATTTCTTACCTCAAAATTTATATATAAATACACTCAATACATCAATTACATCAGTACACCTCAAATACATCAAAATTTATATACAAATACACTCAATACCTCAATTGCATCAATACACCTCAAATACATCAAAATTTATATGCAAATACACTCAATACCTCAATTACATCAATGCACCTCAAATACATCAAAATTTATATACAAATACACTCAATACCTCAATTACATCAATACACCTCAAATACCTCAAAATTTATATACAAATACACTCAATACCTCAATTACATCAATGCACCTCAAATACATCAAAATTTATATACAAATACAAAAAAATTGTATACAAATAGAAAATTTATATACAAATTCTGTATAAACTTTCCAGGTTTATACAGAATTTTCAACAGATCCATTTCTGAGGCTGGCACAGGCTGAGATCTGGTGCCAGGGGTTGGATGTTGAGTGTCTGGGGTGGGACAGGGACACACAGACATTCCTCCCTGAGGAATCCCCAGCTTCCAGGGGAATTTGGCTTTCCCTGGAGCACCTGGAGCTGCTGCAGAGAGCCCAGAGGAGCCCCCAGAGCTGCTGCAGGGCTGGAGCCGGGCTGGGAGAGCTGGGGGGGCTCACCTGGAGAGGAGAAGGATCCAGGGAATTCTCAGAGCCCTGGGAATGTTCCCCTGGAGAAGGGAAGGATCCAGGGAATCTTCAGAGCCCCTGGCAGGGCCTGAAGGGCTCCAGGAGAGCTGCAGAGGGACTGGGGACAAGGGCTGAACTTCTGAACCACTCAGTGTCTGTGCAGAACACAGAGATGAGTTGGTAGAACCCATAGTTAATAAATGTAGGGCAAAATGTTGGTTTGAAATGTAATATTTCAGCAAGAGCATTGCCACAGAAAGGTTGGGTTGCTGCCACTGTCAGGGAGGATGAAATACAATTATTGTGTGTAGGAGAAACCCATCAGGTTTCCCTGTGCATTTCCCTCTTCCAGAGCTGTGAAATCCATAACTGACAGAATATTCCCCTTCTCTCACCCCAGCCCAGCCTGGCTGTAGCAGTTTTTGCTGTTTCCCCAAGATAAAATTGCAGAGAAATGTTCACTGTTGCAAGGAGAAGTGTGGGCTGGAACCCTCTGTAGGTGAGGAACCTCAGAGCTTGGCTCTCCCTCCTGGAAAACACCAGAGCTGAGGCCCCAAAAAACCCCTCAGTTCAGTACAAGCTGGCTTGTGGTTCTGGAGCACAGAGAGGATCCCAAAACCATTTAAATTTGAGCTCAGAGGGAGGAGCTTCTCTGTGTGCTCCTGTCTGGGACCAGGAGCTGCTGGTTCCATTCCCTGGGGATGAGCAGGAGCTGTGGGCACCAGTGCTCTGTCCTGGAACCACAGCTGGAAAGGCTGGAAAGGGATTTTGTTCCCAGGCAGGACTCGCCACATCCCACTCTCTGATGTTCCTGCAGCTCAGGTCTGGCGATAGACCTTTAATTAAAGCTGTTAATTAGTCAGCTTGAGTGTGTTCTGAGAGCTTTGTGGTGTCCTCCAGACTGATCCCCATCCCCAGCTTCTCCTGGGCCCTCAGTGTGGCTCCTGAACTGCATCTCCCCGTGATCCTGCCCCCATTCCTGGAACCCCAAAATCCTGGTGTGCAGGCACAGATCCCCCTCGGGGTGCTGCTGTGGCAGGGTTGGTGCACAGTGAGGCACTGGGGTGCCCTGGGCTGTGGGGAACACTCCAGATGGGCACTGGTTTCCATTCTTGGGGAGCCCATGGGATAAGGAAGCTCCTGATGCATTAAACTGGGAGTTTGGGGTGCAATGCTGAGCTGGGAGTAGTGCAGAGGGGGACAAGGAGTGAGTAACTTCCTACTCCACGGTGTTCCCACATGGGCCACATCCCCAGGGCCCACCTGGCTTCCAGGTGAGGGTGGCAGTGAAGGTTCCACCCTGGAGCTGGGCTGGAGGCACCTGGCAGGTGTGTCCTCCCTCCCCTGGGATCCCAAACCTGGGATTTGGCACTGCTGGAAGTGGGGAGGGGGTGTCCTCCCTCCCCTGGGATCCCAAACCTGGGATTTGGCTGTGCTGGAAGTGGGGAGGGGGTGTCCTCCCTCCCCTGGGATCCCAAATCTGGGATTTGGCTGTGCTGGAAGTGGGGAGGGGGTGTCCTCCCTCCCCTGGGATCCCAAACCTGGGATTTGGCTGTGCTGGAAGTGGGGAGGGGGTGTCCTCCCTCCCCTGGGATCCCAAATCTGGGATTTGGCTGTGCTGGAAGTGGTGAGGGAGTGTCCTCCCTCCCCTGGGATCCCAAACCTGGGATTTGGCACTGCTGGAAGTGGGGAGGGGATGTGCTTCCTTCCCTGGGATCCCAAACCTGGGATTTGGCTGTGCTGGAAGCGGGGAGGGGGTGTGCAATGATGAGTTCATTGTTTTGCTGAAGTTGTTAAAGGGGTCTTTCTCTCCTTTTTTTGGGCTGCACTCCACCTGCAGAAGGTAAGACCAGACCCAGCACTGCTCCTCTCCTAACACCCCCCCTGGCATTCCCTAATCCAGAGCTGCTCCTGGGAGCAACCCCGGAGTAACCCCTGCTGCTCTCCCCGTGCCTCCAGCTGGGAACCCCGGGGCTTGGGAGCTCCTGTCCTGTCCCTGCTGCCTGTGTGGGGCTGGGTTTGCATGTGGGGCTTTGTGCTGCTTGTGGGGTGCTGCATGTTGGGGGTGTCACTGCTTCCCTGCCCCTGTCCTGCTCCTGGCACTGGGGGAGCTGCACCCCTCAGCAAAGAGCTCCTGGCTCACAGGAGAGGGGGAACAGGGGGAAAATCTGGGAAATGCTCCTCCAAGTGCCTGTGGCAGCTGGATCCGGGTGGTGAGGTGGGAAATGGTTCCTGGAGCTTCCCTTGGTGCCTTGGGAAGGCTGAGCTAGAACAGTGTCAGAATCTGTGGGTATTGGTGATTCTGAGATTGTAGAAAGTCTCTGTCTTTCTGCCCCGTTGCCAAAGCAGAAGCCATAATTCATCTGTGCTGGTTTCAAGGTTGTTTATTCTGTTTATCTCTAACATGTTCTGCTGCCCTGCCGCAGCTCTGTCCTGCAGGGCAGCGTGTGGGGCTCTGCCCTCAATGGGATGGTACAAACATTAAATACCACAAACTACCTGTGCTGGATTTACAATAACGTGCCAATATCTGTCACCTACGTTGGACAGTGTGTCCCCAGCCTGAACCAACAGAAAAATGCCAACACCACAGTGAAACATGGAGGGCATGAAGAAGGAGAAAAAGGACAAGGCACACCCAATTTCCTCCATCTTGTCCCCTTTGAACCCCTTATCTAGAAACTTAAAATTTTACTTTTGCACCCGTGCCACACTTAATTATTACTCATATCAAACACTCAGAGCTTGTAATTAATCCTGTAAGATTGAAAACTCCTCTCCATGGACAGAGATCACAGCCAGTGTCTCTGGGGGCTCTGTCCAGGGGGGTTCCTGACCCCTGCCAGGGTCCCAGGCCTGCCAGGGCAGCCAGAGGGAAGCCCTGGATTCCCACAGAACAGGAGAAATAAAATCCAAAATCAGGAGTAAGGGCAATCAAATCCAAGTGCCCAGTGCTGCATTTTGGCCACAATAACCCCCTGCAATGCTCTTGGCTGGGGACAGAGGGGCTGGACATGGACAGCAGGCTGGACATGAGCCAGCAGCGTGGCCAAGAAGGCCAGTGGCTCCTGGCTTGCATCAGGAATGGTGTGGCCAGCAGGAGCAGGGAGGTCATTCTGTCCTGGGCACTGGTGAGGTCACACCTCGAGGGCTGTGCCCAGCTCTGGTCCCTCAGTTTGGGAAGGACGTTGGGATGTGTCCAGAGGAGGCAACGAGGCTGGAGAGGGGCTGGGAACACAAACCCTGTGAGGAACCCCTGAGGGAGCTGGGGGTGCTCAGCCTGGAGAAAAGGAGACTCAGGGGTGACATCAGCACTCCCCACAGCTCCTGGGAAATTTAGGCTGGATATTAGGGAAAAGTTCTTTCCAGAAAGGTGATAAAGTTCTGGGATGGCTGCCTGGGGAGGTGGTGGAGTCCCCATCCCTGGGTGTGTTTAACAAAGCCTGGATGTGGCACTGGGTGCCAGGGTTGGGGCAGGGTTGGACTCTGTGCTCTTGGAGGTCCCTTCCAACCTGGTGATTCTGGGAATTCTATGACAATGAGCAGAATCTGGTTCCTAGGGCTGGTTTTAGGCAGCTGCTGCAGTCCAGGTAAGCAGAGGCAGCCCAGGTGCAGAACACAGGCAGTGGGAGAAGGGAATTAGGGAATGTTGGGGATTCTGGGCACAGAGGCAGCAGAGACCCAGCAAGGGCTGCAGTCATCCCATCCCATCATCCCATCCCATCATCCCATCCCATCATCCCATCCCATTATCCCATTATCCCATCCCATTATCCCATCCCATCCCATTATCCCATTATCCCATCCCATTATCCCATCCCATCATCCCATCCCATTATCCCATCCCATTATCCCATCCCATTATCCCATCCCATCCCATCCCATTCCACCTCCAAGGATGACCCTTATCCCAACCTCCTGTGGGGCTGTTGGTGAGCAGAGACCTCCAGGGCTGAGGGCAGCAGCCCCAGCTGGGAGCCAAGGAGAACATCTCAAGCTTTTCCCTCAGGGTCAGGCAGGTCCCAACAGCTTTGGGTTCATCTGAGTGCTGGGGGAGCATCCGGGCTTGGTTTTGTGTCCTTCTAGGGCTGGTTTGGTGGGGCTGTAAATCTGGGGTCCCTGTGTCCAGTTTGGAGGTTGCTGTGTCCAGTTTGGGGTCCCTGTGTCCAGTTTGGATGTTGCTGTGTCCAGTTTGGGGTCCCTGTGTCCAGTTTGGGATCCCTGTGACCAGTTTGGGATCCTTGTGTCCAATTTGGGGTTCCCATGTCCAGTTTGTGGTTCCCATGTCCAGTTTGGGGTCCCTGTGTCCAGTTTGGGGTCCCTGTGTCCAGTTTGGAGGTCCCTGTGTCCAGTTTGTAGTTCTGTGTCCAGTTTGGGGTTCTTTTTTTCAGTTTGGAGGTTCCTGTGTCCAGTTTGGGGTCCCTGTGTCCAGTTTGGGGTCCCTGTGTCCAGTTTGGGGTCCCTGTGTCCAGTTTGTAGTTCTGTGTCCAGTTTGGGTTCCCATGTCCAGTTTGTGGTTCCCGTGTCCAGTTTGGGATCCCTGTGACCAGTTTGGGATCCCTGTGTCCAATTTGGGGTTCCCATGTCCAGTTTGTGGTTCCCATGTCCAGTTAGGAGGTTCCTGTTTGCGATTTGGGGTTCCCATGTCCAGTTTGTGGTTCCCATGTCCAGTTTGGGCTCCCCATGTCCAGTTTGTGGTTCCCATGGCCAGTTTGAGTTTCCCGTGTCCAGTTTGTAGTTCTGTGTCCAATTTGGGTTCCCATGTCCAGTTTGTGGTTCCCGTGTCCAGTTTGGGATCCCTGTGACCAGTTTGGGATCCCTGTGTCCAATTTGGGAGTTCCCATGTCCAGTTTGTGGTTCCCATGTCCAGTTAGGAGGTTCCTGTGTGCGATTTGGGGTTCCCATGCCCAGTTTGTGGTTCCCGTGTCCAGTTTGGGATCCCTGTGTCCAATTTGGGGTTCCCATGTCCAGTTTGTGGTTCCCGTGTCCAGTTAGGAGGTTCCTGTGTGCAATTTGGGATTCCCATGTCCAGTTTGGGGTTCCCATGCCCAGTTTGAGGTTCCCGTGTCCAGTTTGTCGTTCCCATGTCCAGTTAGGAGGTTCCTGTGTGTGATTTGGGGTTTCCATGTCCAGTTTGGGGTTCCCATGCCCAGTTTGAGGTTCCCGTGTCCAGTTTGTAGTTCTGTGTCCAATTTGGGTTCCCATGCCCAGTTTGTGGTTCCCGTGTCCAGTTAGGAGGTTCCTGTGTGCAATTTGGGGTTCCCATGTGCGCTTTGGGGTTCCTCTGGCCCTGCCCTGTTTCCCTTTGCTGACCGGGTTGGCTTCAGCTTGCATTCCCCTGGGAGCAGGGGCTGGCTCTGCGCTCCTGCCCATGCCTGGGGGGCTTCCTGTGCCTGGGGGGCTCCATGCCCTGAGGGCTCCATACCTGGGGGGCTCCGTGTCCATTCCTGGGGGCCTCTGTGCCCGGGGGGCTCCCACCGACCCTGCCCGGCTCTCTCTGCAGCGGGACGTCCCCCCTGGCCTGCCTGAATGCCATGCTGCACACCAACTCCCGTGGCGAGGAGGGCATCTTCTACAAGGTCCCGGGCAGGATGGGCGTCTACACCCTCAAGGTGAGTGCCAGCCCCTCAAGGTGAGTGCCAGCCCCTCAAGGTGGGTGCCAGCCCCACCAGGTGAGTGCCAGCCCCTCAAGGTGGGTGCCAGCCCCACCAGGTGAGTGCCAGCCCCACCAGGTCCTGGGCAGGGTGGGTGTTACACCCTCAAGGTGAGTGCCAGCCCCACCAGGTGAGTGCCAACCCCACCAGGTGAGTGTCAGCCCCTCAAGGTGAGTGCCAGCCTCACCAGGTCCCGGGCAGGGTGGGTGTTACACCCTCAAGGTGAGTGCCAGCCCCACAAGGTGAGTGCCAGCCCCTCAAGGTGAGTGCCAACCCCACCAGGTGAGTGCCAACCCCAAAAAATGAAATAAAATAAAAATAAATTAAAATAAAATATATGAAATAAAGTAAGTGAAAATAAAATAAATAAAATAATGAAATGAAATAAAATAAAAATAAATGAAAATAAAATAAAATATATGAAATAAAGTAAGTGAAAATAAAATAAATAAAATAATGAAATGAAATTAAATGAAATAAAATAAAATAAAGAAATTAAATAAATGAAAATAAAATAATGAAATGAAATGTATGAAATAAAATAAATTAAAACAAAATATGTGAAATAAAATCAATGTAATAAAAGAAATTAAAGTAAAATATATGAAATAGAATAATGAAATGAAATCAAATAATGAAATGAAATAAAATAAAACAAAGTAAAATAAAATGTGTGAAATCAAGTACATGAAAATAAAATGAAATAAAATAAAACAAAATAAAATAATGAAATTAAATAAAATAAATAAAAATAAAAATATGTGAAAGTAAATAAAATAAAATGAAATTAATAAAAGAAAAAAAAAACAATTGCATGAAATAAAAGAATGAAATTAAATCTATGAAATAAAGTAAAGGAAAATAAAATATATGAAACAAAATAAAATATATTAAATGAAATAAATGAAAATAAAATAAAATATATGAAATAAAATAAGTGAAAATAAAGTGTTAATGAAGGCCCAGCTCTAAGAGGTCACTGCAGCTCTTCACCCACTCTGCTGGTGGCTGTTACTGTTCCATAAGGGAAGGAGTAATTAAATTAAAATGTTAATGAAGGCCCAGCCATGAGAGGGTCACTGCAGCTCTTCCCCCACTGTGCACTCTGCTGGTGGCAGTTACTGTCCCAGAAGGGAAGGAGTAATTAAATTAAAGTGTTAATGAAGGCCCAGCCCTAAGAGGGTCACCTCACTGCCCTCAGCTCCTGTGTAGAGATGGGAAATCACCTTGTCCCCATATCAGTCACAGAGGGAATAACGGGGAATTGCCTTTAGAAATAAGCTGTGTTAAAACACCAGGGGGAAGCTGGCTCACAGCACTCCTGATTTGGGGTGGGTTTGTCTCTGGAGCCCACCCAGTGCCACCCCTGCCATGGCAGGGACACCTGCCACTGTCCCAGGGTGTCCCAGTGTCCAGCCTGGCCTCGGGCACTGCTGGGGATCCTAATCCCTGTATCCCCAATTCCCAGTCTCCCATCCAGCCCTGCCCCCTGGCACTGGGATCCATCCCCTGGGTCCCTCCCTGTTTGCAGTGGGGCTGGCGATCAGGGATGGGGAATCAGGGAGGGGCAGGCTGGGGGGTGACGATGGGGACAGAGTTCAGGACATGTCCCCTGCCCTCGGGGTGTTTTTAGGGCTTTGGGGCCAGCTCTGGAGCAGCTGTGGGGCACTCAGAGGGTCACACATGGGGAGCAAACCCATCTGTTTTTTTGGGGTTCTGTGCCTGGCGTGGGGTGACCCCTGTGCTCGCTGTCCCCTGGCAGAAGGACATCCCCGAGGGGCTGAAGGAGCTGTCGGAGGGCTCGGAGGAGAGCAGCGATGCCCACTCTGACTCGCAGAGCTCGGAGCGCAGCAGCTCCAGCAGCGACGCCTGCGCCGCCAAGGACAGGAGGAAGAGCAGGTGGAAAAGGAAAGGTGAGTTCCTGCCCGGGGAGGGGAGCTGAAACCTGCCCCTGGCACATCTCTGGCCTCAGCGTGGCCCCAGCTCTGCTCAGTGCAGGTGTGGAGACCTCCAGGTGGGCAGGGAAGGGGCAGGAACCTGAGTGCCATGGTTTAGGAAGGAGCCTCCCCTGAAATTGATAGTAAAAGGGTTTAAAATCACGGGGATTTAGGGTTAAAATGAAAATTAAGCTTAGTACGCCCTGGAAAAAAAAACCCACCCTACGTACATGAAGGCATCATGGGGATTTAGGGTTAAAAGGAAAATTAAGCTTAGTAGGCCCTGAAAAAAAAACCACCTAGGTACATGAAGGCATCATGGGGATTTAGGGTTAAAAGGAAAATTAAGCTTATTAGGCCCTGAAAAAAAAAAAAACACCCTAGGTACATGAAGGCATCATGGGGATTTAGGGTTAAAAGGAAAATTAAGCTTAGTAGGCCCTGAAAAAAAAACCACCCTGGGTACATGAAGGCATTATGGGGATTTAGGGTTAAAAGGAAAATTAAGCTTATTAGGCCCTGAAAAAAAAACCACCCTAGGTACATGAAGGCATCATGGGGATTTAGGGTTAAAAGGAAAATTAAGCTTAGTAGGCCCTGAAAAAAAAAACCCACCCTGGGTACATGAAGGCATCATGGGGATTTAGGGTTAAAAGGAAAATTAAGCTTAGTAGGCCCTGAAAAAAAAACCCACCCTAGGTACATGAAGGCATCATGGGGATTTAGGGTTAAAAGGAAAATTAAGCTTAGTAGGCCCTGAAAAAAAACTCACCCTGGGTACATGAAGGCCTTGTACCTTGCTAGAACTGCACCTGTGTAGCTAGTACATGATAAATGATATAACTGTTAGATGTGATGATTGTTTAGTAATTAAATATAATTACTGTTTAATCATAAAAATAATAATGAGAAACTGTGGTCAGTTTCTAAGAAGGATCACGAGAAACTCATGTCAATGTATACAATAGAACAATATAAGTTTGATAATTAATATGTAAGTTATATAATGATAGAATATAAAATATGTTCAGCTCAAAAGCCATGTCAGAGTCAGATTTGGGTCTGCACCCCTGATTGCCAGAGCTCTACAATAAAGCACCTGCACATAATCATATCCTGTGATTCTGTGTGCTCCTGAACGCTGACAAAATGGAAAATGGAAACCTGCTCCCTCTCTATTATTATAATGGGAAATTAAGGGGCTCTCAGGCAAAGATCTGGGAGCAGGAGTAACAGTTCTTTATTAGGGAAGAAAATAAAAACAAAATAAAAAACGCAGTAATACAAAACAGCACTGACAGAGTCAGACCCAGCACTGTCATGGTTGGGATGGAGACAATACAAAGCAGCACACTCCATTTTCAGAAGGCTTCAAACTGTTTTTATTCTAGCATACGTGTGTTTTATACATTCTTAGGAAACTCCTAAGTTTACTCATTGGTCAGAAAAGACAAAGTGTTCATTGGAATAGAGAACTGCAGGTTTCTTTTATTTCTCCTTCTTTCTTTCTTGGTGTCTGTGTCAACGACCTTGGTAGAAAATTCTTCCAGGGGTAAACGTGGATCCTCTTATCAAAATTCTGGGAATGCAGTGGGAAGAAAGCTGCTCCTCTGGGAATTTTCTCAGCCATGCAGGGACAGTCAGTGGCCATGAACAGAAGATAATTAATAATCAATGGTCGTGGATTTCTCCTTTAGATCCCTTTCAGAGTTCCATGAAGAATGATTTGATTCTATTTTCAGTCTCATAAAAAAAACCAAACAAAAAACCCCCAAAAAAACCCAATATAAATATTATAATTCACAGCATCACAGTCAAAACCCAACTATTTCCTAATTACAATACACTATAAACATTTCTTAACCTATCAACTTTAACTACACTATATTATAAATATTGTAAAACAAATAATCTAAAATTACCCCTCATAAATCCTACTGCAATATATGTTTGACACTTCTATTTCTCCAAAATATCTAATGTTATTTGCAAGACCATCCTTTAAAACTTATTTCTAATTCAGTTTCTCTCTCAGTAATATCTATCCTATTCGATAAGATTTCTAAATCAGCATTTCTTATCTCAAAATTTACATACAGGTACACACTGTATAAACCTTCTGTCAAATTTTTTAAATTTTCTAGAAATCCATTTCTAGATGGGGATGGGGCACAGCTGGGACTGGATGGTCTGGGAGGGATTTTCCAGCCTCAGGGATCCTGGGATTCTGTGAACTTCAAACAATCTCTGCCTGAAGCATTTTGAAGCTGAGATCTCTGTGAGTGACCTTCTTGAGGCACTCAGGGAGATTTTGGGGTAATTTTCAGCAGGTGGAGCCCCCAGCTCTCTGTACTGGAGCAGCTGCACTGGGGAGCTAAAAGATGGAAAAGAGCTGTGCTGGAAGTGCCCAAGGCCAGGTTGGACAGGGCTTGGAGCCACCTGGGACAGTGGCAGGTGTCCCTGAGGGTGGCACTGGATGAGCTTTAAGGTCCCTCCATCTCAAACCAGTCTGGCATTCTGTAAAGTCTGCAGGGAAGATTCTCTTTCATTTTCAGTATTTAATTTCCTTTATGCATCCAGAAGGGTTCTTTTCATTTCCTGCAGCTTCGTTACCTTGCTACGTACAAAAAGTGCCATTTCCTACCCAGAAAGGTGCCATGAGGAGGAAGGAAGTGGGTTCAGCTCCATCCCAGGCCTGGCTCATCACCCTGTCCTGCAGGCAGGGATGAGTGAAGTGGAAATGAGGGAATTGCAGCCCTGGGAGCCCCTGGGCCATCCCCACTCCCATCCTGGCTTTGGGCAGCAGCAGAGGCAGGGATGAGTGAAGTGGAAATGTGGGAATTGCAGCTCTGGGAGCTCCTGGGCCATCCCCACTCCCATCCTGGCTTTGGGGCAGCAGCAGAGGGGGATGAGTAAAGTGGAAATGGGGGAATTGCAGCTCTGGGAGCCCCTGGGCCATCCCAACCCATCCTGGCTTTGGGGCAGCAGCAGAGGCAGGGATGAGTGAAGTGAAATGAGGGAATTGCAGCCCTGGGAGCCCCTGGGCCATCCCAACCCATCCTGGCTTTGGGGCAGCAGCAGAGGCAGGGCAGAGTGAAGTGGAAGTGAGAAATGAGGGAATTGCAGCCCTGGGAGCCCCTGGGCCATCCCCACTCCCATCCTGGTTTTGGGGCAGCAGCAGAGGCAGGGCTGGTGCTGGCAGAGATCCTCGAGGTTCCCCTGAGGTTTTTCCTGCTGGTTTTACTTTCTCCTGCTCCATTTGTTTGCTGTTTGTAACCAGTGAGGAGGATTCCTCTGGAGCATCAGCCCTGGTGTGCAGCACTCCTGCAGGACCATGGAGCACACAAAAACCTGGCACATGGAGCACACAAGGACCTCCTTCCTCATGAACAGCATCCCAAATCTCAGGGCTGAGCTGGAGGACATCCCAAACTCAGCTCATCCCTGTGTGGGGATGGGGTCAGCAGCATCCCCACCTTTGGGATCGGCCCATCCCCGGGGTTTTGGTGGGAAGCAGAGCTCAGGCAGGGCACTGCTTGTCCCTGCAGGGTGTGAGGAGCAGGGCTGGCTGGTGAGAGGAGGGGATGGAGGTGGAGAGCAGAGTGGGGCAGGCAGGAGCTGCTCTGTGCCTGTGCTCATCCCCGGCAGAGCAGGAAGCGTGGCCGGATAACAGCGGCAGCCACTTCCTTATTTGTGCAAAAACCCAAGTGCTGTGGCAGCACCAGGCAGCTCTGGGATTTTGGGAGGCAGAGCAGAGCCCCAGGAGGGGCTGGAGCAGCAGGAATGTTCACGGAGCAGCTCCGGGCAGGGCCCCGTGCAGGTAAGGGAAGAGCTCCTGGCCCAGTGTAGGAACTGCCCCTTGTTGGGGAGTGACTCAGTTATTCTTTGTCTGCTTAAAAAGGCAAAAAGCCCACAAGTCTCTCTCCCAATTTGCTAAAAAGACACCTCACAGGACCTTTTGGACTTCACCTCAAACCTGATTAGACAGAGGCCAAGAGATCCTGCCTAAGTAATTCACTAGCAAAGGAGGAGAACAAAGGAAATAATGAGTTTTGTGGGGTGCTTTAGCAGAAGCAAGAACCTCTTGCCCCCAGCTCAGTTTTTCTCTGTAGAAGCTTTGTTATTTTGCCTTTTACCAAACCTTTTCCTGTTTCCAACACTACCTCAGAAGCCATCCTGCTAGTTTCATGCCATTCAGAGTAGCTAAACTATCTCAAGTGTAAGAAGTTCTCTAAGAGCTCATAAGACCTAGCTCAAGGAGAAACCCATCAGCCCAGTTCCCTTTTGGGGCCTGTCTGTGGCCATCAGGGTGACACAGACCCCGTGGCTTGGGCCTGGAAGTGGAGCAGCTGCTGGAGTTTGGTGATAAAAACAGCTTTTTTGGATGCAGGCCTTGTGGAAGCACCTGAGGTCACCATGGGGAGCTCCAGGTTGGGTTTTGGGAACAATCCCTTCGTGGACAAGGTGCTCAAGGCCTGGCACAGGGTGGATTCCCCATCCCTGCAGGGATTTAAAGCCCTGTGGATGTGGCACTTGGGGACAGAGGTGGCTTTGGCAGTGCTGGGGATGGTTGGACTCCGTGGTCTCACAGGCTTTTCCAACCTAAACAGTTCCATGATTCTCAGAGGATGATTCCTGGGTTCTGTGGTGTTTTACACCATCCTGAAAGCTGAGGAGGGGAAAAGCCTCGCTCAGGTGCTGCTGGAGAGCCTCACCAGGGCTGGCAGTCTGGGACAAGGTGCAGAGGTTGTGCTCACCACGAGGCACAGCTGCTGCTGGGGCTCCTCCAGCAATACCCAGCCCCAGTTTCTGTGTTAAAAAGGAAAAATATGGGGGAAAAAAAGAGACTGTAAAGGGGAAAATGAGCTAGGCCAGATGGATGGATGATCCTTCTCCAGTAGGTAGTGATCAGCTTGGCTTGAGTCTTTGCACAACTGAGGGTCCCTCCAGGCTCCCACAGCTCTGTTTGACCACCTCAGGCTTCAAAATCTCCAATTTGGAGTCTATAAAAAGTCAGGTACTGAAAACAGGTTGGAAGATTTGGGCAAGGTTCAAACAGGCCAGGGCAGGCTCAGGGTGGGCAGCAGCAGGAATTTCTGCCTGGAAATGGTGCCCAGGCCTTGGCAGGGGCTGCCCAGGGAGGGTTGGAGTGCCCATCCCTGGAGGTGTCCAGGGAATTCCTGAGCCCTGGGCTGGGGACATGGTGGGGACTGGGCACTGGATGGGCTGGGAGGGATTTTCCAGCCTCAGGGGCTCTGGATTTCTGGCATTTCTCCTGCACTGGCTGCTCAGAGCAGCTTTGCCCCTCAGAGTCATGGCCTGCAGTGACACTCCCAGCCCAGACTCCTTCCCCATGCGGGGCTGTGAGCAATAATTACCCAGTTTTTATTTTTTATTTTTTATTTTTTATTTTTTATTTTTTATTTTTATTTTTTATTTTTTATTTTTTATTTTTTATTTTTTATTTTTTATTTTTTATTTTTTATTTTTTATTTTTTATTTTTTATCTTAACTGCTTCCTTTGGCTCTCCCCCATTCCATGTGTGCAGTGATGTCACTCCCTGTGGTTCCTGATGAGAATTCCTCGGAGCTCTGAGGAGCTGCAGATTTCAGCTGGGCTTCGTGGCCAGGATTTCCTTCCACTCAGATTTGTGTGTTTCTGTCATTTGTGGGCAATGAAACGTTTTGAAGGGGAGGACAGGAATGAATGCTCCAGACATCTCTGCCCTCACTGACAACCTGGGCACACTCCCTGTGCCCTCTGGGTTTGTCATCTCCCAGCACAGGAGTTCAGAGAGTCATGGAATGGGTTGGAGGGAGCTCAGAGCCCACCCAGTGCCACCCCTGCCATGGCAGGGACACCTCCACTGTCCCAGGGTGTCCCAGTGTCCAGCCTGGCCTTGGGCACTGCCAGGGATCAGGGGCAGCCACAGCTGCCAGGGGAGAATGAGTCAGTGCCCAATGAATTATTCAATATTTGAAGAATGAGTTAGTAGTTAAAGAATGAGTTAATAGTTAAAGAATGAGTTAATGGTTAAAGAATGAGTTAATAGTTAAAGGATCAATTATGGTCAGAGCAAGGCCCACCACAGCTCCCTGACTTCCAGAAGCATCCCAGGGCTGACCCAGGGCTGCTGGTGGCTCTGGGACTTCCCCTCTCATCCCTGATGTTCCCACAGCCAGGTGACATCTGTGCTGCTGTCCCCAGCTGGGCTGGGACGCTGCTGCTGGCTCAGAGCAGGGGGTGCCAGGCAGGGAGGGGCAGGGCTGTGGGCAGGAGCTGTGCCCGCCTGTCCTTCTGCCCTGTCCTTGTCCCTGTGTCCCTGCCTGTCCTTCTGTCCCTGCCTGTCCTTCTGCCCTGTCCTTGTCCTTCTGTCCCTGCCTGTCCTTCTGCCCTGTCCTTGTCCTTCTGTCCCTGCCTGTCCTTCTGCCCTGTCCTTGTCCCTGTGTCCCTGTGTCCCTGCCTGTCCCTCTGCCCTGTCCTTGTACCTCTATCTCTCTGTCCCTGCCTGTCCTTCTGCCCTGTCCTTGTCCCTGTGTCCCTGCCTGTCCCTCTGCCCTGTCCTTGTCCCTCTGTCCCTGCCTGTCCTTCTGCCCTGTCCTTGTCCTTGTGTCCCTTCCTGTCCCTCTGCCCTGTCCTTGTCCTTCTGTCCCCGCCTGTCCCTCTGCCCTGTCCTTGTCCCTCTGTCCCTTGTGTCCCTGCCTGTCCCTCTGCCCTGTCCTTGTCCCTCTGTCCCTGTGTCCCTGCCTGTCCTTCTGCCCTGTCCTTGTCCCTCTATCTCTCTGTTCCCGCCTGTCCCTCTGCCCTGTCCTTGTCCCAGCAGTGCTGGTGGCAGCCCGAGGGCACAGCGAGTCCCTGGGAGCCTCTGGGAGGTGTCCCTGGTGGCAGGGGTGGCACTGGCTGGGCTCTGAGGTCCCTCCCCACCCAAAGCACTTGTTACATTTGCAATTCTATGTGTAGTTACATTTATATACGATATTTTATACATATATATTTATATTTACATATTTGAATATAATGTATATATGTAATATAGAAATTAATAAATATTTATATATTTCTATATGTCCATATCCATATTTATGTTTTTATTTAAGATTTTATACTTACATTCATACTTATATATTTATATAGATTTCTATTTATTTATATTTACACTTTATAATTTTTATTATTATTTACATTTATAGTCTATAGTTGTATATAGAATTTATATTTATATTTATATTTATTTATAGTTACACTTTATAATTTTTATTATTATTTACATTTCTAGTCTATAGTTGTATATAGAATTTATATTTATATTTACAGCTGTATGTTCATATTTTTATTTATATGGTTATATATGTATATCTAAATTTACTTTTCGTATTTATGTTTTATATTTATATTTAGATCTACATTTACAATTATATTTTGATAGTTTATATTTATATATAGAATTTATATTTCTGTTTTAGGATATAAATTTATGTATTTATATATTTATGGTTATATTTATAATTCTATTTCCATTTGTATTTCCACGTGTCCCGCAGTGTCGTCCCGCCTGGCCCCCACGGGCTCCCCACAGTCCGGCTGCCCCTCCCCGTCCATCCCGGGCAAGGGCCTCTCCTCCTCCCAGAAGCACAGCAAGAAGGCTCTCAAGCAGGTCAGTGCCCCATAAGCTGTGGGGTGGCTGTGCCCTGTGCCCCACGGGCTGTGGGGTGTCTGTGCCCTGTGCCCCACGGCTGTGGGGTGGCTGTGCCCTGTGCCCCACGGGCTGTGGGGTGGCTGATCCCTGTGCCCCACGGCTGTGGGGTGGCTGATCGCTGTGCCCCGTAAACTGTGGGGTGGCTGAGCCCTGTGCCCCACAGCTGTGGGGTGTCTGATCCCTGTGCCCCATAAGCTGTGGGGTGTCTGATCCCTGTGCCCCATGGCTGTGGGGTGGCTGATCCCTGTGCCCCATGGGCTGTGGGGTGGCTGATCCCTGTGCCCCATGGCTGTGGGGTGGCTGTGCTCTGTGCCCCATAAGCTGTGGGGTGGCTGTGCTCTGTGCCCCACAGCTGTGGGGTGGCTGATCCCTGTGCCCCATAAGCTGTGGGGTGTCTGATCCCTGTCCCTGTGTCCCTGCAGGCCCTGAAGCAGCAGCAGCAGAAGCAGCAGCAGCAGCAGCAGCAGCAGCAGCAGTGCAGGACAGCTGTGGGGCCGGGTGTGGGGCCGGGTGTGGGGCTGCCCCCCAGCCAGCACGTCCTGCTCAAGGCCAAGGCCACGACCGGGCGCTCAGGTAGGGCAGGGAATGGGGGGATCACAGGGAATGGGGGGATCAGGGAATGGGGGGATCAGGGAATGGGGAGCTCAGGGCATGGGGAGCTCAGGGAATGGGGATCACAGGGAATGGGGAGCTCAGGGAATGGGGAGCTCAGGGCATGGGGAGCTCAGGGCATGGGGAGCTCAGGGAATGGGGATCACAGGGAATGGGGAGCTCAGGGAATGGGGAGCTCAGGGCATGGGGAGCTCAGGGCACGGGGAGCTCAGGGCACGGGGAGCTCAGGGAATGGGGAGCTCAGGGCACGAGGAGCTCAGGGAATGGGGAGCTCAGGGAATGGGGATCACAGGGAATGGGGAGCTCAGGGCACGGGGAGTGGGGCTGGAGCAGAGGGAGGCACCGGGTGAGAACAGACCTGGGAGAGACCTGGGAGGGATCTTGGAGGGATCTTGTACAATCTTGGATAGCTCTGAGTGTAAGGAGAGACCTTGGAAAGACCTTGGAGAGACCTGGGGTTTCTGTTGGTTATTTCTGTTCTCCTGGTTGTTTCTGTTCTGGGATTTCTCCTGGTTATTTCCATTTGAGGTTCTTCTGGTGTTTATGTTCTGGAATTTCTCCTGGTATTTCTGTTCTGGGATTTCTCCTGGTTATTTCTATTTGAGGTTCTTCTGGTGTTTATGTTCTGGAATTTCTCCTGGTATTTCTGTTCTGGGATTTCTCCTGGTGTTCATGTTCTGGGATTTCCCCTGGTTATTTGTATTTGGGGTTCTCCTGCTGTTTATGTTTTGGGAATTCTCCTGGTGTTTATGTTCTGGGATTTCTCCTGGTTATTTGTATTTGAGGTTCTCCTGCTGTTTCTGTTTGGGGATTTCTCCTGGTTATTTCAGTTTAGGGTTCTCCTCTTATTTCTGTTTGGGGTTCTGCTGTTTATGCTTGGGGATTTCTCCCGGTGTTTATGTTTGGGAAGTTCTCCTGGTGTTTATATTCTGGGATTTCTCCTGGTATTGATGCTTTCCAAGGTGGCTCCTCATCCTGCAGGGTGGTTCCACGTCCTGTTCTCATCTGGAAGGTCCCTGAGGGGTTTCAGTGAGCACCGAGGTCACTGCTCTGCTCTGGCTGCTCCAGCGGGGCAGGAGCTCCCTGCCAGCACCACATTTTCCATGGTATCCCAAATTCTTGCTAGTCCCTTCCCTGATCTCTCTGCAGAGTAACTGAGTGCCTCAGTAAGGGCCTGGTTCTGAGGCACAGAACCCCCAAATCCCAAAGAGCTGGGCTGGGAAGGGGCCTCAGAGCCCACCCAGTGCCACCCCTGCCGTGGCAGGGCCACCTGCCCTGCCCAGGGTGCCCCAAGCCCTGATCCACATCCCAAAAACCGCGTCTGCAGCCCCAAATCCTGAGCTTCCTTCAGCCACTGAGCTCTCCAGTAAAGCCTGGGGCTGTGGGGGATCCATCAGTGCTAATTATTGTTAATTCATTACTGTGAATTATTGACCCCAGCCCAGTCCCTGAACCCTTCCCCTCCACGCTGCTGCAGCCAGGCTGGAGCAGGGCCAGAGGAATTCACCTCTGGAATTCCCTGCCAAGGCACTGGGCACTGGAGCTGGCACCTCTGGAATTCCCTGGCACCTCTGGAATTCCCTGGCACCTGCCAAATTCCCTGGCACCTGCCAAATTCCCTGGCACCTGCTGAGTTCCCTGGCACCTGCCCAATTCCTGGTACTTGCCCAATTTCCTGGCATCTCTGGAATTCCCTGGCACCTGCCCAAATTCCCTGGCACCTGCTGAGTTCCCTGGCACCTGCCCAATTCCTGGTACTTGCCCAATTTCCTGGCACCTCTGGAATTCCCTGGCACCTCTGGAATTCCCTGGCACCTCTGGAATTCCCTGGTACCTGCCAACTTGCCTGGCACCTCTGGAATTCCCTGGCACCTCTGGAATTCCCTGGTACCTCTGGAATTCCCTGGTACCTGCCAACTTGCCTGGCACCTCTGGAATTCCCTGGCTTGGGGCAGGTGTAGTGCCCCAGACAATCCCTGGCAGGGCTCAGCATTCCAGCCCCATTCCCTGCAGGCAGCTGGGCTGTGGCACACATCCAGCTTGTGCCAGTCCCTCTCCAAGCCAGGGACATTCCCACTGTCCCCATTCCTATCCAGGGGCATCCTCAGCATCCCCATTCCCAGCCAGGGGCATTCCCACTGTCCCCATTCCCATCCAGGGCCATCCTCAGTGTCCCCATTCCCAGCCAGGAGCATTCCCACTGTCCCCATTCCCAGCCAGGGGCATTCCCACTGTCCCCATTCCAGCCCCAGTGTCACGTCTGTGTCTGCATTTCCTGGGACAATTGTGGGAATGTCCTGGGCAGGGCGAGGATTTTCCAGAAGATCCAGGATTTTCGAGGATCTTCCAGGATTTTCCTGGGAAGCTGGGAGTGCCTGGGAGCTGCCCCGGGCCTCAGCCTGTCCTGGGGCAGGATCTGCCCTTCATTCCTGGTGGAACTTTCTCCTCCCTGTTGGGAGAGAGCCCAGAGGTGCCAAGGCCAGGGAGTTTTGCCCTTCCTGCTGTGTAACTCCAGCCTTAGGATGCTTTCCCCAGGCTCAGTCAGGATCTTTTCCATCTTCCAGGCTTTTCCTTGAGTTCTTCCTCAGCTCTTCCTTACCTCACCTCAGGTTCCAGGTGGGACCAGTGTGTTCAGGAGCCCCCTCAGGCTGTAAATCCCTCCCTGTCAAGGCCTGGAACGTTCCTTTTTTGTGTTTTTCTCCACAAAGTCCTTTTCACCCCATCCCTGTGGTGCTGCACAGGGACAGCTCCCAGCAGGGACACGCAGAGGTGTGGAGAGAGCAGGGAATCAAACATGGGAGGGAGGGAACGACATCCTGGTGGAAAGCAAGGCACTGGCTGCACAATTTCAGGGATTTATTCAGAGCTGGAAGAGCTTGTGTGAGGGAGAGGAGGCAGGATGGTGAACTGAGCACTGGGAAGAGGAGGAGGAGTTCCCCAGGACAAGGACAAAAGCTGCAGGAGAGGGGTGAAGTTTAGCAAGGACAGGGAGGGTTTGGAGAGACTTCCCTGCCAGGAGCTCTGGAAGTGTGAATGGGACCGTGCTGGGTCAGATCAGATGGGAAATAAATTGGGATTCACTGGGAGGTGGACTCAGAGCACATGGGATGTGATGTCTGTGCCTTTGGTCTGGGATATTCTGGTGGCTCCAAGGGATCTCCTGCATTCAGCAGGAGCAGGAGCACTCCAGGAGCTGGGGAATGCCTGTCCTGGCACTGCTGGGGTGGCTCTGGGAGCTCGGGAATGTCCTGGAGCTGCAGGGGTGGCTCTGGGAGCTGGGGAATGTCCTGGAGCTGCTGGGGTGGCTCTGGGAGCTCGGGAATGTCCTGGCACTGCTGGGGTGGCTCTGGGAGCTCAGGAATGTCCTGGCACTGCTGGGGTGGCTCTGGGAGCTCAGGAATGTCCTGGCACTGCTGGGGTGGCTCTGGGAGCTCGGGAATGTCCTGGCACTGCTGGGGTGGCTTTGTGAGCTCGGGAATGTCCTGGCACTGCTGGGGTGGCTCTGGGAGCTCAGGAATGTCCTGGCACTGCTGGGGTGGCTCTGGGAGCTCAGGAATGTCCTGGCACTGCAGGGGTGGCTCTGGGAGCTCAGGAATGTCCTGGCACTGCTGGGGTGGCTCTGGGAGCTCTGGAATGTCTGTCCTGGCACTGCTGGGTGGCTCTGGGAGCTCAGGAATGCCTGTCCTGGCACTGCTGGGGTGGCTCTGGGAGCTCAGGAATGTCCTGGCACTGCAGGGGTGGCTCTGGGAGCTCAGGAATGTCCTGGCACTGCTGGGGTGGCTCTGGGAGCTCAGGAATGTCCTGGCACTGCTGGGGTGGCTCTGGGAGCTCAGGAATGTCCTGGCACTGCTGGGGTGGCTCTGGGAGCTCAGGAATGTCTGTCCTGGCACTGCAGGGGTGGCTCTGGGAGCTCAGGAATGTCCTGGCACTGCTGGGGTGGCTCTGGGAGCTGGGGAATGCCTGTCCTGGCACTGCTGGGGTGGCTCTGGGAGCTCAGGAATGTCCTGGCACTGCTGGGGTGGCTCTGGGAGCTCGGGAATGTCCTGGCACTGCTGGGGTGGCTCTGGGAGCTGGGGAATGTCCTGGCACTGCAGGGGTGGCTCTGGGAGCTCGGGAATGTCTATCCTGGCACTGCAGGGGTGGCTCTGGGAGCTGGGGAATGTCCTGGCACTGCTGGGGTGGCTCTGGGAGCTCAGGAATGTCCTGGCACTGCAGGGGTGGCTCTGGGAGCTGGGGAATGTCCTGGCACTGCTGGGGTGGCTCTGGGAGCTGGGGAATGTCCTGGCACTGCTGGGGTGGCTCTGGGAGCTCGGGAATGCCTGTCCTGGCACTGCTGGGGTGGCTCTGGGAGCTCGGGAATGTCCTGGCATTGCAGGGGTGGCTCTGGGAGCTCAGGAATGTCCTGGAGCTCCAGGGGTGGCTCTGGGAGCTCAGGAATGTCCTGGCACTGCAGGGGTGGCTCTGGGAGCTGGGGAATGTCCTGGCACTGCTGGGGTGGCTCTGGGAGCTGGGGAGGCTCTGGGAGCTCAGGAATGCCTGTCCTGGCACTGCTGGGTGGCTTTGGCTGGTGGAGAAGCTCCATTCCATGCAGGAGGATCCTGGTGCAGGACCCCTCTGTGCACGCCCGTGTTCCACGTGTCCCTTTCTGGCAGGCTGGGAAGGGAAGCAGGCAGATGGACATTCCAGCAGCCCCCCAAATTCCACCTCCAGCTCCTCGCCCTCGGTGAAGCTCGAGAACTCCCTGCCAGGGCTGGCCAAGAAGCCCTTCCCAAGATCTGACAGGCTCCACGCACGTAAGAGACGATTCCCTGCTCTCCCTGCTTTCCCAGGGCTTTTCATAATCCATAATCCATAATCCATAATAATAATAATAATAATTCCATTGCTGAGGGAGCCTGCAAGGGGCTGCCAGCCTGCTGGGAATTGGGTTCATAATCCATAATAATAATAATAATAATAATAATAATAATAATAATAATAATAATAATAATAATAATAATAATAATAATAATAATAGTTCCATTGCTGAGGGAGCCTGCAGGGGGCTGCCAGCCTGCTGGGAATTGGGTTCATAATCCATAATAATAATAATAATAATAATAATAATAATAATAATAATAATAATAATAATAATAATAGTTCCATTGCTGAGGGAGCCTGCAAGGGGCTGCCAGCCTGCTGGGAATGGGGTTAATAATCCATAATCCATAATAATAATAATAATAATAATAATAATAATAATAATAATAATAATAATAATAATAATAGTTCCATTGCTGAGGGAGCCTGCAAGGGGCTGCCAGCCTGCTGGGAATTGGGCTAATAATCCGTAATCCATAATCCATAATAATAGTCCATCATAATCCATCCTCAGATCAGCCCTGCCCAGTCCCCATCAGATGGGCCTCTCCTGGGAATTGGGCTAATAATCCATAATCCATAATAATAATAATAATAATAATAATAGTTCCATTGCTGAGGGAGCCTGCAAGGGGCTGCCAGCCTGCTGGGATTGGGTTCATAATCCATAATAATAATAATAATAATAATAGTTCCATTGCTGAGGGAGCCTGCAAGGGGCTGCCAGCCTCTGGGAATTGGGCTAATAATCCATAATCCATAATAATAATAATAATAATAATAATAATAGTTCCATGGCTGAGGGAGCCTGCAAGGGGCTGCCAGCCTGCTGGGAATTGGGCTAATAATCCATAATAATAATAATAATAATAATAATAATAATAATAATAATAATAATAATAATAATAATAATAATAATAATAATAGTTCCATTGCTGAGGAGCCTGCAAGGGGCTGCCAGCCTGCTGGGAATTGGGTTCATAATCCATAATAATAATAATAATAATAATAATAATAATAATAATAATAATAATAATAATAATAATAGTTCCATGGCTGAGGGAGCCTGCAAGGGGCTGCCAGCCTGCTGGAATTGGGCTAATAATCCATAATCCATAATAATAATAATAATAGTTCCATTGCTGAGGGAGCCTCAAGGGGCTGCCAGCCTGCTGGGAATTGGGTTCATAATCCATAATAATAATAATAATAATAATAATAATAATAATAATAATAATAATAATAATAATAATAATAATAATAATAATAATAATAATAATAATAATAATAATAATAATAATAATAATAGTCCATAATAATCCAGCCTCAGATCAGCCCTGCTCAGTCCCCATCAACTGGGCCTCTCCTGGGAATTGGGATAAATAATCCATGATCCATAATCCATAGTCCATACTAATACTAATACTCATAATAATAAAATTATTATTAATAATAAAATTCATAATAATAAAAACAACAAGATGATAATAATAAAATAATAATCCATAATAATCCATCCTCAGTTCAGCCCTGCCCGGTCCCCATCAGATGGGCCTCTCCTGGGACTTGGGATAAATAATCCATGATCCATAATCCATAGTCCATACTAATACTAATACTAAGACTAATACTAATAATACAATTAAAAAAAATAATAATAAAATTAATAATAATAATAAAAATAACAAGATAAGAATAAAATAATAATCCATAATAATCCATCCTCAGATCAGCCCTGCCCAGTCCCCATCAGCTGGGCCTCTCCTGGGAATTAGGATAAATAATCCATGATCCATAATCCATAGTCCATACTAATACTAATACTAGTACTAGTACTAGTACTCATATTAAGTAAAAATTAATAATAATAAAATTAATAAAATAATAAATAATAACAATCCATAACCCATAATAATCCATCCTCAGATCAGCCCTGCCCAGTCCCCATCAGCTGGGCCTCTCCTGGGAATTGGGATAAATAATCCATGATCCATAATCCATAGTCCATACTAAGACTAAGACTAAGACTAAGACTAAGACTAAGACTAAGACTAAGACTAAAATTAATAATAATAATAAAATTAATAATAATAACAAGATAATAATAAAAAATAATAATCCATAATAATCCATAATAATCCATAATCCATAATAATCCATCCTCAGCTCAACCCTGCCCAGTCCCCATCGGCTGGGCCTCTCCTGGGAATTAGGATAAATAATCCATAATCCATAATAATCCATCCTCAGCTCAACCCTGCCCAGTCCCCATCAGCTGGGCCTCTCCTGGGAATTGGGATAAATAATCCATAATCCATAATCCGTAGTCAATACTAATACTAATACTAATACTAATACTAATACTAATACTAATACTAATACTAATACTAATACTAATACTAATAAATTAATAATAATTTAAAAAAATTAATAATAATCCATCCTTAGATCAGCCCTGCCCAGTCCCCATCAGCTGGGCCTCTCCTGGGAATCCCCAGCTGTTGGACCTGCATTTTTTATGGGTTTTTTAATGTCCTAATGTCTAACAGCATGAAAAGGGACAATAAATTCCTCCCTGGGTCTCCATCCCTCAGACCCTGCTGGATTTGGCTCCCAGCCCTTTAGTGGAGCTTCCTCAGCCCTCCCGACCTTCCTGGTTCCTGTTACCTTCTCCAGGGGTGGGATTGGAATTTAAGGATATTCTTACAAAGGAATGGAATGTCCTGAGGGGGGGAAACCCACAAGGACCACGGAATGCAGCTCCAGGTTATCCCAGCAATCCCACCCCGTGCATCCCTGGCTGTCCCAAGGCTCCTGGAGCTCTGGCAGGGTTGGGAATGCGCCCGTTCCCTGGGATCCATCCCAAATTCCCCCGGCCCAGCTGCAGCTGTTCCCTCACTCTGAGGTCTCTGTCCCCGTGGAGAGCAGGCACAGGGCAGGAGAGTCCAGAGAAATCCCCAGGAACAAACTGGAGACTTAAAGCAGACGTGGCTGTGGTGAGACATGGAGTTAGAAAATCACCTGGAGGTAGAAATCAGATTTAGCTGGTTCAGCTTGTTTAGTCCCTGGCTTGCTGAACTTCTCTGGTGGGAACCAATCCATGGATTCACCAGATCTTCACAGGGTTATGTTTGGGGGTGATGCCCTAGAACAGAGGCTGGGCAGAGCTAAAGGACAAAGCAGGGATTTATTAAAGGATTTATTAAAGGATCTCCTCCATGGATCCACTTGGGCAGCACCAGAGCCCAGCCAGGGCTGCACCCAAATGAACCAAAATGGTCCCAAAATGAACCCAAGGTGAACCAAAATGGTCCCAAAACGCACGAGCGCTCCCGGGGGCTCTCCCTGGGATCAGTTCTGCTCCATTGGCAGCTTGGGGTTCATTGTCCAATTCCAGCTTTAGGTTATGAAGTCCCATCCCTGTTTTTCTCTCTTTATTCCACGTTGTTTGTGCTCCTGGGCTGAGATTTGGATCATTTGTCCTTGGTGCCCAGCTGGAGCAGGAATTGTTTTGTGTCCCTGCTCTGTGCAGAGAGCTCAGCATCCCTCATGAAGCCCAGACCCACACACCAAAGCAGCACAGAATGTGAAAAATACAGAATCTAAAGAATAAAGCAGGGATTTATTAAAATATCTCCTCAATGTATCCACCTTGGGCAGCACCCAAGATGAACCAAAACACCCACAAGGAACTGGACACTCGGGCACGAGGTCTCACCCTGAGGCACCAAACCCCAAATTGTCAGGTCCCTGCCCCTGGAGCTGAGGCAGAAGGAGCAGTGGCACTGCCCCACGGTGGCAGCCCCAGGTGAGGTGACCAGGTGTGTGCTCCCCAGGGCAGCTGAAGCGAGCCCGCTGCGCCGAGATCGACGTGGAGACGCCCGACTCCATCCTGGTGAACACCAACCTGCGGGCCCTGATCAACAAGCACACCTTCTCCCTGCTGCCCCCCGAGTGCCAGCAGCGCCTGCTGCTGCTGCTGCCCGACGTGGACAGACAGGTACGGCTCACCTGGGGTGTCCTACAGGGGTACAGCGCTCACCTGGGGTGTTCTGCATGGGTACACACTCACCTGGGGTGTTCTGCATGGGTACACACTCACCTGGGTGTTCTACAGGGGTACACACTCACCTGGGGTGTTCTACACAGGTACACACTCACCTGGGTGTTCTACACAGGTACACACTCACCTGGGCTGTCCCAGGTACATCACCTGGGCTGTCCCTGGTACACACTCACCTGAGCTGTCCCACACAGGCACACACTCACCTGGGCTGTCCACCTCAGGGTGACCTTATTGTCACTCATAAGGAGATTAATTAATTGTCACTATTAATGATATTGTCACCTAATAGTGATATTTTCACTGATAATGATATTAATTAATTGTCACTTATAATGATATTGTCACCTAATAATGATATGGTCACTGATAATGATATTAATTAATTGTCACTAATAATGATATTGTCACCTAATAATGATATTGTCACCTAATAGTGATATTGTCACTGATAGTGATATTAATCAATTGTCACTAATAATGATATTGTCACCTAATAGTGATACTGTCACTGATAATTATATTAATCAATTGTCACTAATAATGATATTGTCACCTAATAATGATATTGTCACCTAATAGTGATATTGTCACTGATAATGATATAAATCAGTTGTCACTAATAATGATATTGTCACTGATAATGATATAAATCAGTTGTCACTAATAATGATATTGTCACTGATAATGATATTGTCCCCTAATAATCGCTGTCATTGTTCAGGACCTTCCAGGACCTGAAGGGAGCCCGCAGGAGAGGGAGCTGGGACAGGGATGGAGGGGCAGGACCCAGGGAATGGCTTCAGAGTGGAAAATTTGGGTGGGATACTGGGAATTGGGGATTGTTCCCTGGCACAGGGTGCCCACCAGCAGGTGACCAGGGCAGTGGCCAGCAGGTGACCAGCAGGTGGCCAGCAGGTGACCAGCAGGTGACCAGGGCAGTGGCCAGCAGGTGACCGGGGCAGTGGCCAGTAGGTGACCAGCAGGTGACCAGGGCTGTGGCCAGCAGGTGACCGGGCTGTGGCCAGCAGGTGACCAGCAGGTGACCAGCAGGTGACCAGCAGATGACCAGGGCAGTGGCCAGCAGGTGACCAGCAGGTGACCAGGGCAGTGGCCAGCAGGTGACCAGCAGGTGACCAGGGCTGTGACCAGCGGGTGACCAGGGCAGTGGCCAGCAGGTGACCAGCAGGTGACCAGGGCAGTGACCAGCAGGTGACCAGGGCTGTGGCCAGCAGGTGACCAGCAGGTGACCAAAGCAGTGGCCAGCAGGTGACCAGGGCAGTGACCAGCAGGTGACCAGGGCTGTGGCCAGCAGGTGACCAGCAGGTGACCAGCAGGTGACCGGGGCAGTGGCCAGCAGGTGACCAGCAGGTGACCAGGGCAGTGGCCAGCAGGTGGCCAGGGCTGTGGCCAGCAGGTGACCAGCAGGTGACCAGGGCTGTGGCCAGCAGGTGACCAGCAGGTGACCAGCAGGTGACCAGGGCAGTGACCAGCAGGTGACCAGCAGGTGACCAGGGCAGTGACCAGCAGGTGACCAGCAGGTGACCAGGGCTGTGGCCAGCAGGTGACCAGGGCTGTGGCCAGCAGGTGACCAGAGCTGTGGCCAGCAGGTGACCGGGGCAGTGGCCAGCAGGTGACCAGGGCAGTGGCCAGCAGGTGACATGGGCAGTGACCAGCAGGTGACCAGCAGGTGACCAGGGCTGTGGCCAGCAGGTGACCAGGGCTGTGGCCAGCAGGTGGCCGGGGCTGTGGCCAGCAGGTGACCAGCAGGTGACCAGGGCAGTGGCCAGCAGGTGACCAGGGCAGTGACCAGCAGGTGACCAGGGCAGTGGCCAGCAGGTGACATGGGCAGTGACCAGCAGGTGACCAGCAGGTGACCAGCAGGTGACCGGGCTGTGGCCAGCAGGTGACCAGCAGGTGACCAGCAGGTGACCAGCAGGTGACCAGCAGGTGACCGGGGCAGTGGCCAGCAGGTGACCAGCAGGTGGCCAGGGCAGTGGCCAGCAGGTGACCAGCAGGTGACCAGGGCTGTGGCCAGCAGGTGACCAGCAGGTGACCAGCAGGTGACCGGGGCAGTGGCCAGCAGGTGACCAGCAGGTGGCCAGGGCAGTGGCCAGCAGGTGACCAGCAGGTGACCAGCAGGTGACCGGGGCTGTGGCCAGCAGGTGACCAGGGCTGTGGCCAGGGCAGTGACCAGCAGGTGACCAGCAGGTGACCAGCAGGTGACCAGGACCCCCTCTCTCCCAGGTGGGCGCTGACGGGCTGATGAAGCTCAGCAGTTCGGCGCTCAACAACGAATTCTTCACCTCGGCTGCCCAGGGCTGGAAGGAGAGGCTGTCAGAAGGTAAAACCGGCTGGGGAGGGGCTGGGGAGGCCTGCAGGGAATTCCTGGAGAGGGGAAAACCTGCAGGGAATTCCGGGAGAAGGGAAAGTCTGCAGGGAGTTCCTGGAGAGGGGAAAAGTCTGCAGGGAATTCCTGGGGAAGGGAAAACCTGCAGGGAGTTCCTGGAGAGGGGAAAGCCTGCAGGGAATTCCTGGAGAGGGGAAAAGTCTGCAGGGTGTTCCTGGAGAAGGGAAAGTCTGCAGGGAATTCCTGGAGAAGGGAAAGTCTGCAGGGAATTCCTGGAGAGGGGAAAACCTGCAGGGAATTCCTGGAGAAGGGAAAAGTCTGCAGGGAGTTCCTGAAGAGGGGAAAGCCTGCAGGGAATTCCTGGAGAGGGGAAAGCCTGCAGGGAATTCCTGGGGTAGGGGAAGCCTGCAGGGAGTTCCTGGAGAGGGGAAAACCTTCAGGGAGCTCCTGGGGAAGGGAAAAGTCTGCAGGGAGTTCCTGGAGAGGGGAAAACCTGCAGGGAGTTCCTGGGGAAGCTGCAGCTCTGCAGGGACTCGCTGCCCAGAACTGGAGGCTCAGGGTGGGAGGGGGCTGCAGGTGGAGTTCTGTGCTGAACTGACACAGGAAATCTCTGGAAGAGATGAGAAAAGAAGGAAAAATGTGTTTAAAATCCGAAGTGACAGCAGAGCTGGGGCATTCTGGAGCTGTGGCTCCTAAACAGACACTGCTGAGGCGCAGAGAAGGGAAATTCTGTTCCAGAGCAGGGCACGGGGTCACCAGCATGAGGTGTTTTGAGCCATCCCTTTGGGTGTTTGGATGGGAAACTGGGGGAAATTCTTCCTGTGAGGGTGGTGAGGCCCTTCCAAATCTGACCAGGCTGTTCCCTCTCCTCCTGTCCCTGTTCCCTGGGGCACAGCCCGACCCCCCCTGGCTGTCCCCTCCTGTCAGGAGCTGTGCAGAGCCACAAGGTCCCCCCTGAGCCTCCTTTTCTCCAGGCTGAGCCCCTTTCCAGCTCCCCCAGCCCCTCCTGGGGCTCAGTTCCCTCCCCAGCTCCGTTCCCTTGACTGCCCCATCCCACTGGAGCAGCAGCCCGGGCTCCTGGGACGCTCCCCTGGGCCTGTGCCCCATCAGCCACCCCTCCCCTGGCTCAGAAATCCCTTTTGCATCCCCCAGGAGAGTTCACCCCCGAAATGCAGCTGCGGATCCGGCAGGAGATCGAGAAGGAGAAGAAGGTGGAGCTGTGGAAGGAGCATTTCTTCGAGAGCTACTACGGGCAGAGGTGAGGGCTCAGCTGGTTCTGGGGTTCTGGGCTGGGCCCATCCATGGGCAGTGGCTTCCCTGGAACCTGAGGAAGGTTTCTGCCTTCAGCTGGTTCCAGGAATCGGGAAATGCCGGTGGGATCTCCCTTTATCCAGTGCAGCCTGTCCTGGCATGTCACTCCTCTTCCCCTCCTTGCTTGGAGCCACCCCCACGCCTCTCCTGGAGCTGGGGTGGCCCAGTGTGTCCCAGCTCAGGTTAGGACCTGCATTCCCACAGCTCCAACCCCACCCCACCCCGTTAAACCCCCAGATCTGCCAGGCTTTTATTCTCTGCCTCCTCTTGCATCAGGGGTTTGCCATCCTTCGGGGCTACAGGGAGGATTTGGGGTTTCTGAGTGAGGTGCTGAGAGGCCTGGGAAGGAGCACACAGGTGTAAAAAACTGACCAGGAATTTCTAACCCTGCACCGTGCCAGGTTTTGGGTTGTCCTCCCCTGCCAGCCTCTGTGCCTCCCATTCCTCGTGGGTGTTTTAACCCTCCAGAGTTAGGGTGTTCCTGGCATTCCTGGTGTGGTTGGGATGCTGTGGGGGAGCCAGGGGTTGGGGGATGTCCCTACAAGCTGTAGGAACAACTACAGGGATACACCAGGCTGGGAGTGCAGCTCACCAGGAGCTTCACCAGCCACCTGGGCCAGGTGTGTGCTGGTGGGAAGGTGACAACAGCCCCAGTGCTGGGGCACGTGGGGGGCACGTGTGCAAGAGCAGGAGCTCAGTTCCCTCCAGCTCCTGAGAACTTCTCTGGGGGAACCAATCCATGGATTCACCAGACCTTCACGGGGCTGTGTTTGGGGAAAAAAACCCCAATTTGAGGAATCATTGAGAGGGACGGATGAAGTGAATCCAGAAGGAGTTAATCCCAAACATCACTCTGGGAATTAGAGCCCGTGTTCCTCCTGAAGGGGTGGTGGGACGCTTCCTTCTCAGTGTCCCCTCCTGCCAGTGTTACTGTGTGACGCTGCTCCTGTGCTGCAGGGGAGGCTCATACAGGGAAATACTCACTCTTGGCCAAACCCTTTGGGTTTGCAGCTGGAAAATTGGTGTCTGGAGCAGGCCTGGAGCTCCTCAGTGTTTCATGTGTTGCCTTTAGCTGTTTTTAATCTCTGATGCCGATTTCTGTTTCCTGTGAAGGATTATCAGCGGGGAAGGTTCTCACTGATCGTGGCACAGAATTGGGTGTGTGTGAGAGATCTATTCAGGGAGTTTATTTAAATAGAGAATGCTGCCTCCGTTTCCCTAAGGATGGGATGCTTTTCCAGGGATGTTTCACAAAGCAAAGTCTGTGTTTCCTTGGCAGCTCTGGGCTGAGCCCCGAGGAGTCGCAGCGACTGACAGCGCAGCCCGAGGCAGAGCCCGGCCGGCCCCGCAGCCCCCCGGCCCCACAGCGGGAGCGGGGCACGTCCCCCTCGGAGCCCGGGGGCAGAGAGGAGCCGCAGCCCAAGGCAGCCAAGCCGGCCCAGGCGTCCCCGGAGCGGCGAGCGGCGAGAGCCGGGGACAGAGCCCACGGAGAGTCCCTGCCCCACAAACCCCCCGGTGCCGCCTGCCCCAGGGCAGAGGAGCAGAGGAAACCTGGGCTGGCAAAGGAGGTGCCAGGAAAGGAATCTCTGGGTGCCCCCAGCACACCAAAGAGCCCCGAGGCGGCCGGGGCAGCGGTGAAGGTGCAGAGCCCCATGGCAGGCCCGGCCACGCCGGAGAAGGAGAAGGAGCAGGAAAAGGAGAAGGAGAAGGAGCAGGAGAAGGAGCAGGAGAAGGAGAAGGAGCAGGAGAAGAAGCCCCCCGGGAGCGAGGCCATGGAGGTCGGGCTGGAGGCCCACAAGAGGAAGTCGGAGAGCAGGGAGGAAGCCCCGGGCAGCCCCGAGAAGAAGCCCCGTGTGGCCGAGCCCTGCCAGCAGCCACAGCAGCAGCAGCAGCAGCAGCAGCAGCAGCAGCAGCAGCAGCAGCAGCCTCAGGCCTTTCGGAACCAGCCCTTTCCTGGCACGGGGGCGGCGGTGCCGCGGGTGCCCCCGCTCAAGGTGAGCCCAGCAGGGATGGAGCCACGGCCGGGCCTCCCCTGGGGGCTCCCCCGGGACACTGAGCCCCAAATTGGGGGTAGGACAGCTCCTGCTGTTCCAGGCTGCAGACAGGGAGAGCTGCAGGGGCTCTGCAGGGCCATGGTGACACAGAGGGACAGCCAGCAGAGCAGCAGCCTGGCAGCTGGGGACACGCAGGGCCAGAGGAGCCAGCGCCTCCAGGCTCCCCTGCAGCCAGCCCAGACTCCCTGCTGCAAACCAGAGGCTCTGGCAGAGGCCAGGGCAGGAGCAGGAAGGAGAATTTTGGGCAACATCTCAGGAGCAGAGGCCCTTTGGCTGCTGAGCCTTTGCAAGAACTCACCTGGGAGAGGAAGGAGGGATCGGCCCCTGCTGGGATGGGCACGGGGAGGCAGCAGGACAGAAACTCTCCAGGTTTGGCAGGCCCTGGTTTTGGGAGCCAGGTCAGCAGCAGGCAGCTCCAGGCCCTTAGGCAGAAGCTGAATTCCTGTATTCCTGTGTGTCCCAGGAATTCTGCTCCCCTCTTCACATCCTTCTCTACTGAAAGGCTGCAAACTCAACACATCCTTCTGTACTGAAAGGCTGCAAACTCAAAACTTTAAAAGCAGCTCATTGTTCTCACCGTGTTAATAAGAACAGCACCAAGGCAGGAAAGCATCAATGAAACTCAGTGACAGTTTCACATGGGGAAACTGTTCATAAAAGAGGTCTGGAATGCATGCAGGAACGAGGGCTGGCCTGCCAGGGCAATAAAGGTGGGATTTAATTCAACAGCAGAGCAAATCGAAGGTCATTGTGAATAGTTTCCCTTGCAAAGCAGGGGAAAATGGGGACAGATATGTCCCCAAGATGTGTCATCCCCCAAAAATGAGGTGGTGAAATGCTTGATCAGAGCTCAGTGGGATCCAATGAGGATTTTATGGATATTGAAAATAAATGTAACCCCAAATGAACTCCCTGAGATCTCTGCAGGGGAACATCACCAGGCTCAGCACAGGTCTCAGCATATATGTTGGGAAAGCAAACATGGGGAAAGTCAGCTGGGACATTGGGGAAAATGTTTTAGAAGGAAAGAGTAAATCATTGGCATTTTTTTTCTAGCTCAGGGGATTATTATGGCTTTGTAGAAAGGCACTGAGGAGAGAAATGATGGGTGAGCAGGAGGGAGGAGCAAGGCTGAGTCCAGCAGGATGGTGACATCTTTCAAAGGACATCTGAATACAAAATTAGATCTGAAATTACATCTCAATAACGTTGAACAGTGGAACAGGGGCTGACAGGGCAGGGGCTGGATCAGCCCTTCAGGGAGGGAGCCTGGGGGCCCTGGGCTGACATGAGGGATGAGCGGGGTTTGCAGCACCCCAAAACTGCCCGGGAGGCACGCGAGGGTCGGACAGGCCTCTTGTCTCAAGGCAGGGGTAGGAGGGGTTTCTCCAAAGGGATTTCTCCAGGCCCACCACCAGTTCTCTGAGAGGAAAGTGCAACCACAACCCCGTGGGTCGGGTGTTGCCCGTGTCTCAGCTGTGCTTTTCTCCCGCTCTCTTGCAGATTCCCGTGTCCAGAATCTCGCCGATGCCATTTCCTGCGGGCCAGGTCTCTCCCAGGGCACGCTTCCCCCTGTCCCTCAGCAGTCCGGGCAGGACAGGGGCCAGGACCTTGGCCGACATCAAGGCCAGAGCCCAGCAGGCCAAGGCTCAGAGGGCAGCGGCCGCCGCCGCCGCCGCCTCGGCCGGGGGAGCCGTGCCGGGGCCCGGCCCGGGCGGGGGGAGACCCCCGGGCAGGGGGGGAGATGGGAGAGACCCCAGCGGAGCCCCCCAAGCTGCAGCTGGAGCAAAGGCACTGGAACTGGCAGGAGCTGGAAGCGGGGGAGGTTCGAGAAGGTTTCCTCCCCACTCGCAGGTGGAGAGCCAGGCGGAGCCGGGAGCTGCTCGCCATCCTCCTGGAGCACAGCTACAGCCGGCGGCCCCCGCGGCTGCCCCGGCGCTAGGGAACGGTGTGGGGGCCACCCCCGGCACCCCCAGCGGGGACCGGGCGGGGATGGCCCCTCCTGCCCCGGCCCGCGGGGCTCCGGGCCCCGGGAACGCGCCCGGCTGCGGCAGCAGAACCCCGGGAGCCTCGGCGGGGAGCGGCTGTGACCTTCCCAAAGGCAAATCCCCTTCCCCTCTGCTGTCCCCACGGCCACCCACGGGCCACGGGGGCCAGGCTGGAGCTGTGGGCGCTCCTGTCCCACCCTCCAGCAGCTCCTCTGGAGCACCCAGCCTTAAATCTGCTCCTGGTGGGGCCCTGCCCCGAGCGAGCTCCAGCATTCCTGCCAACAACCCTTTGGTCACCCAGCTGCTCCAGGGCAAGAGCGTCCCTCTGGAGCAGATCCTGCCCAAGCCGCTGACCAAAGCAGAATTGAAAACTGTCCCCGTGGCTCCTCAGGAGGAGAAGGGGGCGGCAGCTCCCGGCGCCGAGGCGGGGGACAGGTCGAGTTTGCCCCCGCAGCAGCTCGGGAAGATCTTCTGCCAGAACAGGCCTCTGCCTCACATTCCAAGGACCTTCCAAGGAAAGGACGCCGGTCCTGAGCCGCACCAGGGCCACGAGGCGCTGAGCAAATCCACCCAGGAGCAGATCCTGCAGACTCTCATCAAGAGGGTGCAGAGGCAGAATCTGCCGCCCGTCCTTCAGCCCTCGCAGCTGAACCTCCCGCACTCAGGTTTGCCGGTGGAAAACGGCTCCACCAGCCAGAGATTCATGCTGGGCTTCACGGGCAGGAGGACGTCCAAGCCTGCCATGTCCGGGCACTACCTGCTCAACGTCTCCACCTACGGCCGCGGCTCGGAGAGTTTGAGGAGAAGCTTTTTGCTGAACCCCGAGCCCCGCCTGGGGCTGAGCGGCCCCGCCGAGGGCACGGGCAGCCCGGGCAGCAGCAGCAGCGAGGAGAACGCGGATGACGAGAGCTCCGGGGATGAACGGGAGCAGGTTGGCACCAAAGAGGAGCCGGGGCACGGGGAGAAGGAGCAGAGCTCACGGAGCACCGGCCCTGCAGGCCCTGGGCTGAAGGCCGAGGTGGCATCGGCAGCCAAGGAGAAGGTGGCGGCGCTGGACGGCGCGGCGCTGGCCCGGGACCTGCTGCAGGCAGCACAGGAGCAGATGGCCCAGGCCATGAGGGGCAAGGGGCACAGCGGCAGGGAGCATTTCGGGACCCCCACGCCATCCCCAGACCCAGCACAGCCCCCGCTGCTGCCTGCCCCGCTCCCCCCGAAGCTCCTGGGGCCCAGCTACAGCGGCACCATCAACGTCTCCACCTCGCCCGACGTGGGCCAGGCCTCGCTGGTGACCGAGTGCAGCCAGCTGGGCAGCTCCATGGGCAACGTCATGTCCTTCTCCGTGACCGTCACCACCATCCCCGCCGGGCAGGCCGTGAGCTCCGGCGGCCACGGGCAGAGCCTCCCGGTGCCGGCGTTCGCCGAGGACGGCGGCATGGAGGACGCCCCTTCCAAATGCTACTGCAGGTTGAAAGCCATGATCATGTGCAAGGGCTGCGGCGCCTTCTGCCACGACGACTGCATCGGCCCCTCCAAGCTCTGCGTCTCCTGCCTGGTGGTGCGGTAACGGGGGCGGCAGCGGGGAGCGCCTTGGCAAAAATCTTGGGAAGAAACAGGAATTTTACTGCCTTGCACAAGAGACACGTTACCGAATCAGGAATACGGAGTTCGAGTCCTTCTTTCATTGACGAAAGAGCACCTTCTTGTACAGGGAGTCGAAACCGCGTTCATTGTGACAAGAGTTTGCACTTAAGGAATTATGTAAATATGCCACATTATTTTGGTCAAAGATATTTTTTCAGTCTTTTAGGAGATAGCGTTTGACTTGTACTGCAGTTCCAGTAAGCCCAGCCTGCTCTGAGCACATTGCTGAGCTCTGCTCTCCCCAGGGGGATCCAGCCCATAGCCCATGGTTGGTGTTCTCCTGGCAGAGGGAACGGGATCATCCCAGTCTGGGCTCCGGGATAATCCCAGCTCCCTGGGCTGGCAGGAATCTGCTCCTGGGCATTCCCAGGGCTGGCAGGAATCTGCTCCCTGGGCATTCCCAGAGCTGGCTGGAATCTGCTCCCTGGGCTGGCAGGAATCTGCTCCCTGGGCATTCCCAGGGCTGGCAGGAATTGCTCTCTGGGCATTCCCAGAATTGCCAGGAATTCTGCTCCTGGGCATTCCCAGAATTGGCAGGAATCTGCTCCCTGGGCATTCCCAGAACTGGCAGGAATCTGCTCCCTGGGCATTCCCAGGGCTGGCAGGAATTGCTCTCTGGGCATTCCCAGAATTGCCAGGAATTCTGCTCCTGGGCATTCCCAGAATTGGCAGGAATTGCTCTCCCTGGGCATTCCCAGAACTGGCAGGAATCTGCTCCCTGGGCATTCCCAGGGCTGGCAGGAATCTGCTCCCTGGGCATTCCCAGGGCTGCCAGGAATCTGCTCCCTGGGCATTCCCAGAACTGGCAGGAATCTGCTCTCTGGGCATTCCCAGAACTGGCAGGAATCTGCTCCCTGGGCATTCCCAGGGCTGGCAGGAATTGCTCTCTGGGCATTCCCAGGGTTGGCAGGAATCTGCTCTCTGGGCATTCCCAGGGCTGGCAGGAATTGTGATCCTGGGCATTCCCAGAACTGGCAGGAATCTGCTCCCTGGGCATTCCCAGGGCTGGCAGGAATTGCTCTCTGGGCATTCCCAGGGTTGGCAGGAATTGCTCTCCTGGGCATTCCCAGGGCTGGCAGGAATTGTGATCCTGGGCATTCCCAGAATTGGCAGGAATTGCTCTCCTGGGCATTCCCAGAGCTGGCAGGAATTGCTCTCCTGGGCATTCCCAGAGCTGCTCAGGAATCTGCTCCCTGGGCATTCCCAGAACTGGCAGGAATCTGCTCCCTGGGCATTCCCAGAACTGGCAGGAATCTGCTCTCTGGGCATTCCCAGAACTGGCAGGAATCTGCTCCCTGGGCATTCCCAGGGCTGGAGCTGCCATCCCATGGGGCAGAGCCAGCTGCTCTCGGGACACAGGGGCAGGTGGGAAGCGTTTTGTTATCCAAACACCCCCATGGTCAGACGTCTCCAGATTCTATCCAAGATTTTGTATTTCCTGGGTGAGGGAAAGGCACTTGAGTGTCTGCCTGGGCCTTGTTGGTGGCTCTTTGTGTTTGAAATACCAAATTGGGCTGGGCTCAGCTCAGCTGAGGAGGGGTGCTGGGGCAGCCCCAGAGCTGACTGGGGACACTGGTGGCTCCCTGTCAGTTCCTGCCTTCCTTCACTTGCACTGAAGGAGCTGGAAGCACAGAGGCCCCGTGTGCCCGGGAGCTGAGGGAGCACGAGCCACCCGAGGGCTGTTCTTGCTGCATCCTGGTCAGGGAACAGAGCTGTGTATGTTTTTGATGGAAAAGCACTGAATTCACTTTTAATCCAAAGGCCTTTTTAAGCTGAAGCAATATTCCCACAGCAGTGGGGCAGCTGAGTGGTGCACGGGGTCCTCAGCCTTCCCTTCCCCTCTCCTTCGTACTACTGCTCCCCTCCCCTCCTCCCCGGGAGCCCAGCGCTGGTGCTGAGGAGCAGAAATAATTCCTGGGGGATTTTCCAAGCAACAAGAGGTGCCCCAGGCTGCCAGAGCTCCAGGAGCTTTGGACAACACTCTCAGGCACAGGGTGGGATTGTTGGGGTGTCCTGGCAGGGTCAGGAGTTGGACTGGATGATCCCTGTGGGTCTGTTCCAGGCCAGGATATTCCATGAGTCTGTGATTTAGTCGGTGATGACAAAAAAAGGGAGTTGCAGCCTTGATCCTGTGGCAGCAGGAGCATTTCTCTCCCTGCTGGGGAGTGCAGCTGCCTCTGGAGCAGCAAGAGCTGCAGCACCCCCTGCTCTGGGTTCTGCCATCTGAAATGTCCTGCAGAGCAGAGACCCCCACATCGCTGCTCAGGCATCCCCCGCTGAGGAGGATTTAGGGATTAAACATTGACTCGATTTTTTGAATCTAAAAACTTGCACAAAATTGTCCCCAAGAGCACCTCCCACCCCTGGCCTGTGCCAGTTCCTGCCCCTTCCCACTGCCAGCTCTTGCTTGGGAAGAGGAAATCTGCATTTCTGTAAAGCTGGGGAGGGAGGCAGCGTGGGCTGGTTTGGAGCTGAGAGCAGAGCTGTCCCCTCCTCCCTCAGGCCTCACTGGGACAGGAGGGAAGGTCCTTCCCATCATCCTGGACACTTCCACTGCTGGCTGGGACAGCCTGGGCGAGGCTGCTGTGCAGCTGAGAGTCCTCAGAGGAGAGCAGGAGGTTTCTCTGCACACTTGGTCACTTCTGGTCTCTCCTTGGCTCCTCTCAGGCTGCTCCTCCAGCTGCTGGGAGGAGGAAGCAGAGGATGAGGAGGGAGCTGTGACCCTGAGCACTCAACAGGCGTTCAGCTGCGGCTGGAAAGGCTCTTGCAGAGCTCCCCTGGCACCTCCAGCGCCATCCCCTCCTGGTGTGGCTCCATCTGGTTCCTCCTGGTGGGTTTTGCTGGGCCGGGCTGGGTTTGCTGTGTCTGTTCCCTGGCAGCGCGGGGCAGTGCCCGTGGAACATGCCCATCCGGCCGTGCCATCCCAGGAGGGGCTGGCTGGTGGCCCTGGTGGGACACTGGGTGACCCTGGGTGGGACACTGGGTGCCCCTGAGCGTGGAGGTGGCCCAGGTGGCGTTGGCCAGGTGGGATTGTGCTGGTGGCTCGGGAGTTTCCACTTGTCAGTGCCTTAGTTCCGTGTCACGGATCAGCGCTTAGCTCGGGCTGCTGTCCTGGTGTTTCTTTTGGAGGAATTGATTCTCTCAGTGCCCATCTGAGGTCTGAGCACGCTCTCCCCAGGGCTGAGCAGAGTGTGAGGAGGTTGTTTGGGGTGATGGGCTGGGTGTAACCATCCCTGGAATGGGGACAAAGCCCTGGAATTTCACGCTGCTGCAGTTGGGAGTGGGATGATGCCTTCAGAAGGGGGAATCCTGTGCAGTTCCTGCGGTGGGACCAGCCTGTCCCGCTGCTGAGGCTCCTCCCCACCGACATAAATCCACCTCCACACGGGATTTATAATAAAGGGATGTCATGACCAAGTTCAAACCATTCGATTTTGGTCCCCCAGGAATGATTCAGTGGCGCTGCCGGGAACGGGGTACCAAAAATCCGGGATTTCCAAAGCTGATGTCAGAGTGTTTGTGGCAGGGAAAGGAACCTGAGGAGGGAGGAGGTTTCAGTTCCCTTTTCAGGACACAGAACTGGAATTGGAGCCTGACCAGCGCTCACTTCCCAGCCCCAAACCCCACGGCCAGGCTGTGGCACGAGTTCGGGTTCTGAGCCAGGTGGGCAGCGAGGGAAGGAATTCGGTGTGGGATTGTGGAATTTTAACTTTCCCTCCGGGAATTTCCAGGAAGGAGGAGGTTCCAAGCAGTTGCACTGGTTGGGGAGTTGGATTGGGGTTTTTTTTGGTGTTTTTTTTTTTTAATTTGGTTGCACAAAACAGCTGCTGGAGCAGCAGTTCCTGGTCAGGTTGTTACTGGGAGGGATCCGAGGGGACAGGGGGCAGGGACAGGGACAGGGGACAGGGGACAGGGACAGGGAACAGGGACAGGGACCGGGACAAGGGGAAAGGGGACAGGGGACCAGGGACAAGGGACACGGGAAAGGGAACCGGGGAAAGGGGACAGGGGACAGGGGGAAAGGGGACCAGGACAGGGGACAGGGACAGGGGACAGGGACAGGGACAGGGGACAGGGACAGGGGACAGGGGACAGGGGACAGGGGAAAGGGACAGGGACAGGGACAGGGGACAGGGGACAGGGGACAGGGACAGGGACAGGGACAGGGGAAAGGGGACAGGGGGCAGGGACAGGGACAGGGAAAGGGGACAGGGACAGGGGACAGGGGACAGGGACAGGGACAGGGACAGGGGACCGGAGCTGGAGCGGCCCCCGGTGGTTTTTGATGCTTACGTTTGCTGTACGTGCAGAGCGAGTCGGAGAGCTTACAGTAATATATTTTAAATAATATATATTTTAGTATCTGCAAAGAGCGGGCAAAGGAGGGTTCTGAGTGGTGACAGGGTACCGGGGCAGTTCCTCGGCCAGGCCAGCGGGGTTTTACTGCAGCACAACTGAAATGTTCTGTTCCTGACATTAATGCAATAAAAACGGGAATTCTCACAAAGAAGCAATCCAATACTGTTTCCCAGAGGCTTTTCCTGTGTGGACAACAGGCCTGTAAACATAGTTCCAAAAATCCTAAACCTTTGTCTTTTGCCTTTATAAAAGGGACTTCGATTGGGCTTGAGGGTCTGTACAGCAAAATCGAGGTGACACCATTTGAAAATGTATTTTTACACAAATAATATAGAAAAAAAATCATATTTTACATAAGAATTTTAAGTATTTGAAATATGTGTATATATATACTGTATGTACTTCGTATATGCTTTATTTTACATTTTCAATGTATTAAAAAGTATTTGAGCTGGTTGGATCTGAGATGTAATAGTGTTTAAAACCACAAAAAGGAGGGAAAGGAGCCTGGGGGAGAGCGGGTGGGAGCTCTGCAGGGAAGCACAAGGCCAGAGCGAATTTTTGGGGAAGGCTGTGGCAGTTTGAGAGCCATAAATCTTCTGTTTTCCTGGGATAATCCAGGAGCTAGGGTGGATCCTCCCCACAAGGAGCGGTGAACCCCAAATGACATTTATTCCATCGAATTCAGTGAGTGTTCCTGGAATCCTGAGTGTAACCCAGAGCTCCCCCGGTGTGTGCAGAGAAGGAAATGTGAGGAAAATTCATCCACAAACATCAGAGTTTATGTCCAAAAAGGACACAGAGGAATCCTTTTACTTTATTCAAACACAGGGAGAGGCCATGGGACATTCCCCTGGGGTGTCTCCAATTTTTGGGGGACACAGCCTCCTTTTTATCCCAATTTCCAGGCTGCATTTCTCTTCTCTCTTTCCCCATTGCAGAAGTACTTGAGAGGTACAGAGTTCCCAATATGCCTGATACCAGAGATTTCTCTCTAATCTATAACTCTCTCTTTTAATTTTTAATTCTTACAGAATTGAGGGTTTCCCCCCGTTGTTTCTTTCATCTTGCAACATCCAGTTTCATTTATCAGCAAACCTAAAGCTTTTTTTTTTTTTTAATTTATTTATTTATTTGCTTTTACAAATATCTTTTTCCATTCATCAATCAGTGGAATCCTTCCCATTGTAATTTTTTAAAATATATATCTATATGTGTATAAATTTCCACCTTAGTGTCTCAGCAGATCCAGGACTGCTCCCAACAGCTCATTCCCAACCTGGCACTGGAATATCTGTGCCCTCAGGACATGGCACCAGAGAAAATCCTTCCCTGTGGCTCATGTTCTCCCATGGATTCTGTTCCTCTTCCTGCCACAATTCCCTCTTTGGTAAAATCAGCAGCACTGAGGAATGTGCAAGAGCTTGGGATTGCTTTTCCCTGAATACATTAAAAGTATCAGCAATTCTGTATTTTAAGAATGGAAGTAGGAATAATCCACCTCAGCCCTCAGGTGGCATCTTGGCGGCATCACTAGACTTTAATTTATTCTCCTTTTTAATCCGTGTGACTAATTAATGGCTCCATCTCGTTGTTAAGCAAGTAAAACTCTTTTTTTTCTAGCCAGGCTGAATTCCCCTGGGATCCCTGGGAAGAAGGAGGATGGGAACAGCCCTCAGAGGAGGGGGAAGCTGAACTCCCGGAGTCATGGAGCAGTAACTGAAGCCGTGGCACCATCTGGTGTTTTTGCAGGTTGCAGCACTTCTCCTGCAGCCCAAGGCACACGGCTTTTCCCAGTGCTGCTTTGGCTGCTGCTGCCTTGCGGGTGGAAATGCAGCCAGCAGGAATCACCTCCCTCACTTGCTCCCACTGCCACCCGTGGGCTTGTCCGGAATTCCGGGACAAATTCGGAATTCTGAGCACCGTCATTGGCACAGGCAGCTCGGAATGAGCAGCATTTTCCCCTCTCCTTTCCATTTCCCTGGCAAAGCATTCCCTCCCACTCGGGCAAGCCGGGAGCGGTGCCCATGGAAAGCTGTTCTCCTCAGGGATGGTCACCCTGGTGGTGCCAGCAGGGCGAGCAGTGACATCCCCATGGAAAGCTGTTCTCCTCAGGGATGGTCACAGCTGGTGGTGCCAGCAAGGCGAGCAGTGACATCCCCATGGAAAGCTGTTCTCCTCAGGGATGGTCACCCTGGTGGTGCCAGCAAGGCGAGCAGTGACATCCCCATGGAAAGCTGTTCTCCTCAGGGATGGTCACGCCATGGAGCAGGGGACGCTGTCACTGGAAACATGGCTGCAGAGATGTGGGACATGGCAGGAGCTGTGGCAGCCTCCCCTGGCACAGGGAACACTCCTGCAGGGGCACAGTCCGTACAAACCTGAGCTGCCCTCCCATAGAAACAGCGATCCATGGAATGGGTTGGGTTGGAAGGGACCTCAGAGCCACCCAGTGCCACCCCTGCCGTGGCAGGGACACCTCCACTGTTCCAGGGTGTCCCAATGTCCAACCTGGCCTTGGGCACTGCCAGGGATCCAGGGTGGGCACCCTGTGCCAGGGCCTGCCCACCCTGCCAGGGAACAATTCCCAATTCCCAATCTCCCACCCAGCCCTGCCCTCTGGCACTGGGAGCCATTCCCTGGGTCCTGTCCCTCCATCCTTGTCCCCAGTCCCCCCCCAGCTCTCCCAGCCCGGCTCCATGGCAGAGGAGCTCCAGCCCTGGGAACTGAGGGGATGGAGCTGAGCAATGGCCGTGGCTCGGTGCTGAGGGGATGGTCACTCATAGCTGTGAGGGGACTGTTCTGAAGGATGGCTGCCGTTCATAGCTGTGAGGGACGGCCATGGCTGACACGGTGCTGAGTTATGAGGGGACAGCCATGGCTGGCACGGTGCTGAGGGACGGCTGTGAGGGGAGCCATGGCTGGCACGGTGCTGAGGGATGGCTGTGAGGGGACAGCCATGGCTGGCACGGTGCTGAGGGATGTCTGTGAGGGGACAGCCATGACTGGCACGGTGCTGAGGGATGGTGCTGAGGGAAGCCATGGCTGGCACGGTGCTGAGGGATGGCTGTGAGGGGACAGCCATGGCTGGCACGGTGCTGACTGAGGGGACAGCCATGGCTGGCACGGTGCTGAGGGATGGCTGTGAGGGGACAGCCATGGCTGTCATGGTGCTGAGGGATGGCTGTGAGGGGACAGCCATGGCTGGCACGGTGCTGAGGGATGTCTGTGAGGGGAGCCATGGCTGGCACGGTGCTGAGGGATGGCTGTGAGGGGACAGCCATGGCTGGCACGGTGCTGAGGGATGGTGCTGAGGGATGGCTGTGAGGGGACAGCCATTGCTGACAGGTACTGAGGGATGGCTGTGAGGGGAGCCATGGCTGGCACGGTGCTGAGGGATGTCTGTGAGGGGAGCCATGGCTGGCACGGTGCTGAGGGATGACTGTGAGGGGACAGCCATGACTGGCACGGTGCTGAGGGATGGTGCTGATAGGACAGCCATGACTGGCACGGTGCTGAGGGATGGCTGTGAGGGGACAGCCATGGCTGGCACGGTGCTGAGGGATGGCTGTGAGGGTACCCATATCTGACAGGTACTGAGGGATGGCTGTGAGGGGACCCATGTCTGACAGGTACTGAGGGATGGCTGTGAGGGTACCCGTGGCTGACGGAGCCCCCAGCCCCGTCCCCGCCATCGCTCCGCCCGCCGCGCTCCCCTCAGGGCGGGCCGGGGGCGGGGCCGCCCCCTCGGCCGCTCGCGCTGCGCCTGCGCAGTTCCGCCGCCCCCCGGGGTGAGCGCCGCGCGGCGCGCGCGCGCTGCGGCGGGGGCGGGAGCGCGCCGGGCGGCGCTGGCCGCCGATTGGCTGAAGGGCGCGAGAAGGCGGGGCCGGCCGGGCGCGGATTGGCGGGGGGCCGCGCGCCCCCGGCGGAGGCGGGCCCTGATTGGCCGGGGCGCCGCGCGGCGGCGGCCGGGACCGTTGGAGCGCGGCGGCGGCGGCTGAGGCGGCTGAGGCGGCCCGGCCGGCCCCGGAGCCCGAGAGCCGCGGCTGCCCCGGCACCGGCTCAGGTACGGGGGACAGCGCGGGGCCGCCGGGCCCGGCCGGGGGAGAGCCCAGCGGGGCCCGGGTCACCGCGCTGGGGGGGCAGCCGCTGGTTTGGCCGTGCCGCGGTGTTCCTCCCGGCCGCGGAACAGCCGCTGGCAAGGAGCCGGGATGTGCAGGATCCATTGCTGTGGGGTTAACAGGAGAGCCGGGATGTGCAGGCTGCATTGCTCTGAGGTTAACGGCAGAGCTGGGGTGTGCAGGCTGCATTGCTCTGGGGTTAACGGGATAACCGGGATGTGCAGGCTGCATTGCTCTGGGGTTAACGGGATAACCGGGATGTGCAGGCTGCACTGATTTGGAATTAACAGCAGAGCCGGGATGTGCAGGCTGCACTGATTTGGGGTTCACGGGAGCAGCAGCCAGGGCAGAAGCAGCACCCTGAGGGGCTGTGAAATGAGGCAGTGTAATTTTTCTGGAGAAAACTGCTGCTTTCTTGCAGGAAAAGCTCACTCGGTGTTATTCGCCTCTCCTTAGGTTGTCGTGTAAATGTCTGAAGGAGGAAGTGAGCCCAGGAAAGTGGAAGTTGCCCTGAGAGACTTCTCAGTGTGATTCAGGTAATGGGATCTGTTGGGATTGACTGTGGTGTAGACCTCAAAATCTTGTGTTTTTTAAGTTCAGTTGCCTGTTTCTGACACCAAACTGGTACTGGCATTTTTCACTTATGACAAACTGGCGTTGTGAAGCAGTGACTTCTGCATTTTCAGTGATGTGTTAGACATGTGCAAATATGAAATAATGTAAAAAGATGGAATCCTCTGTTTAAAATTCCTCCAGAACTGTGTTTGTTGTGCAGCACATCCCTCGTCCGGGGAAGGTGAATCACAGAATTACGGAATGCTCTGGGTGGGAAAGAGCTTTAAACAGCACTGAATTCCATCTCTCTGCCATGGCAGGGACATCTTCCACCATCCCAGGGTGCTCCAAGCCCCAGCCTTGGGCACTGCCAGGGTTCCAGGGGTGGCACTGGCTGAGCTTTAAGGCCCCTTCCCAGTCAAACCAGTCAGTCCCAAGGGAGCAGCTCCCAGGCTGGGCTGCCAGAGTTGGCTCCTGACAGTTCCAGAATGCTGTATTTAAGGGACACATCATCCAGGACCTCCTGGGAGCTCCGTGGGACACCCTGATTGTTCCCTGCAGTTCCTGTGGTGCTGAATGCAGCAGCCCTGCCAGCATTGTCCCAGACTCCCTGGGTTTGGAGCAGGCTGGGCTTTTTGGAGCAGTAAGTGGCTTTGTTCGTTGGCTGTGCTGCAGCTGATGCACTCAGGCCTGGATTATCCAGGACCCCAGAGCAATACATCTTTTGGGGAGTGCTGGGTGGTGGAGGGGACGTAGGAAGGAGCCATAATGCAAGGAAAAAGGGCTTTTGCAGCAACAGAACAACATCACTTCTCCAGCAGTTCAATCACCTCTCACGCAGCCCAGGTGAAGGGGGAGTGAGGGTGCTCAGTCCTGGGCAGCCCTGCGTGGGTGTTCTCAGTTCTGTTCTGAGTTTGGAACCCTTTAAACCAGAGTGGGTGTTCTGAGTTGTGCAACTCTTTAAACCAGAGTGGATGTTCTCAGTTCTGTTCTGAGTTCTTTAAACCAAGGTTGATGTTCTGAGTTAGGAGCCCTTTAAACCAAGGTGGATGTTCCAGTTAGGAGCCCTTTAACCAAGGTGGATGTTCTGAATTTTGCAGCCCTTTAAACCAGGGGGGATGTTCCAGTTAGGAGCCCTTTAATCAAGGTGGATGTTCTGAATTTTGCAGCCCTTTAAACCAGGGGGGATGTTCTCAGTTCTGTTCTGAGTTTGGAACCCTTTAAACCAGGGTGGATGTTCTCAGTTCTGTTCTGAGTTTGGAACCCTTTAAACCAGGGTGGATGTTCTGAGTTCTGTTCTGAGTTAGGAACCCTTTAAACTCGGGTGGATGTTCTGAGTTCTGTTCTGAGTTAGGAGCCCTTTAAACCCGGGTGGATATTCTCAGTTCTGTTCTGAGTTTGGAACCCTTTAAACCAGGGTGAATGTTTTCAGTTCTGTTCTCAGTTAGGAGCCCTTTAAACCCGGGTGGATGTTCTCAGTTCTCAGTTTGGAGCCCTTTAAACCAGGGGGGATATTCTCAGTTCTGTTCTGAGTTAAGAACCCTTTAAACCAGGGTGGATGTTCTCAGTTCTGTTCTCAGTTAGGAACCCTTTAAACCAGGGGGGATATTCTCAGCTGGACTGCTCTTTAAACCAGGGTGGATGTTCTGACTCAGGAACCCTTTAAACCAGGGTGGGTGTGTTCAGCTGTGTGTTGTGGGAGCTGTGACAGTTTTTGAAGAGGGAAGGAACCACATCTGGAAGATTAAAGCCAGCCTTGGGCCTGGCTTGGTGCCTGAGCCTCCCTGAGCTCCACACTCAGCCTGCCTGCGTGGGCTGCTCTGGGGCAGCTTTAGGGAGCCTAAAGAGGGATTCAGATAAGGTAATTCAGGTGATAAGATTGGAATTCATAATATTTTTATTAAGTTAATTGTTTTCCCCTTGGTTCCAGGTAGAAGAAACCATGAATTTGTCATCTCTGGTTTAGCGTTTAAACAGATTTCTATTGTTAAACTGTACCTAAATTTAAATAGTTTTATGGGCCTTTCCCAGTCCTGTGGGCTTTAGGGACTGAACTATTTTAACTTCTCAGCTGTGCTTAAATAATACAGATTTATTTTAAAAAAACTTATGTAATGAAGAGTTTTAGGCAGCCCAGATCTGGAAGAAGCAGTTGGAGACCTCAACATTCCACAGCAGATAGTACATTATATTTGGCCGGGTGGAAACAAATAGAATTATGACAGCAGGTGCCAACTCATCGCTAAATTTTAAGAGGATGTCTAAAGGATGTGCTGTGGTTAACACTTAAAATCTTAGTAACTTAAGTAGCTGCTGACTGACTGCAAGGTGAGGTATTTTTCAGTCTTTGGCAGTAAAACTTTTAACTTTATTTAGGTCAAAGGTTGGACTCGGTGGTCTTGGGTGAACGAGAGCCTCAGTGATTCTGTGATTTAAGAGGTGGGGGGCAAAGGGGTGTCCTGGCATAAAGCCAACAGGGAGGGAGCTGAGGCCCTAACTTAATTTTTTATTTATTTATTTATTAAAACAGAAAGTGACGAAACTAAGGGATAAAACCCCTTAGTTTTACAGAAGGCAATGGCAAATGTCATCAGCTGGACTTTTACTTCAGGCTTATGTTGTTCTTGTGGAAGGAAGCCCCTTTGTGAGCGCAGTTGGAGCAGTGAGGAGCAGTTTGGGGTGTTGTGTGTGTCTGGCAGCTCAGACAAAATTAAAGTTATCAGGCCTGTGTAGGTGTTCAGTTCCCATTGCCTGGGGCAGTGGCAGAGAGACTTTTAAATGCAGATTAATGGTTCTGTACTCCTGTACCCTTTCAGTAATATCTAACACTTCACAAACCTAGAATTATTTTAGTTTAGACCTGTGAAGGTGGTGAGGAAGATTTCACACCCTAAGTTAATGTAGGAGGTGAAATTAATGAATTAAAACTGAGCAAGCTGTTTTAATCCTGAAGTCAGTTGTGATGGAGGAAAGCAGTTCCTGTTTCCAGGTGTTCATCACTGGAATTTCCCTCCTCCCCAGGTGTGCCAGGGAGCTCTGGGGGAGCCCTGAGCTGCCAGGTGTGTGGGACCTGCTCCTGCTCCATCTCCCATCGGGAAAAAGGGCAGGAATGCAGCTCAGAGCCCTTCCCAATAATGATTGCATTCAGAGGCAGCTGCAGCTTCTCTCTGTGCTCTGCAAGCAGTGCTGGGGCCTGTGGGGTGAGATGGAGAGGGGAGCTTTGCCAGCTTCCCTTGGAAGCACGGAGTGCTCAGAAATCCCTTTCACAAAAAACTCTTCCCTTCCTGAGAGGGTGGGGTAAGCTCTTAATTAGACTATTTCCAACTTCTTACTGCTCAAAAATCCTGCTGCAATATTTCATTTCTCTTACCAACAGGAGCACTGCTTTATTTCAAGGAAACAATTTCAGCTGCAGGATTTGCTCTTGTTTGCAGGCTCCTGGTAAATCCCATAGCAGACATTAATTTCAACAGGCAGGTTGTAAAAAGCCATTTCTACTCCTCAGGCTGTGGGGCAGTGAAGGAAGATGAGCGTTTGGGTCTGGTTTGGGTGCTGTGGCACTGAGTGTGCTGCCAGCTCTGCGCCCTGGCTGTGTGAGCTGGAGAACAGACCTGCCTGTGCCAAATCTGTGCTGAGACACTCAGTGCTGGCTGCAGGGCTGCTGGGGCCAGGCTGAGTGCTTCCCTGGGGAGTGGAAATGGATCCAGGGGGCTGTGAGCTTCAAACAATGCCTTGGCAGCAGGGCTGGCACCTCAGTGCCACTGCCACCTCACCCTTCTTAGCCTGACCTGCAAGTTCCTCAGGGATCTTCTCTCTGTTCTGGGCTCTCAGCTGACACTGGAGCTCAGTGCTGAACACTTACTGACACTCAGCTGGAGCTTTGGGAGTTCCAAACCACCTGAGGTTCTGTGACTTGATGTGAAGTCACAGAAACTCAGGTGCTTTGGAACTTCCCTGGATTTGAGTTTGTTCTGTTTTGTCTGGAGGGAACCTGGTTAAAAGTTTTGGAAGGCTTTCAAAGAAACCTCTGATTAAATATTGTGACTTATTCCATCTTTGTTGAACTTGAATGCAGTTCAATCTTTATCAGTTTCTGACCAGGTGAGGTTGTTGGGCTCACCCTGGGGCGTAGAGCAGGGGATTTTTTCTGAAATCACAGAATGATTTCAGTTGTGAGTCCAGCCTGTGAGTGATCCCCACCTTGTCCCCAGCCCAGAGCTCTGAGTGCCACATCCAGGAATTCCCTGGACACCTCCAGGGATGGGCACTCCAACCCTCCCTGGGCAGTGCCAAGGCCTGAGCACCCTTTCCAGGCAGAAATTCCTGCTGCTGCCCACCCTGAGCCTGCCCTGGCCCAGCCTGAGCCCATTTCCCCGTGTCCTGTCCCTGTTCCCTGGAGCAGAGCCCGACCCCCCCTGGCTGTCCCCTCCTGTCAGGAGCTGTGCAGAGCCACAAGGTCCCCCCTGAGCCTCCTTTTCTCCAGGCTGAGCCCCTTCCCAGCTCCCCCAGCCCCTCCTGGGGCTCTGTTCCCTTCCCTGGACACGCTCCAGCCCCTCCTGGGGCTCCGTTCCCTCCCCAGCTCCATTCCCTTCCCATCCTGGTGTGTTCCACGGGCTTGCTGTGACCCCAGTGCAGGACCCAGCTCTTGGCCTGGCTGTCCCGTGGATCCTGGCTGTCCTGGTCCCTCTGCAGAGCTCCCTGCCCCAGCAGATCCACATCCCACCCCCCTGGGGCTGTCCCTGGGCTGAGCCAGGCTGGTGCCCTCCGTCCCCGTGCCCAGCTGGATGTGCCTCCGTGCCCAGGTTTTTCCAGCCAGGATGTCCCTGTCCATCAGTGATTTTCCACCCCAGTAACTGAAGGCGCTGAGGGCTCTGTGGGGCTGTGCTGCCACAAGCTGTGTCCTGCCTGAACAAAGCAGATGGCTTCTTGTGCCTTGGAAAAAGCTCTCAGTCCCAGCAGGAATGGCAGGCTTTAGCATTCAACACGCTACTGAGTTGCCTGTTCATTTTTAATGAAGCTTCCTGCATTTTTTGGGCAGGTTTTTGCAGAATCTTCCAGAGCAGCTTTGGATCCACTGGATTTATGCAGGAAAAAAAAAGGAGCCATTGACTTGTTTAGAATTTCACTGCAGAGCTGTAATCATGGGAAGTTACAGTTCCTTTTCTGGCTCCTAGCCACGTGGGTTTTTCCTTACACCCTCAGAGGCTGGAGTCAGTTTGGGTTTGCAGAGATCTTGCACAATCATCTGAGTCCAGCACACGTGAAAACATCAGTGAGAGATCCAAACTTTTGGCTTTTGGGGCAGCTGCTGCTGGAAGGTGCATGGTGGTTCCCAGAGATGCTCCTGTACTTGCTGGAGACGCAGAAATAACATTTTAGGGTACTTTTCATACTTTTGTGCACAGTTGCTTTTTCTTCAGTTACTTATCTTATAATTGATGGGAACAGAGTTCAAAATGTTAAAGGTAAATGAGAAGAACTGTCAGAAGTGTTTAAAATGTGCTTTAAAAGATGTTGTCAGTCTACTTGAATGGAAGGTTTGTCTTTTTTTGGGGTCAGATGTGGCCCCCTGAAATCACTTTGAGTTCACTCCTCTTCCTGGGAAAAGGCACAGGGAAACAAACAAAGGAGTATTTCAGATTTATTACGTTTGACTGCTGAGGAAAGGGATTGGGAATATGAACCAGGAGAACAAAGAAATGAGTAAGATCATCAGATATTTTGGATAGACAGAGGGAGAGGAGGGGATAAAATCAGTAATTGTGGGGTCCTTTTTCAAATTAGGAAAGAAAAGGAAAAATACTTCATGTTTTTATTGAAATCTGAGATGAACAAACATAAGCACCTTTATATCATAAGTAAATTTAATTTTATACTTTAACAAATAATTTATGACAGTTCAGAAATTATTTTAGATGGGTTCAATCAAATGTCAGACGAGCTCAGAAGCCCAAAGCAAGGAAGGGGCAAAGCAGATGGACACCAGTAAGTTTTTCTGCCAGCACAGGTATGCCGCCCATTTTTATTCAATGTCTTCATCCCAGCTATGTTATTTTTTAACGTTATATTTTTAAGAGTGAATGCACTGACAAGGGAGGAAAGCTTTTCCTTGAACCAGCAGGAATAGTTGTTCCTTCTGATCAGAAAAACAGCAGAAAGTCACTGAACCTCCTTCCCTGTGTCAAGCTCAGATCAGCCCATGCCCCAAACTGGCTTTTGGATTTATTTTAATTACAACTTATTTCTGACCATAAATAGGTATGGGCACAATTTTATCTTCATGCAGCAACTGCAATTTAATCAGTGACATCAAATATTATTTCTGCTAATGACATGCAATGCCAAGAATGTGAACCAAGTCAGATTTAATAACTGTAAATGAACTTTTCTTTCTGTGTTCGTGCTTTGGCCAATGAGGCTGTGGCTCAGTGCAAAGCAATGTTTGGAAGTGGTTCTCAAACCCTAAAGGTCAGAATCTCCTTTGGAGTGTTCCTTAAAGGTGGAAGTACAGAATGAAACAAAATTAACTTGGAACAAAACAACTGCAAACCCAAACTACAGCTCCCTGAAAGGCGGCTGTGCTCAGCTGGGGTTGGGCTCTTTCTCCAGGAACTGACAGACCCAGAGGTCACAGCCTCAAGCTGTGGAATTCCAAGGGGAATTTAGGCTGGATATTAGGGAAAAGTTCTTTCCAGAAAGGTGATAAAGTTCTGGGATGGCTGCCCAGGGAGGTGGTGGAGTCCCCATCGCTGGGTGTGTTTAACAAAGCCTGGATGTGGCACTGGGTGCCAGGGGTGAGTTGAGGGGTTGGGGCTGGGTTGGACTCGATGGTTGTGGAGGTCTCTTCCAGCCTGGTGATTGTGTGTGGGATTGCGTGTGTGATTGTATGATTCTGATTGTGTGATTGTGACTCTGTGATTCTGATTCTGTGACTGTGTGTGTGTGATATTGATTGTGTGATTGTGATTCGGTGATTCTGATTGTGTGACTGTGATTCTGATTCTGTGATTGTGTGTGACTCTGATTCTGTGATTATGTGTGATTGGGTGTGTGACTGTGATTCTGTGATTTTGTGTGATTCAATGATTTTGACTGTATGATTTTGTGTGACTGGTTCTGTGAGTGTGTGTGACTGTGATTCTGATTGTGTGATTGTGACTCTGTGATTCTGATTCTGTGACTGTGTGATTCTGATTGTGTGTGATATTGATTGTGTGATTGTGATTCAGTGATTCTGATTGTGTGATTGTGTGTGACTGATTCTGATTGTGTGTGACTCTGATTCTGTGATTCTGTGTGATTGCGTGTGTGATTCTGTGATTTTGTATTATTCAATGATTTTGATTGTATGATTTTGTGTGACTGGTTCTGTAAGTGTGTGTGACTGTGTGATTCTGACTGTGTGTGATTCAGTGATTCTGACTGTGTGATCCTGTGTGACTCTGGGGTCCCGTGTGTGACTCTGGGACCCCGTGTGTGACTGATTCTGTGTGACTGATCCCCCGTGTGAGAACAAGCCCGTCTCTGGCTCAGGGTGATTTCCTGAGCACAGGGCTGCCTGTGGAGCTGTCCTTGGGCCGTTACCTACAGCTGATGAGCTCCAAGAAGAGCGAAACCTGCTAAGCAAGGTCCTGTAGTATTGGCCTGAACCTGGGAGTGCCTGCAGGGAGCCAGGGGGCACAGCCAGGGGGCACAGCCAGGGCACAGCCAGGGCTCTCAGGAGCTCCCTGCAGCCAGGGCAGTGCCAATCTCACCCCTGTGTGGGGACAGAGCTCTGACAGGGACAGCCCTGGCACACAGCAGGGGCTCTCCCTCTTCTCTCCCTGTTTGGGGAGAGAAAAAGGTGTCAAACACTGGAAACAACAAAAATGTGAGTTCATTAAAGATATTTTAGATGGTGGCTGAGTGTAGAATTTTCCACGGTAATTGGTGTGGAATTTATAAATTGGCTTTGCTGTTAACTCTGCCAGAGGCTGCTCCTGAGGCCATACAAGTGTTGTACCTGTTGAAAGGGGGGGAGGTGAAAGGATGAAGGGAAATGATAAATGCTGGAAGTTTACATCACACACTTGGCTGCAGTTTTCTAAGGTACTGCATCATTTTATGCTTTTAGTTGAACATTGCTTTTCAGTAAGGATTTCCAATAACTGGACTTCCTATCCCTGGCAGTGCCCAAGGCCGGGTTGGGCGCTGGGAGCAGCCTGGGACAGTGGGAGGTGTCCCTGCCACGGCAGGGGTGGCACTGGGTGGGCTCTGAGGTCCCTCCAACCCATCCTGGGATTCTGTATTGGCGTGGGTTCCTCTCCATGTGCCCGTGGAATGGGAGCAGCCACCTCAGCAATTCCTGCTGCCACATCATTCCAGCCCATGTTGTGTTTCCTGGAACTTTGCTCATGGATTTTGCTGCAATTTTTAAAACAGCAAGGAACCAGCAAACAAACAAACAAAACCCACCCAAAAAGTCCCCACCAAACCCCAAACCCAGCCTCCCCACCCCCTTCAAAGAACCCAACCCAACAAACCAAACCAGCTCAGGCCAAGCTGCTGTTTCCCTTCCCTGCTCTGGGAGCTGAGCACTGTAATTTGCATCCCAAACATAGTTGCAGTTCTTGTGGGTTTGGTTCATTCCTGTTTTGAAGCTGAGAAAGACTCCCCATCTTCCTTCTTCCTCATCACCGAGGGATCCTTCTGTGCCTGATGGTTCAGGGATTAGAAACAGGTTTGTCAATTATTCTCACAGAACCTCATTTCCACCACTTTTCCAAGTATCTGTCAGTAATGTGGGAGTTGGGCTCTGCTCCAGGGAACAGGGGCAGGACACGGGGAAATGGGCTCAGGCTGGGCCAGGGCAGGCTCAGGGTGGGCAGCAGCAGGAATTTCTGCCTGGAAAGGGCGCTCAGGCCTTGGCAGGGGCTGCCCAGGTGGGTTTGGTGTCCAGGGAATTCCTGGATGTGGCACTCAGAGCTCTGGGCTGGGACACGGGGGGGATTGGGCACAGCTGGACTGGATGGGCTGGGAGGGATTTTCCTACTGAAGGGCTCTGGGATGGTGGAGAGAGCAGATCCCTCGTTCAAGTCTCATTTCAGGGGCAGCTTGAAAGAGCTCAGTCCCTCCTTTTCCTTGCAGAGGGCACAGAGGGTGACACTCCTGTCCCCTGAATGGAGTTGTGTCTGTCTTGGCCGCTCTGTCCCCTTCAGCCAGGGATTGTGTGTGTGTGTGTGGCAGCGTTGGCTGCTGTGTCCAGGCACTGGCAACGACCTCTGGGGCTCCCATCGTGGCATGGGATGGGAGCTCTGCTCTGTGCCAGGCTGAGCAGGACAGCTCTGGCTGCCCCTGCATCCCTGGCAGTGCCCAAGGCCAGGCTGGACAGGACTTGGAGCAGCCTGGGACAGGGAAAAGTGTCCCTGCCATGGCAGGGGTGGCACTGGGTGGGCTCTGAGGTCCCTCCCCACCCAAACCACCCTGGGATTCCCTGGATGAGGAACCTCTGGGGAAGGAGGTGGAAGGAGGTGTCAGGTGCTTTGTGGAGAATGAGATGGGATTGGAAGCTCATGTGCCCAAAACACCCAACTTCTGCACGTCATAAAAAATACCACTGAGGCTTCTTCCTGTAAAACAAATAGAGTGAAGACACAGCAGCCTTTGGTTGTGAGTCTGTGGCTTTCCAAAGCATGGCAGTGCAATGTGGTTTTCAGAGCAGAGCCCACGTGCTTCTCTCCTTGCTGAGGTGGGCTCTGAGCTCTGGGGTTCCCCCAGGACCTCGGGCAGTGCCCAGCTGTGCCCAGGGACTGCTCCTCAGGGAGCTGTGCCAGTGCCAAGGCACGGCTGCTGCTCCTGCTGCCATCTCAGGCTGGGCTGAGCCAGCTGCCTCCTGCGGTCTGCATGCAGCTCTAGGAGAGTTGTTAGGATTTTTGTCTTTTTTTGGGGTTAGACACATAAAACCTATATTTAATGGTTTTTAAGTTGGTGAATTTGGTAATCAAGGAACAATGTAATGATTAGTTGAATTATAAATTAAATTTCACACTGTTGCTGATTTAACTTTCCTTTTTTTTTTGCTGCAGTGGACTGAAATTTGGCATCTTTTGAGACTGTGTAGTGAGATAAGCCCTGAGAGCTGCTGAATTGTCCCTGTGCCCCCTTACCTTGGGGTACAAGCTGCTCCCTGCTCCTGTCACTCTTTTAATCTGTTTTCAAAGGAAAGGGAGCCCTCTGTCACCAAACTGGTTTTATTTCAACTTAATTAGTTTGAAGTTCTTTATTTCCCTGACAAATCCCATGGGACCTCAGGTGTTGGGGCTCAAAGTGAAATTAATTTTAACAAGTTTTGTTTAAAGCCAGCATTCTCCCAAACCAAACATCCCCACCAATCCTTTTCCAAGCTAAAGGATTCTGTGGTCCTTCAGGGAAGAGGGGTCACTAACCTCTGTCAGCCAGGGAAGGGAATGGGCTGAGCTTGTTCCTGCTGAGCCCCAAAGTCTCTAAGTGCAGCATCTCCCTTTTCTGGCTCAGAACACAGAGCAATTCTTTATGGGATATTCCTGCATGTATCAGTGCAGCTCTGGGCTTTGCAAAGTGAAGCAATTCAAGTGTTGAATTAATGTTTCCTGTGCCGTGCCCTGCCTTGGAAGGTGTTAACAAGCCTGAGGTGTGTGTGTGTAATGGGATAAGGGTGAGAGGTGTCTGTCTGTGTCCTGGAATCCCCAAACAGAATCCGACTGCTCCCACTGAGGGACAGAATCTGCTGCTCTTGTAACAGAACCCTAACACAAACAGTGCTTGCCATTTTTGTCTCCAGGATGATTGAGGAGAGTGGGAAGAGGAGGAGGACCATGGCAGAGAAGAGGCAGCTGTTCATGGAAATGAGTAAGTAGGAAATCTGAAGACATGATGCCATTGCTTCTTCACTGAGAGCTTCCCTGGGACAGCTGCAGCAGATCATCCCCCTCCTGTCCCCCAGCCCCAGGCAGGGAAAATCAGCCTGCTGTTCCTGGGGGCTGCTCAGGAGGAGAGGGCCAAGGGGAGTCACAGCTCCCTGGGTTTTGGGGAGCTCCTTCCTTAGGCAATGTTCACATCTCTCATCTATGCCAGTGCCTAAGGTTTGTGGAGAGCTATTTCAATGAGTAGTGAGAGCAGTCAGAGCACCTTTGGCCTTAAAAAGAGATTAAAAAATGGCCCTGCAGTGCTGGTGTGACTCGAGGCATGGTTTGGGGGCTGATTTGTGCAGGATCCTCCTCTGGAAAAGAGGAGTTAAGAATTGGTGTTTGCATGACATCACATTATCCTGCTGTCCTGCAGGAGTCAGGGCTGAAGGGAATTCCTGGATTAGGCCAGCATGTCCTTAATTCCAGTTACAGACTGAGGGAGCTCTGACTTAAAACTACATATTTATACTGGTTTGTTTCCAGAATAGCATTGTTATGGACTCATGGAGTGGTCTGGGTGGGAAAGGGCCTTAAATCCCACCCAGTGCCACCCCTGCCATGGCAGGGACACCTCCCACTGTCCCAGGGTGTCCCAGTGTCCAGCCTGGAGAGGGGAAAGCTCTGGGGTGATCCAACTGCAGCCTCACAGCACATGGAAGAGCTGACAGGAGAGCTGGGGAGGGACTGGGGACAGGGACAGAGGGACAGGACCCAGGGAATGGCTCCCAGTGCCAGAGGGCAGGGCTGGGTGGGAGACTGGGAATTGGGAATTGTTCCCTGGCAAGGTGGGCAGGGAACATGGATGTGTCCCATTGTGCTTTCAAGGTTGTTTATTTCTTCTTACCTAAGCATTGTTGCTCTGCCCTGCTGAGCTCTGTCCAGAAAGGAGGCCATGGCATTCTGTGTGCCCTCTGGGCAGCGTTTGCCTTTTATATCAAAAGTTACATACAGACTGTTTATAACAACGCACCAATATCTGACACCTGTGTTGGACAGTGTGTCCCTATCCTAAACCAACAGAAAAGTGTCACCACCACACCAAGACATGGAGGGCAAGAAGAAGAATGAGAAGGTCAGGACACGCCCAAATTCCTCCATCTGGTACCCCCTTGAACCCCATTCTAAAAATCCCAAAATTCTACTTTTCCACTCTGTGTTAATCCAATTCCCACACTACTCAAACCCTTGTGGCTTGTAATTCCTCATACAAAATTGAGAGTTTTACACAGGCTAAAATGGAAGCCACGGGTGTTTTTGACTTCATGCCAAGGTGTCCGAGCCCCCTGCCAGGGTCTGGGGGCAGCCAGAGGGGTGTGCTGGGCTCGGGCAGTGCAGTGGCTGTTGCAGGGGAGCCCAACCCCAGCTGTGGTTTGTTGCAGGAGCCCAGAACTTCGACGTGATCCGGCTGTCCACGTACAGAACCGCCTGCAAGCTGCGCTTCGTGCAGAAGAGGTGCAACCGTGAGTGCTGCCAGCCTCCTCCTCCCCTGCTGCATGGCTGCTGCATGGCTGCTGCATGGCTGCTGCAGGGCTGCACCCTTGCAGCGCAGGGTCAGGCCCTGCCAGCTGTGTTTAACAGAGATCTAATCTAGAATTGAGTAAGGAATGAAAGAGGCAGCGAGCCTTGCCCCACATTCTGTAATTTCTTCACATTTGTTCTTCAGTGCTCAGAAAATGTCAAGTCCAAGGGTGTTTTGTGGTGTTTTGTGCCCTCAGAGCTGGGTGTTGATGGTGTTGAGCTGTGTCAGGGGCTGTTTGCTCACAGGGAAGCCCAGGGCAGCCCCAGTGAGCACAGGGACAGTCTCCATGGTCACAGGTGTCCCACATGTCCCCACAGGGACATGGTCACAGGTGTCCCACATGTCCCCACAGGGACAGGGACTGTCCCTGTGGGGACATGTGGGACACCTGTGACCATGGAGAGCTCTGGGCAGTGCAGGTTCTCCCTTCTCTGCTGTGGGCTCTGACCGTGGATGGCTCCCAGGTGAATGCCAGGTGAATGCCAGGTGAATGCCAGGTGAGCAGGATGCACTTTGTGCCCTGGCCCTGCTGAGCTGGGCACAGCAAAGAGCCGAGCAGGAAAATGTGTGGGAGGAGATCCCTAATCCCAGGGCACAGGAACTGCAGGGGGCTGAGCAGGAGGAGGAGGAGGAGGAGGAGGCCAGGAGATAAGGGCTGAGGAGGAGGAGGAGGAGGCCAGGAGAAGGGCTGAGGAGAGGAGGAGGAGGCCAGGAGAGAAGGGCAGAGGAGGAGGCCAGGAGAGAAGGGCTGAGGAGGAGGAGGAGGAGGCCAGGAGAGAAGGGCTGAGGAGGAGGAGGAGGAGGCCAGGAGAGAAGGGCTGAGGAGGAGGAGGAGGCCAGGAGAAGGGCTGAGGAGGAGGAAGAGGAGGAGGAGGCCAGGAGAAGGGCTGAGGAGAGGAGGAGGCCAGGAGAAGGGCTGAGGAGGAGGAGGAGGCCAGGAGAAGGGCTGAGGATGAGGAGGAGGAGGCCAGGAGAGAAGGGCTGAGGAGGAGGAGGAGGCCAGGAGAGAAGGGTTGAGGAGAGGAGGAGGAGGCCAGGAGGAGGGCTGAGCAGGAGGAGGAGGAGGCCAGGAGAGAAGGGCTGAGGAGGAGGAGGAGGGCTGAGGAGGAGGAGGAGGCCAGCAGGACACGTGTCCCTGCTGTGTCCCTGGGCTGTGGTGGTGCCCTACCCCAGATCCCTGTGCTGGTGGCTGCCTCAGCCCTGGACGCAGCGTTAGCTCCTGGCTGTGTTGCAGGTTGAGGGTTTCAACTCTGCTTTCCAGCACAGGGCACAAAGCAGTGCCAGCTGCAGAGCTCTGCACAGGGCACTGGGATGGGGCTGGGCAGCTCTGGGCTCTCCCTGCTCACAGGGTGGGAGAGCCTGGCCTTGGTCCTTGTGGGGGTTTTTGGGGGAAATACAAGAGCAGGTCAGTGGGAGGAAGGCACGAGCTCACACTGAGTGCAGCCCCTTCTGTGGGGCACCCAGCAGTGAGTGTTGTTACACTACAGCACAAAACAACTCACAGGAGCAGGCTAGATGTAAAAAATAAGACAAAAACCTCAAAAAAACCAAACTTTATTTTCTGACTCCACTATATGTACAATAGCAAAAGTGACAGTGGATGGGAGGGTCAAACCAACAGTCCATCAATTCTCTCCTCCCACAAAGAAGAATGCAAAACAATCATTGTTTATATGAACAGTGTGAGAAAATTCAGTAGAAATATGTAAACATCAAAAGACATAAGAAACTTTTAGAAGAACTTTAAAACTCTCAAAGGAACAGAACAATAAATGTCACCGTGTCCCAGCTCTGGGTGCTCAGCTTGGGTGGCTGCTGATCCTTAGATGTCTTCTCCACTCTCCTGCAAACCTCAAAGCTTGGAAACATTTCAGGATATTGTTTCATGTGGTTCTGCAGATCACTTGCTGTGGTTTGGAAAAGGTTTTCTGCACGTTGTTAACACCCCTTGGATACAGCAGGGAAATTTGGGGGAATGCTTTGGAGCCCCAGACCTGTGTTTATAAAACATTATGCTCTGGGTTTGGGAACTGGATCAGCTGGAAACTGTCAGAGTTTAACTGGAACATCAAGTTCCTCCTTCAGCACTCTACGAGTCAGCATGAGGGTGCTCAAAATTACTGTCAACAGTTTGTAGTGGATTTAGAGCATCATCAGATCCCAGAGTGGTTTGGGTTTGGGGAGGGCCCTTAAAGCCCATCCAGTGCCAGCCCTGCCATGGCAAGGACACCTCCCACTGCCCCAGCTGCTCCAAGTTCTGCCCAGCCTGTCCCTGGGCTCTGCCAGGGATCCTGGACAGCCCCAGCTGTGCCAGGGCCTGCCCACCCTGCCAGGGAGGGATTGTGGCTGCTGGCTGAAACCCTGCATGCTCAGGGGAGGGCTGTGCTCCTGCAGGAGCTGTTTGTGACAGAGCCAGGTGTTGAAGGGAGCAGTGAAAGCCACACCTGGGCACTGCTGTGTCCCTGGAGGAGCTCAGCCTCTCACTTTGTGCACAGAGGCTGTTCCTGCCAAAGGAGAGCCAGCTCTGTTCACAGGCAGTGCCATCTCTGGCCTTGCATGCCTTGCAGAGCAGAACTCAATGGTTTTTCCTCTGTTTTTCAGTTCACCTTGTTGATATCTGGAACATGATTGAAGCCTTCCGAGACAATGGCCTTAACACCTTGGATCACAGCACGGAGATCAACGTGTCCCGGCTGGAAACCATCATTTCATCCATCTACTACCAGCTGAACAAGCGCCTGCCCTCCACCCACCAGATCAGCGTGGAGCAGTCCATCAGCCTGCTGCTCAACTTCATGCTGGCAGCCTATGACAGGCCAGTAGTGCCCCTGTGTGCTGCCTGGGCAGGGCAGTGTGCCCAGGCTGCCCTCTGAGGGGCTCCTGGCACTGCTGGGGCTGGGCTCAGACCCTGCTGCTGCCTCCTGGGGGTTAGCAGTGCTTGAAAAGTGAATGTGTTGTGTTGAATCTTGCTCAAAAAGACCCTTTTTTAACTCAGTCTTGTCAGTTTGCAGCCCCCTCATGCTGTGACCCCATGAAGCTGATTCTCATTTCTTGCTCAGGGTTCTGTCCAGGCACCTGCTCGTGCCCAGTTTTACGTGTTTGCCTCACAGCCTCTGTCTGCAGGGTTTGCTCTGCTGATCCTGAGTAGCTGTGCCCCTCTGTGTTCTCTGAGCAGCAGTGGTTGGCATTTCTTACTTTGGCTCTTGCCTTTCTCCAAATCAGCTTTTTTATTCAGTGGGATCTGGCTTCTGCTTCTGCCCCACAGAGGGGATTTAACCAGGGCAGTGCCCAACACTGAGTGTGCCAAACAATTGCTCTGTTTGTGATGCCCAAACTTTGATCCTCTCCTGATGGGACAATTACTGCCACCAAACAGAAGCTGGGTGTGTCCCTCAGAGAGTCCAGCGCAGTCCCTGCCTCACTGGGGACAAATAAACCCAGCACAAAGCTCAGAGCAGCTCCTGTGCCAGCAGAACCCAGGGGAGTTTCTGTTCAGCCCTGCTTGGTCCTAGTTAGGACAAGTTGTAAGGCTTGGCTGAGGGTTTGGTTACTCTCAGACAGCTCACACTGAAATTACAGGATTTAAACCCAGGAATGGTCACCTTTGCCTCAGAAGATGGAGGCTTTAGTTAGAGGTAGGATTTTGTTCCCCACTTTCCCCCAGCCCTGCCAGCTCTCCCTTGTCTGGGCTCCCAGCAGCAGCAGCACAGCTGGATCCTGGCACAGAGCAGCAGCACATCTGGATGCCAGCCCGGGGCAGCAGCAGCTCTGTGCCTCGCTGTGCGTGGGCAGGGCTGAGGCAGAGCAGGGCTAAGGCTCCCTCTCCAGGAGCTCAGCAGCAGGGCAGGCAGGCCTTGTATAAAAATGTATAAAAATGTATAAAAATGCCCATCCCCATGCTGCTGGAATGCTCAGAGTCACAGGGCTCTCACAGAGCGTGCTGCTGGCACCATCAGAACCTTCAACATTCCCTTTGGCAGGTACAATCCCAGAATCCTGGGGTGGTTTGGGTGGGAAGGGACTGTACCAGTTATCCAGTGCCACCCCAGCCATGGCAGGGACACCTCCCACTGTCCCAGCTGCTCCAACCCAGTGTCCAGCCTGGCCTTGGGCATTCCAGGGATCCAGGGGCAGCCACAGCTGCTCTGGGCAATGCCTAGGGTGCCCTTCCTGGGAATTCTGCCTGGCTGGTGCCCTGAGGAGGAATTTCAGCTCTTCAGGGGAATTCTGCTTTTCCAGCTCTCCCCACACTCACCCTGTGCTTTCCCCATCTCTGTATTTTCCGTGCCAGCCCAAGTTCCCTGGCCAGCAGATGGAGTTAAGGTTATTTGAGGTGCTGGCAGCTGCTGGGGGCGGTGGCTGCTGTTCCTCCCGTGGTTTCTGGGGCTCTGGGGTGGTTGTGTTTCCATTCTGTGCAGTTCTCACGGTGCCTTTCCCTGCAGCGAGGGCCACGGGAAGCTGACGGTGTTCTCAGTGAAAGCCATGCTGGCCACCATGTGTGGGGGCAAGATCCTGGACAAGCTCAGATGTGAGTACCCCTGAGGAGTCCCAGCCTTTATGGACTCTTTCCTTTCCTGTGTTTCTTGTATTGGGTTCTGGAGGGGGTTTGTTTTGCTGATTCCGTGATCTTTGCGCTGAGCTGGAGCTGTGCTGTGAATCCCAGAATTCCAGAGTCACTAAGGTGGGACAATCCCTCCCAGCCCAGCCCATCCCAAGCTGTGCCCAGTCCCCACCTTGTCCCCAGAGCACTGGGTGCCACATCCAGGCCTTCCTGGGACAGTCCAGGGATGTTTGTTCCATGGTCTAGCTCCTGGTTATCCCGAGCCCAGCACTGAGGAGTTTTCCCAAGCCCATTCCTTTAATCTAAGCTCTTGGGCACTTCTTTAAATGGAGAACTTGAGGGCTGGTTTTCCAGTGGGAATGGCTCAGGGAATTTCCCTGCACTGAGGATGTTGGAGGCTCCTGTGAATCTCCTGCTTCCCCTGAGGCTCTCTGCACCTTCTCACTCTGTCATTCCAGCTGCTGAGGTGGAATCCCAGGATGGTTTGGGTTGGAAGGGACCTGGGACACACCTCCCACTGTCCCAGGGTGCTCCCAGCCCTGTCCCTTGCCCTGAGCCCTGCTGACCCACAGCCCAAAGCCCAAATCCTGCTGGACGAGCACGTGGAGCAGGATTCCTCCAGCTGGAGGGAAAACTGGTGGTTAAAGAATTTTGGAAAATCCTGAGCAAGATGGGGAACTGCAAAGAGCTGCTCCTTCCCCTTCAGGACAGGAACCCCGGGGCTCCTGCAGGAGCACTGCAGTGAGCAGTGGCAGATGGAGAGGCAGAGAACAGCTCTGCTTTAACCTCCCAGAGGTGTGGTGGGTGTCAAACCCCCTCACCCCTGGCTGCTCCTGGAGCCACTTGCACTGCAGGCAGATCCAGCAGAGCTCCAGGGAGGGAATGTGCCTGCCCAGCACATTCCCTCGGGGGGAACAGGCTTCTGATGTCCCTGCCTCAGCTGCTCCCCCAGTCTGGATTTCTTCTGAGCATCATGATTGTGCTGCTTGGCTTTCCCCTCTCTTTCCTGTTGGTTTTCCCAGATTTTACAGAGGCAGGGTAACTGAGAGGTGTTTTAAAAAGGTTTTATTCTGTTACCAGTCTTGGTGAATAGTGAGAAACAAGAGATGTAAAACTCAGTGCAATTCCATCAGAAGCCAGCCTATTTCATGGTTACAATACCTGAGAAATGTTTTTAGCTTTTGCTGCACAATGCTGCTGCTACTTCTAACACTAATCACCTCTATTTTTTCTCCATATTGTCTTGCTGCAATGTATTTTTCATAGTTCTATAAAATATCTAGTCTTGTTTTATTCCTTACAAATCCATTTCCCACACGTCTCCCTGATTACTGACCCACCTCACCCCCAAAATCTCCTTGTCCCAGCCCAGCCTCCCTTCCCTGAGCAGGCTGGAGCTCTCTGCAGTCCTGGGAGTTGTGTTTTGAAAGTGTTCTCATCCCGTGGTCCCTGGAATGATGGGGGTAGGACGGTGTCCTGGGAGTGTCCCTGTGGCACAGAGGGACTGGGGGAGCTTCAGTGGGGCCCTTCCCTGGCTCTGGAATTTCCTGGGACATGCTCTCCTTGCAGAGCAGCTCCTTGTGGGTCTGTGCAAGGCAGGGATCCCAGGATCTGTGAGGCTGGAAAATCCTTCCCAGCCCATCCAGTGCCCAGTGCCCACCTTGTCCCCTGAGTGCCACATCCAGCCCTTCCTGGAGAGACCCTGCAAGGTCTGAGCCTTTCCATGGGGAAATTGCTCCTGATGTCCAGCCTGAGCCTGCCCTGGCTCAGCCTGAGGCTGTTCCCTCTCATCCTGTCACCCTTTGAAAGGATATCATTCCATCCTGCTTTTTATCATTTCTGATTTCACTGCCAGTTCCCCGTGTGGAAATTTCCCACTTTGACAAAACTCAATTTCTTCACTGCAAGGCAGACGTTGGTGGGGTTTGGAGAGGTTTTTAATTTCCCCTGGCACAGCCTGGGCTGTCCTCTCTCATTTTCAGATTTCCATACTTTGAATTTCTCTCTCTTTAGGATCACTTGACTCCTGCTGTCTGCTCAGCTCAGATGAATGTCCTGAGCACAGCCAGGAGGTTTCAGCCCATTTCAAACACAATTGTGTCATGTCCTACCCATCCCACCCTGCCAGGGTCTCTGCAGACCTTCAGCTCCTGTGCAGGGGCCGCTTCTGCAGGGATTCTGCTCCAGAGTGGACATGGATTCTGGAATTCTGGCTCTCTAATTTTAGTTGTTTCCATTGTTTTCATTTTATGTGGGTTTTCATCTGACTTTTTTTCCACATTCAGTTTCTAGGTTAAGTCTAATTTTTCTGGCTGGCTTATATTTCTAAAATACACAAATCCACCATTAAAATTATTTTTTTTCTTTTTCTCCCCATTCCTCCTAATATGTTTTATTTTATAACATTATTCAAGAGACCTTCAGTTCCAGGTGCTCTGTTCAGTCAGTGATACAAATTCCAGGCAGCTTTATCCCTCTTGACTAAGGCACTGCAGGCTTCTTCCTGAGCTCATTCTTTCAGGAAATTTGGATTATTTCTCCAGTTTACTGGAAATGTGCCTTTCTGAAAGTGCCTTTTTTTCTGGAGCTGGTTTTGATCACTGAAATGAAGGTTATTTTCTGCCAGCATGAGCTTTTTGATGTTTATTTACTGATGGTGCCTGAAATAACAGCACAGAGGGTTCAGTGCCACTGAGGAGATCTGGGATCTGCCACATTTTGGGCAATTCTAGGCCGTGTTTGCATGGGTGGAGCCTCCCTTTGCAGAGTGCCAGGCTCTGGGCGTGCAGCAGGGCTGCTGAGAGACCTGTGCAAGGAGATCCTGGATCCAGGATGGTTCTGTTTGCTGGGACGTGGTTCTCCTCTCCTGCTCTGCATCCTGCCCCTGGACCAGCCTTTGCTGGAGTGCAGCTCTGGGGAGGGGATCAGGGACCCCCAGGGACCCCCAGGGACGGGGAGTGGGGCACCACAGCACCTCCCTCCTCTCCTTCCATCCTTAAAACACCAGGGAACGTCTGCTCAGCCCCTTTTGTCCTCACAGAGCTGCTTAAAAACTGTAAACTCCTCTCATCACAAATGTTCTCAGAATCTCAGAATGGTTTGGGCTGGAAGGGATCTTAAATCCCACCCCATTAAATCCCACCCCATTACATCCCATTCCACCCCATTAAATCCCACCCCATTACATCCCATTCCACCCCATTAAATCCCACCCCATTACATCCCATTCCACCCCATTAAATCCCACCCCTGCCATGGCAGGGACACCTCCACTGTCCCAGTGCTCCCAGCCCCAGTGTCCAGCCTGGCCTTGGGCACTGCCAGGGATCCAGGGGCACCACAGCTGCTCTGGGAATTCCATCCCAGCCCTGCCCACCCTGCCAGGGAACAATTCCCAATTCCCAATATCTGAGATCCAAAATGGGATCTGATTCCCCTTCCCACCTGGCCACCTGTGCAGTTCCTGGGGATGAGCTCTGTGCTCAGCTTCCTCCTGGTGAAGCTGGGGAGGGAACAGAGCCCCAGGAGGGGCTGGGGGAGCTGGGAAGGGGCTCAGCCTGGAGAAAAGGAGGCTCAGGGGGGACCTTGTGGCTCTGCACAGCTCCTGACAGGAGGGGACAGCCAGGGGGGGTCGGGCTCTGCTCCAGGGAACAGGGACAGGACACGGGGAAATGGGCTCAGGCTGGGCCAGGGCAGGCTCAGGGTGGGCAGCAGCAGGAATTTCTGCCTGGAAAGGGCACTCAGGCCTTGGCAGGGGCTGCCCAGGGAGGTGTCACATCCCTGGAGGGATTCCTGGATGTGGCACTCAGAGCTCTGGGCTGGGACAAGGTGGGGATTGGGCACAGGTTGGGATTTTCAATCCCAGGGATCCCGGGATATTGTGCCCCTGGCATCCCCCCGTGCCCTCAGTTTGCATTTCCCTGGAGCTCTGCCAGCTGTGCCTGTGGCATGTTGGAGCTGTGTTCCATTCTGAGCCTCCTCTGAGGGGTTTCTGTAGCTCCAGCTTCAAGCTGTGCTCCCGTGGAGTTCTCCTGCTCTGCTCCCTCTCTGTCCCAAAGCTCCCAGGGCAGGAGCTGTGCCCTGGTGATTTATTAAAAAATATGGATATTGATCTAGTATCGATATCCAACTGTGACGGACAAAAACTCTCTAACAGTTTAGAGTTAGCAAGTGTGTGTTTATTGTGTGTGGGGTCACTCCCAAATACACACCGCACCTTCCAGGTGATTACAGAGTCTTTTTATCCATACAAGTATTGAATACACAAAATACAAATACATATTCATCATATTTGTACATCCCATTCCCCGCTTCGTATGCTAATCACTCCAAAAGCCATTCAGCATGTGTGGTTTGTCCCTTGAAATGGGTCGGTGTCCTTTTCATGGGGAGGGGTCCCAAAATGAGGAAGTAAATGAAGTCTTCCTCGTTGTGACCTTTCTACCTTTTCAATGCAAATATGACAAATGAACTCTTGGTAGAACTCCCATTCCTTGTCTACAGTTGGTTTCAGAACAGAGGAGGCCCACAACTGTCTTATGTTCCTAAAAGCTATTTATCAGTTTCTATATTCTTCATTATAAACCCAGCTAACTAAACATTGTGCTGACAAGCAATCAATTATTAGTTACCTACTAACTCCTAACTTCATCAAGGCCTACTCATTTATTATTCTTATTTTAATTAACTCTAGTAAGGCTTATTTCTAACTAAAATCTTAGCTCCTCTAAATCTCTAAATGCCTTAAAGTTTACGTTTCAGGGGGGTGGGATGGAGGGAGCAGGGATGGGAGCAGTGCCCTGGGGTGGGCTGGAGGGAGCAGGGATGGGAGCAGTGCCCTGGATAAACGCTGTCCTGGAGCAGTGCTGCTCAGAGCCCAGCTCAGGGAACCCCTCGGGGCACAAGGGACCCGTTCCCGCAGTGATCCCGTATTTACTGGGGGGCTTTATTGTATTTTCTTACAGATATTTTCTCTCAGATCTCAGATTCCAACGGGCTGATGGTTTTCCCCAAGTTTGAGCAGTTCCTGAGGGAGGTGCTGAAGCTGCCCACGGCCGTGTTCGAGGGGCCCTCCTTCGGCTACACGGAGCACTCGGTGCGCACCTGCTTCCCCCAGCAGGTATGGGGTGGGCTCTGGGGCCTGGGACTGGGGTTTGGGGTCTGGGATTTGGGGTTTGGGGTCTGGGGTTTGGGGTTTGAGGTCTGGGATCGGGGTCTGGGATTTGGGGTTTGGGGTCTGGGATTTGGGGTTTGGGGTCTGGCATCGGGGTTTGGGGTCTGGGATTTGGGGTTTGAGGTCTGGGATTGGGAGTTTGGGGTCTGGGGTTTGGGGTTTGGGGTCTGGGATTGGGGTTTGGGGTTTGGGGTCTGGGATTGGGAGTTTGGGGTCTGGGATTTGGGGTTTGAGGTCTGGGATTGGGAGTTTGGGGTCTGGGACTGGGGTTTGGGGTCTGGGATCGGGAGTTTGGGGTCTGGGATCGGGATTTTGGGGTCTGGAATCAGGGATTTGGGGTTTGGAGATCGGGAGTTTGGGGTCTGAGATCGAGGATTTGGGGTCTGGGATTTGGAATTTGGGGTCTGGGAGTGGGGATTTGGCGTTTGGAGGTCAGGAGTTTGGGGTGTGGGACTGGGGATTTGGGGTCTGGATCAGGGATTTGGGGTCTGCGATTGGGGATTTGGGGTTTGGAGATCGGGAGTTTGGGGTTTGGGATCGGGGATTTGGGGTCTGGGATTGGAGATTTGGGGGTCTGGGATTGGGGGTTTGGGATTTGGGAGTCTGGGAGTTGGGATTTGGGGTCTGGGATCGGGGATTTGGGGTTTGGAGGTCAGGAGTTTGGGGTCTGGGATTGGGGTTTTGGGGTCTGGGAGTTGGGATTTGGGGTCTGGGATCGAGGATTGGGGTCTAGGGTTTGGGGATCTGGAATTTGGGGTCTGAGATTGGGGATTTGAGGTCTGGGGATCGGGAGTTTCGGGTTTGGGGTCTGGGGATTTGGGATCTGAGATTTGGGATCTGGGATTAGGGATTTGGGATCTGGAATCTGGGATCAGAGAGGATGAGGGATTGGGGATCAGGGATTTGGGATCTGGGATCTGGGATCAGGGATTTGGGATCTGGGATTTGGGATTCCCAGGGCATTGGGGCTGGGGGTCACTGAGGTCCCCTGTCCAACCCAAGCACTTTGAAACAGTTCAAAATAAGAATTGAAGGATTTTCTGTCATTTCAGTTGATTCCCCTCCTTGAAGGGCCACCCCTATTCCCCATCAGACATCAGGAATGACTTAATTTCTTTCCCAAAACCAAAACCACACAATTTTTACTATTTTCCCTTGATTTTTCAAAGCTTTTTCACTGTGTTAAGTGAAAAGTAAAGTAAAGTAAAACTAATTTTTAAATTAGTTTCAACAAGTCATTTCCAGGATCTGTTCAAAATAAACACCTTATGTGAGCAGTTTATTTTTAAATCCATTGCAGTTGTATTTTAATTGTTCCAATGATTTGTTTCTCGTTTGAGGTAATGTAAATAATATAACTAATCCTTAAATCAACTGTAAACATGAACCTGATTGATCTTAAGCCTAAAATTAAATGTTTAGATGATGATGATGCTCCAGAAGAAACATTTCTCCAGCATTTGATGTAAAATTTATAGTGACTAAATATAAGTTAATTAGCAATTAGCATATTTGGCATATGACACAGTAGGAAACAGCCTTTGATTTCAGAATCAGCGAGGCTCCAGATTTACACCTGATATTGGGAATTAGGAATTGTGCCCTGGAGGGGTGGTGAGGGGCACAGGGTGCCCAGAGCAGCTGTGGCTGCCCCTGGATCCCTGGCAGTGCCCAAGAGTCCCTGGATCTGTCCTGCCCCTGGATCCCTGGCAGTGCCCAAGGCCAGGTTGGACACTGGGACTTGAAAAGTTTAAACTCCTCTGGCCAAAAATGTTCTCAGAATGCCAGAATGGTTTAGGCTGGATGGGCTCTGAAATCCCAGCCAGTGCCACCCTGCCACGGCAGGGACCCCTCCCACTGTCCAGCCCCAGTGTCCTGTTGGATCTGTGGGTATTGGTGATTCTGAGATTGTAGAAAGTCTCTGTCTTTCTGCCCCACTGCCAAAGCAGAAGCCATAATTGGTCTGTGCTGTTTCAAGGTTGTTTATTCTGTTTATCTCTAACATGTTCTGCTGCCCTGCCGCAGCTCTGTCCTGCAGGGCAGCGTGTGGGGCTCTGCCCTCAGTGGGATGGTACAAACATTAAATACCACAAACTACCTGTGCTGGATTTACAATAACGTGCCAATATCTGTCACCTACGTTGGACAGTGTGTCCCCAGCCTGAACCAACAGAAAAATGCCAACACCACAGTGAAACATGGAGGGCATGAAGAAGGAGAAAAAGGACAAGGCACACCCAATTCCTCCATCTTGTCCCCTTTGGACCCCTCATCTAGAATCCTAAAATTTTACTTTTGCACCCGTGCCACACTTAATTATTACTTATATCAAACACTCAGAGCTGGTAATTCATCCTGTAAGATTGAAAACTCTTTTCCATGGACAGAGATCACAGCCAGTGTCTCTGGGGGCTCTGTCCAGGGGGTTCCTGACCCCTGCCAGGGTCCCAGGGCAGCCAGAGGGAATTCCTGGATTCCCACAGTGTCCAGCCTGGCCCTGGGCACTGCCAGGGATGCAGGGCAGTGGCAGGTGTCCGTGCCATGGCAGGGTGGCACTGGGGGATGTTCCAGGTCCCTTCCCTGATTCCATGAGTGTGGCAGTGCAGGATGCCCCTGGCAGCACAGAGCAGGGCTGGGCTGGGGAGGCCGTGGCGGTGTGCAATGCATGCTTGGCTCTGCAGCTCCCTGTGCTCTCCCTGCAGAAGAAGGTGATGCTCAACATGTTCCTGGACACGCTGATGGCCGACCCCCCTCCCCAGTGCCTTGTGTGGCTGCCCCTCATGCACAGGCTGGCTCACGTTGAAAATGGTAAATGCATCTCCTGCTGGGGGCACAGCAGGGCTTTGCTCACACGGGGGATGCTCTGTCCTGCTCCTGTGAGCAGCAGCTCCTCCCTTCATCGTCCTGTGCCAGAGCATCCCAGACCTGACCGGGTCACATTCCTGGGAATGTGGGTGGGGACTGGCTGGGCAAAGCCCATGGGTTTTACTGTCACAGCAGTTAGTGGAAGAAAAGTGACATTATCTGATTGTTCCTGAGGCTGAGGGAGCTGGGAAAGGAGAAAAGGAGGCTCAGGGGGGACCTTGTGGCTCTGCACAGCTCCTGACAGGAGGGGACAGCCGGGGGGGTCGGGCTCTGCTCCAGGGAACAGGGACAGGACACGGGGAAATGGGCTCAGGCTGGGCCAGGGCAGGCTCAGGGTGGGCAGCAGCAGGAATTTCTGCCTGGAAAGGGCGCTCAGGCACTGGCACTGCCCAGGGAGGGTTGGAGTGCCCATCCTGGAGGTGTCCAGGGAATTCCTGGATGTGGCACTCAGAGCCCTGGGCACAGCTGGACTGGATGGGCTGGGAGGGATTTTCCAGCCTCAGGGATCCTGGGATTTTTAAATTAATTTTGATGGTGGCAATTTCCTGGGGTCAAGTCCTATGGAGAATCGTGCCCAGGAGGTGAGGAGGTTGATCTGGTTAAAATGTTGGGTGAACTCCACGGCAAAGGGGATCCTGATTTGATCCTGGCATTCCCTGGCAGCAACCAGGAGCAGGAGGGGACCAGCTTGGCTGCTCCCCTTCGTTTGGGTCTTTCCTATCCAAAGCTAAACTTTGGCCCTTGCAGAAAAATCAAAACAAACAAAAATTAATACCATAAAACAAACAAACAAAAGCCAAACAAAAAATCACCCAAAACCAAACAAACAAAAACACCAAAACCGCAAAGCCAAACAAAAACCAAAACAAACAAACCCCACAAAACCAAACAAACTCCAAGGAAACAACAACAGAAAATAAAAAACACAACAAAAAAATAAACAAAACAGACAAAAAGCCCAAAGCAAGAAAAAACAAACAAACAAAAAAAAACAACAAACCCTGCAGGTAACCAAAACAACTGTCAGGTCTTTTGTTCTCATCTTGCTGTTCCCTGATCTAATAATCCCTGATCCTGGCTGTTCCAACCTTCTCCTTATCCATCAGTGTGAGGATGTGCCCTGTGCAGGACAGTGAGTGCTGTTCCTGTCCCTGTTCCTGCTGTGCCTCGTGGAACCTGTTATCAGAACGTTGTTTTTGCTCCTCTCATCATTATATCAGGGTTTGAATTGTTGTTATTGCTCCCCTCATCATTATATCAGGGTTTGGGTTGTTGTTATTGCTCCCCTCATCAGGATATCAGGGTTTGGGTTGTTGTTTCTTCCCCTCTTGAGGATATCAGGGTTTGAATTGTTGTTATTGCTCCTCTCATCAGGATATCAGGGTTTGGGTTGTTATTGCTCCCCTCATCATTATATCAGGGTTTGGGTTGTTGTTTTTACTCCTCTCATCAGGATATCAGGGTTTGGGTTGTTGTTTTTACTCCCCTCATCAGGATATCAGGGTTTGGGTTGTTGTTATTGCTCCCCTCATCAGGATATCAGGGTTTGGGTTGTTGTTTCTTCCCCTCATCAGGATATCAGGGTTTGGGTTGTTATTGCTCCTCTCATCAGGATATCAGGGTTTGGGTTGTTGTTATTACTCCCCTCATCAGGATATCAGGGTTTGGGTTGTTGTTATTGCTCCTCTCATCAGGATATCAGGGTTTGGGTTGTTGTTTTTGCTCCCCTCATCATTATATCAGGGTTTGGGTTGTTGTTTCTTCCCCTGTTGAGGATATCAGGGTTTGAATTGTTGTTATTGCTCCCCTCATCAGGATATCAGGGTTTGGGTTGTTGTTTCTTCCCCTCATCAGGATATCAGGGTTTGGGTTGTTGTTATTGTTCCTCTCATCAGGATATCAGGGTTTGGGTTGTTGTTTCTCCTCTCATCAGGATATCAGGGTTTGGGTTGTTGTTTTTGCTCCCCTCATCAGGATATCAGGGTTTGGGTTGTTGTTATTGCTCCTCTCATCAGGATATCAGGGTTTGGGCTCTGTGCTGCTTCTGTTCCCTTTTATCTGCAGCAATCTCTGCTGCCTGCACAGAGCCAGGGAGGAGAAGGGACAGTTCTGACAAGGTGGGGGAGAATTTCTCATGGAGCCAGGCTGGGAGAGCTGGGGGGGCTCACCTGGAGAGGAGAAGGATCCAGGGAGAGCTCAGAGCCCCTGGCAGGGCCTGGAGGGGATCCAGGGAGAGCTCAGAGCCCCTGGCAGGGCCTGGAGGGGCTCCAGGAGAGCTGCAGAGGGACTGGGGACAAGGGACAGAGGGACAGGACCCAGGGAATGGCTCCCACTGCCAGAGGGCAGGGCTGGGTGGGAGATTGGGAATTGGGAATTTTTCCCTGGCAGGGTGGGCAGGCCCTGGTTCTGTTTTGTCCCTCCCTTCTCAGGATGCATTTGCCATGGGGAGGTCTCAGCTCCTTCCCCTCGTGCTTACATTCCTCTTTGGTTTCTCTCAAAGGCTTCAGTGGAGCAGGATTGTCCTCACATGGGTAAAACAGGGAAGAAGCATTTATTGGTGTTTGTTTTAGCCCACCCTTGATGGTGCTCTGCAGGTCAGACTGATCTGAGCTCTCTGGATGGATTCAGAGGGACCCTGGGAATTCCTCATGGAAGCTGTGGAGGTGTAGGACAGGGGGGTGAGAGGGGGCTTGGAGAAAAATTGCCCTTTCTGAAGAGGTGACTCTGGGCCCCAGGGATCTCCTTAGGCACAATCCAGCCAAATCCTCCTGGTGTGCTGCAGCTTTGTTAGAAGTTAATTAGCAATTAGCATATTTGGCATATGACACCATAGGGAACAGCCTTTGATTTCAGAATCAGCGAGGCTCCAGATTTACATCTGATATTGGGAATTAGGAATTGTGCCCTGGAGGGGTGGTGAGGGGCACAGGGTGCCCAGAGCAGCTGTGGCTGCCCCTGGATCCCTGGCAGTGCCCAAGAGCCCCTGGATCTGTCCTGCCCTTGGATCCCTGGCAGTGCCCAAGAGTCCCTGGATCTGTCCTGCCCCTGGATCCCTGGCAGTGCCCAAGAGTCCCTGGATCTGTCCTGCCCCTGGATCCCTGGCAGTGCCCAAGAGTCCCTGGATCTGTCCTGCCCCTGGATCCCTGGCAGTGCCCAAGAGTCCCTGGATCTGTCCTGCCCCTGGATCCCTGGCAGTGCCCAAGAGTCCCTGGATCTGTCCTGCCCCTGGATCCCTGGCAGTGCCCAAGAGCCCCTGGATCTGTCCTGCCCCTGGATCCCTGGCAGTGCCCAGGAGTCCCTGGGTCTGTCCTGCCCCTGGATCCCTGGCAGTGCCCAAGAGTCCCTGGATGTGTCCTGCCCCTGGATCCCTGGCAGTGCCCAAGAGTCCCTGGATCTGTCCTGCCCCTGGATCCCTGGCAGTGCCCAAGGCCAGGCTGCACATTGGAGCTGGCAGAGCCTGGGACAGTGGGCAGACCCCACCTTTCCTCAGCTTTCCTGGGGAATTCTGAGTGTGCCCAGGGAGGGAGATGTCTGGAGAAGGAATATTGTGAGAACCTGTCAGCTGGAACTGCTGCCTGACCATCAGCTTCACCTGAGGGTTAATGGAACCAAAACTCCCTGCTCTGCCCTCAAAATCCTGCCCAGACACTGAGTGCTGGAGCAGCTGGGGGGGTCTGGGAGCCCCAGTGAAGTGGGATGCTCCAGGTTTGCCAGAAATTCATGGGAATTTTTCTTTTCCTTGTGCTTCCCCCCGTGTGCCAGTCTTCCACCCCGTGGAGTGCTCGTACTGCCACTGTGAGAGCATGATGGGCTTCAGGTACCGCTGCCAGCAGTGCCACAACTACCAGCTGTGCCAGTCCTGCTTCTGGAGGGGCCACGCCAGCGGCCCCCACAGCAACCAGCACCAGATGAAGGAGCACTCCTCCTGGGTAAGGCCTTCCTGGTGGGTCAGGGGCATTCCTAGTGGGTCAGGGACACTGCTCATGGGTCAGGGGCAATCCTCATGGGCAGGGGCATTCCTGGTGGGTCAGGGGCATTCCTGGTGGGTCAGGGGCATTGCTCCTGAGTCAAGGGCATTCCTGGTGGGTCAGGGGCACTGCTCGTGGGTCAGGGGTTCCTCCTGGGTTAGGGGCACTGCTCGTGGGTCAGGGGCACTCCTCGTGGGTCAGGGCTTTCTTCTGGATAAGGGTTTTTTCCTGGGCAGGGGCATTCCTCCTGGGTCGTGGCATTCCTCCTGGGTAAAGGCTTCCTTTTGGGGTCAGGGCACTCCCCCTGGGCAGGGGCACTCCCCCTGAGTGAGGATGCTCCTCCTGGGTGAGGATGCTCCTCCTGGGTGAAGCTGTTTCTCCTAGGTGAGGCTGTTCTTCCTGGGTGAAGCTGTTTCTCCTGGGTGGGGATGTTCCTCCTGGGTGAGGCTGTTTCTCCTGAGTGAGGCTGTTCCTCCTGGGTGAGGATGCTCCTCCTGGGTGAGGATGTTCCTCCTGGGTGGGGCTGTTCCTCCTGGATGGGGCTGTTCCTCCTGGGTGAAGCTGTTCCTCCTGGGTGAAGCTGTTCCTCCTGGGTGAGGCTGTTTCTCCTGGGTGAGGCTGTTCCTCCTGGGTGGGGATGTTCCTCCTGAGTGAAGCTGTTTCTCCTGGGTGAGGCTGTTCCTCCTGGATGGGGATGTTCCTCCTGGGTGAGGCTGTTCCTCCTGGATGGGGCTGTTTCTCCTGGGTGAAGCTGTTTCTCCTAGGTGGGGATGTTCCTCCTGGGTGAAGCTGTTTCTCCTAGATGAGGATGTTCCTCCTGGGTGGGGCTGTTCCTCCTGGGTGAAGCTGTTTCTCCTGGGTGAGGCTGTTTCTCCTGGGTGGGGATGTTCCTCCTAGGTGAGGCTGTTCCTCCTGGGTGAGGATGTTCCTCCTGGGTAGGGATGTTTCTCCTGGGTGAAGCTGTTTCTCCTGGGTGGGGATGTTCCTCCTGGGTGGGGATGCTCCTCCTGGGTGAAGCTGTTCCTCCTGAGTGGGGCTGTTCCTCCTGGGTGGGGATGTTCCTCCTGGGTGGGGATGTTCCTCCTGGGTGAAGCTGTTCCTGGAGAATGCTCCAGGCTGGGGCAGAGGTTTGGAGTGCCCATCCCTGGAGGTGTCCCAGGAATTCCTCAGAGCTGGGACTGGCTGGTCCTGGAGGGCTTTTCCAGCCTCAGGGGTTGTGGAATTACAGCTGATCTCGTGTAGTGCCTGTTCCTCCCAGCAAGCCAAACCAGTGACAGAGCTCTGCTCTGGGCAGGACCTTTGTCCAGTGGCATCTTTAAAAACAGCATTACTGCTTTTTTCTCTTCTTCTCCTGCCAGCTGGAAATCTGTTTCTGGAAGCTCTGAATGAAGAAGCCTCACAGAAGGGACCTGAGCAGTTTGATGGCAGGGTGATAATCACAGCTCAAGGAATTACAGACAGTTTTATGGAGAAAAACCTATTTTATGGCAGGAGATTAAGCCCAAGCTTTCCCTCATTCAGAGAGAAGTTCAGACGATGATAGGATTATAATTAATAGTTATCTTCATAAGGAAGAGCCATTAGAGCATTACTGTTTAATTTAGAAAACTGGGCTGAGTACCAGGCAGGAGTTGGGAGGCAAAGGAAAATTCTATTGTCCTTTTTATAACTCTGTGGGTAATAAACTTCTGGAATGTTTAATCCCAGCTAACAGTAGGTTATTATTCCCTTAAATGCATTTAAATATCCAGGCTGGGATTTTTAATACAAAGAGAGGTCCAAATGATGGAGACATGCAATGGGTTGGGTGGGAAGGGACGTTGGAGCTCATCCAGTGCCATCCTTTTAATATTTTTTTTTAAGTTTTGGAGCCCTATGACCCAGCATGAGCTTAATCATAAATATCTCCATAGTTATGATAAATAGGATCAATAGACTTATTGATAACATTATTGCATCTATATATATTAATATATTATTATTTATATACGATATATACATACGTACAATGCAACATATACACACATATACATATATATAAATATGTGTATACACACAATATTTATTATTTACATACATAAATATGTAAATATTACATATACATATATATCTGTAAATATTGTGTATATATATGTAAATATATATAACATCTATATATTAGATAATATATATACTATAATATATGCATATAATATAAATATTTATATAATATATATACATACAATATATACATATATATTTATATATACTTATATGTGTATATATGTACAATATTTATTATTTACATACATATACAAAATATATTGTTATTTACATACCATATATACATATATATGTATATATTCACATACAATATGTATTATTTACAGACATACATATATATATAAAAAATATATTATTATGTGCATACTTATGGCTTCTTTTTCCTGAAATTGAGGTACCTTTGGTAATTTTTTGCTGCACATAGTATTGAGATATTTTATATACATCTATATATTTAACAGTGATGAAATACATTAAATTCTGTAAGCAGAGTGATTTTCTATGCAGAAGTTCAGGTAAAACCCTATTTTTAAGGAGTGTTTTTGCTGCTCTTTGGGGCCCCTTTGGAGGGGTGGAAACCTTGAAACACTTCCCAAATTTTCTGTTCTGGGCTGTTTCAGTTTTGGTGTCACTGAGGAGCCTCAGGCAGGGAGGAGTCACCCCCCAGAGCAGCACCAGAGCGTCCCTGAGGCGCAGCAAGGGTTAATCTGGGCTGCTCTGTGCCATGGGCACAAGTGGATTTGCAGAAAATTTTTTAAAAACTTGACATAAGGTTCATATAGTACATACAGATACATAACAGATTTATTTGTAGATGTATTTTATGTAAACTTTGAGATAAGGAATGTTGATTTAGAAGTGCTGTGGAATAGGAGGGATGTTGTTGGGAGAGAAATGGAGACAGAAGTTTCAAAAACAACTTGACAAATAAGAGTAAATACTTTGGAGAAGCAGAACTTTGGAAGATGTGTCGGGACCCACGAGGGGTAATTTTAGATTATTTGCTTTAAGGTATTTGTAGTGTGGTGTGCTAAAAGCTATTAATTTAACAAATGCCTTAGAGAGGTGAGACTGAATGGAATGAGAAATGGGACTGAAAATGGAATAAAAGAGGAAATGGGCTCAGGCTGGGCCAGGGCAGGCTCAGGGTGGGCACAGCAGGAATTTCTGCCTGGAAAGGGTGCCCAGGCCTTGGCACTGCCCAGGGAGGGTTGGAGTGCCCATCCTGGAAGGATTTAGAATTCTGATTCCCTAAGCCCTTACAATAACGAGTGGCAGCCTTTGCCATGGGTTTTATTATTCCATGCAGGAAGAGAGAGAAGCAGGAGCAGGTTATTGGGATTTGGGTTGGTAGATGTGAGCGAAAGGTGAGTGTCCTTCACTGATGGGGGGAAATGTCCTTTACCAAGGATGTGGCAAAGGCTGTGAGTTTGCTGAAGAAGGGAGCTCAGAAAGCTGATTCTGTGCTTTTTGTAACATTTATAAAAATCATGGAATCCTGGATTCTTTTGGGTTGGAAAAGCCCTGTGAGACCATTGAGTCCAACCATGCCAGCACTGCCCAGGCCACCAGTGCCCCCGTCCCCGAGTGCCACATCCACAGGGCTTCTAAATGCCTCTGGGGATGGGGAGTCTACCTTTGCCCAGGGCAGCTGTGCCAGGGCTCACCTGGCTGGGGCTCACCTGGTTGGGGCTCACCTGGCTGGGGCTCACCTGGCTGGGGCTCACCTGGCCCCTGGGCTCACCTGGCCCCAGGGCTCACCTGGCCAGGGCTCACCTGGCTGGGGCTCACCTGGCTGGGGCTCACCTGGCCCCTGGGCTCACCTGGCCCCTGTGCTCACCTGTCCCCTGTGCTCACCTGGCCCCTGTGCTCACCTGGCCCCTGTGCTTGCTCCCCAGAAATCCCCGGCCAAGAAGCTGAGCCACGCCATCAGCAAATCTCTGGGCTGTGTGCCCAGCAGGGACCCGCCCCGGCCGCTGTTCCCCGAGCAGCCCGAGAGACCCCTGGACCTGGCCCACATCGTGTGAGTACCCTGCGCCCCTCCTGAGCCCCCTCCCCACCCCTGAGCCCCCTCCCCACCCCTGAACCCCTTCCTGAGCCCCCCAGACCTGCCCCACATGGTGTGGGTACCCTGAGCCCCTCCTGAGCCCCCTCCCCACCCCTGAACCCCCTCCCCACCCCTGAGCCTCCTCCTGAGTCCCCTCCTCACTCCTGAACCCCCTCCTCAGCCCTGAGCCTCCTCCTGAGCCCCCTACCCACCCCTGAACCCCCTCCTGAGCCCCCTCCCCACCCCTGAACCCCTCCTGAGCCCCCCAAACCTGCCCCACATTGTGTGAGTACCATGAGGCCCCTCCCCACCCCTGAACCCCTTCCTGAGCCCCCTCCTCACTCCTGAGCCCCCTCCTCACTCCTGAACTCCCTCCTCAGCCCTGAGCCCCCTCCCCACCCCTGAACCCCCTCCTGAGCCCCCTCCTCACTCCTGAACCCCCTCCCCACCCCTGAGCCTCCTCCTGAGCCCCCTCCCCACCCCTGAGCCTCCTCCTGAGCCCCCTCCCCAACCCTGAGCCTCCTCCTGAGCCCCCTCCTCACTTCTGAACCCCCTCCTGAGCCCCCTCCCCACCCTTGAACCCCCTCCTGAGCCCCCCAGACCTGCCCCACATCGTGTGAGTACCCTGAGCCCCCTCCTGAGCCCCCTCCCCACTCCTGAACCCCCTCCTGAGCCCCCTCCCCACCCCTGAGCCCCTCCTGAGCCCTGGGCCCGGGGCAGGGGGCAGCCCAGGGCCTGCAGTGCTTCTCAGGTGTTTCACTGCCGTGTTGGGAATGTTCCTCTGGAGAATCTGTGCTTGTGAGGAGTCTCAGAGCTGCAGGAGGTGTTTGGTGCAGCTGGAGCCAGGCCTGGCCGTGTCCTGCCTGCAGCAGTGGCCCCTGTCACTGCTCCTGTGTCGGACCAGGCTCTGTTTTCTCATTTATTGTAAATTAAATTAGATGCACAGCACCACGTCAGACACGTGGGTCAGCTCCTGGGGCCTTGGCCTCACATCTGTGTCATTGTCCCCGTGTTGCTGTGACCTCAGTGTAGCACTGGTGGGATGGGTTGGTGGCAAACCACTGCTCTGGGGCTGGCTGGAGCAGCCTGAGGTCACTCTGCTTCCCCACTTTGTCAGGTTTCACCTCACAAGTAAAAACCGAGAGGAAAAGACCCAAACAAACTGAAGAGAGTCTCCAAATAAATCTTAGTGTCCTACAGAGGCTGGAGGAGAACTCTTCACACCTGTAGGAGAGGGTGAGGGGGAGCAGCACTGGGATCTAATTCCAGGAGAGTGCAGCACTCCCATTCCCACGAGGATGGAGCCGTTGGCAGCCTGAGGGTGAGGGGAGCTGATCTCTGCTTTTATCTGAGCTCCACATTCCTCTGGGAGCAGTTCTGTGCCCCAGGCCCTGAGTGGGGCCGCAGTGCTGGGACAGGGATGTCCCTGCCCCTGTGCCACCCCAGCCAGGCTGTGCTGCCCAGGCCCCACTGACTGCCTCTTCTGCTCACTCCTTTAACAGTGTGGCATTCCCCAAGGAAAGGCTGGAGGCTAAATTGCCAAAATGCTGGACAGGTGAGAGCTGCAGAGCTTTTCCTCGTGCTGTGAGCAGTGTAGAGCTCCAGAGCTGCCCCAGTAGCTGACTCTGGGCTCTCCCAGCCCAGCTTGGGGCTGATTGCTGCTTTGCTCTGTGCTGGTTCCCCCCAGTTCCTGCTCCCTGAGGATTCCCCCTCTCCCAGAGCCTGCCCTGGTGCCGTGCAGGGAGGGATTGGTCTGAGTCCATGGGATATTAACTCTGCTCTGCTTTCCTTGGGGCAGTTGCACTCGGATTGGAAAGAGCCCAGGGCTCAGTCCTGCTGCTGCTCAGTTCAGAGCTGGAGTGGGTTCTCAGGAATTCATCCCCTTCTCCAAACAAATGGCTCATCAGAGCCCAGGGACAGGACTGTCCGTGGTGCACAGCATCAGAGCCCAGGGACAGGACTGTCTGTGGTGCACAGCATCAGAGCCCAGGGACAGGACTGTCTGTGGTGCACAGCATCAGAGCCCAGGGATGGGACTGTCTGTGGTGCACAGCATCAGAGCCCGGGGACAGGACTGTCTGTGGTGCACAGCATTGCCTGTTCCTTCCCTACAGCTCCTGGCTTCTTCATTCCCTACAGCTCCTGGTCTGTTCCTTCATGGTCTGTGCCTCCCCAACAGCTCATGGCTTCTTCCTTCATGGTCTGTTCCTTCCCTACAGCTCCTGGTCTGTTCCTTCATGGCCTCTTCCTCCCCAACAGCTCCTGGCCTCTTCCTTTCCTGCATTCACTGCCTTTGCCTTCCCATCCTGGCATTGCCTTTCCTTCCCACCCTGGCATTGCCTTTCCTTCCCATCCTGGCATTGCCTTTCCTTCCCATCCTGGCATTGCCTTTCCTTCCCAGCCTGGCATTGCCTTTCCTTCCCAGCCTGGCATTGCCTTTCCTTCCCAACACATCTCTGCCTTTCCTTCCTGCTCCATCTCTGCCTTTTCCTTCCCAGGGCTGGGCACCTCCTGCAGGGACAGGGACATGGGGACAGGGACATGGGGACAGGGCTGGGCACCTACAGAGACAGGGATATGGGGACAGGGACATGGGGACAGGGCTGACACCTGCAGGGACATGGCTGGGCACCTCCTGTAAGGACAGGGACATGGGGACAGTTACAGTGGAGGCAGGGCTGGGCACCTGCAGGGATAGGGACATGGGGACAAGGACATGGGGAAAGGGCTGGGCACCTGCAGGGACAGAGACAATGGCGACTGGGACATGGGGACAGGGCTGGGCACCGCCTACAGGGACATGGGGACAGGGCTGAGTACCTGCAGGGACAGGGCTGGGCACCTCCTGTAAGGACAGGGACATGGGGACAGTGACAGTGGAGGCAGGGCTGGGCACCTCCTGCAGGGACAGAGACAATGGGGACAGGGACATGGGGACAGGGTTGGGCACCTCCTGCAGGGACAGGGACAATAGGGACATGTCACACCTCCTGCAGGGACAGGGACATGGAGGCATGTCACACCTCCTGAAGGGACAGGGACAATGGGGACATGTCACACCTCCTGCAGGGACATGGGGACAGGGCTGAGCACCTGCAGGGACAGGGCTGGGCACCTCCTGCAGGGACAGGGACATGGAAACAGGGACATGGGGACAGGGCTGGACAGCTCCTGCAGGGACATAGGGACAGGGTTGGGCAGGTCCTGCAGGGACATGGGGACAGGGCTGAGCACCTGCAGGGACAGAGATAATGGGGACAGGGACATGGGGACAGGGCTGGGCACCTGCAGGGACAGGGGGACAGTGACAGTGGAGGCAGGGCTGGGCACCTGCAGGGACAGGGACAGTGGGGACAGGGACATGGGGACAGGGCTGAGCACCTGCAGGGACATAGGGACAGGGCTGGGCAGCTCCTGCAGGGACATGGGGACAGGGCTGAGCACCTACAGGGACAATGGGGACATGTCACACCTCCTGCAGGGACATGGGGACAGGGCTGAGTACCTGCAGGGACAGGGCTGGGCACCTCCTGCAGGGACAGGGACAATGGGGACATATCACACCTCCTGCAGGGACATGGGGACAGGGCTGGACAGCTCCTGCAGAGACAGAGACAATGGGGACAGGGACATGGGGACAGGGACATGGGGAAAGGGCTGAGCACCTGCAGGGACAGGGACATGGGGACAGCTGCCCGGACACTCCTGGCAGCAGCTCAGAGACATCTGCTGGGTGCTGACAGCTCTAATGAAATGTAAAAACCAACACCCTAAAAAGCCAAAGGATGGGGAAATGGGGCCTGATGCTCCCAGGACAGCTCTGGAACTCCCACACTGACCTGTGCAGGAATCCTGCAGGGGGGAGTGATATCCCAGGGACATCTCAGGGACAAAAAGGTCACACCTGGGTTTCTGTGACACCAGTGAAGCAACAAAAACAACAATAAACCCCCTGCCCTGGCTGTAGGTGAGGGGGGCTGATGCCAGAGGAGGTTTTCTGCTGGAACTCAGCTCCAAACAGGAATTGCTGCAGGCCCAGGGAGTCACTCTTGGGGTGCTGGGGACCAGGACTCGATTGAATTTGGTTTGTGTGAGGGAATCAGCACCTGCAGCAGCATCAGCACCTCCAAATAAATAGAGGGAAGGACTCCAGAAAAGCTGAGCTCTGCTGCAGCTGAGTAAATAAAGAATGGAAATATTAATAACCAGGGGCAGTTTAACAACACTTGGCCAAAAGTTCCAGGGAAAACAAGGCTTGGAAGGGGAAAAACCCAGCTGTGCTCTTTGAGGGAGGAAGGAAACACAAAAGTGGGTAGAAAGAATGTAAACAATGAGTTAGGAGTTGTTGTGAGTGGTTTCCAGGCTGTGGTTTGGCAGAGGGGCAGTGATGGGGCAATGAGATCTGGAGAGGGATTCACCTTCCAGAGGGGCTGGGAAGGGAACAGAGCCCCAGGAGGGGCTGGGGGAGCTGGGAAGGGGCTCAGCCTGGAGAAAAGGAGGCTCAGGGGGGACCTTGTGGCTCTGCACAGCTCCTGACAGGAGGGGACAGCCAGGGGGGGTCGGGCTCTGCTCCAGGGAACAGGGACAGGACACGGGGAAATGGGCTCAGGCTGGGCCAGGGCAGGCTCAGGGTGGGCAGCAGCAGGAATTTCTGCCTGGAAAGGGCGCTCAGGCCTTGGCACTGCCCAGGGAGGGTTGGAGTGCCCATCCTGGAGGTGTCCAGGGAATTCCTGGATGTGGCACTCAGAGCTCTGGGCTGGGGACAAGGTGGGGATCAGAATTCACAGAATCAGAGAATTCACAAAATTCACAGAATCACCAGGTTGGAAGAGACCTCCACAACCATCGAGTCCATCCCATCCCCAACCCCTCAACTCACCCCTGGCACCCAGTGCCACATCCAGGCTTTGTTAAACACACCCAGCGATGGGGACTCCACCACCTCCCTGAGCAGCCATTCCAGAACTTTATCACCTTTCTGGAAAGAACTTTTCCCTAAAATCCAGCCTAAATTTGGTGCAGCTGGAGGCTGTGAGCTCTGGCTCTGCCAGTGCTGCCTGGCTCAGCTGGGCTCAGTGCTGCTGGGCATTTCTCCATCCCAGGGGTTTTGGGGTCTGTGGGCTGTACAGTGCACTATAAACATTTTTAACCTATCAACTTTTACCACACTAAATTATAAATGTCTTAAAACGTACTATCTGAAATTACTCTTTATGAATTCTAATAGAATATATATTTTTATCATTCTTTTTATCATTCTTTTTATCATTCTTTTTATCATTCTTTTATAATGCTATTTCTTTAAAATATCTAATATTTTTAATAAAACCATCTTTTAAACCTTATTTTAAACTCAATTCTTCTCTTAACAATATTTATCCTATTTTATAATATTTCTACTAGTATACTATTTATAATATTTATATTTCTATTTTTATAATATTTCTAAGTTAACATTTTTTTTTCTCTCAAAGTTTACATACAAATACACACTATATAAACTTTCTATCAAGTTTTTAATTTTTTCTGCAGATCTCTTTCCCACATTATCTGTGGGGTTCATTTGCACTAATGAGGTGGGAGAGATTGAAAATGTGTTAATTATGAGCACTGGAAGATCCAGAAGACAATAGAGACAGGAGCTGGGGAGGAATCTGTGGCAGGGGTTTGGATCAAGGTCAGCTCTGAGGTCCCTTCCAAGCCAATCCATTTGGGGATCCATTATTCCATGAAAATTGTTCATCTCCTTGGAAAATAAAGGGGTTTTTGAGGGGAGCCCTCAGAGTTCTCTCATTGCCAGCAGGAGGAGAAGGTGTGGAGTGGAAGGAGTGAGGAAATGTTGGGAATGAAGCCAAATGAAAGGAAAATGTGCTGGGCAGAGGGGCTCAGCAGCAGGTTTTGGAGCTCGTGGTCTGCAGGTGGCTGAACGTGGATTTTTGGGGGGTTTTGTCACCCAGGAGGGTGACAGGAGGCAGGAGGACCAACAGCAGAGGCTGCCTTTGGTGGTGGGATCCTGGGGAGGACCAGGGGGTCAGGGAGATGGGTCAGGGGCTGGAAATGGGTTTGGGATATGGGCAGTGTCCAGCCAGGGACCCAGGGAATGCAGGGTGACCCTCAGGGTTAGGGAATGCTTGGGCATCTCTAAAATACCAACAACAGAGAAATGACACATAACCCTGGAGCTCTGGCAGATGGGCAGGGGTCAGGAGCTGAAGGGAGGCACCTTCAGAATAATGAATGTGAAATGTGGAAATCAGAGAATCTCAGCATGGTTTGGGTGGGAAGGGACCTTAAAGGCCACCAGTGCCACCCCTGCCCTGGCAGGGTCACCTCCCACTGTCCCAGGCTGCTCCAACCCCAGTGTCCAGCCCGGCCTTGGGCACTGCCAGGGATCCAGGGGCACCACAGCTGCTCTGGGTAACAAAATTTAATGTTTTTAATGGTGAATGTAAGGAAATAATTGTTAGAATATTACCCAAGCAGTGCTGGGATTTGCACCACTGAACCTTTAAGACCAGGACAAGAGTGTTTTTAAATCCACCCAGAATTGCAGCCAGGCTGATGTTCCCTGTGTGGTGGAAGCTCTGTTATCTCAGTGTTTCTCACTGCTTTAGGAGATGGGAAAAATGCAGACAGGAATGTTACTGGAGCCTCAGAGTCAGGGATTTTGCTGGACCCACTGCTGGAGCCCCAGCTGCACACCCCTGAGGGAATCAGGGCTTTGCTTCCCTCACCTTTCCAGGAATAAGGAATGTTTCTGCAGCCACCTTCACCTGCATTCCTGCAGCCAGAATGAGTCAGTAAGAGCAAAAATGGAAATGGTGCCATTTCCTGCTGGTTTGGTGCATTCTGCATTCCCTGATCTCCCTGCATCCTGCTCAGGCTGTAGCTGCCTCTCTGCTCCCAGGGAGCAGGGGCAGGACGAGGGGAAATGGCCTCAAGGAGGGCTCAGGGTGGGCACAGCAGGAATTTCCCCATGGAAAGGGCGCTCAGGCCTTGGCAGGGGCTGCCCAGGGAGCTTTGGGGTGCCCAGGGCATTCCTGGATGTGGCACTCAGTGCCCTGGGCTGGGGACAAGGAGAGGATTGGGCACAGCTTGGGCTGGGGGGGATTTTCCTTTTCCTTCTCAGGGATTCTGTGTCTGGGTGGGAGTTTCCTGGCTGTTGGAGGGTAATTCCATGGGAATCACGTTTGGGTTTAGGTGTCAGCTCGCTGAATGCAGCTCAGAGGCTGCCCTGTTTCTGGGGTGACAGTGGGGTGGAGAAGGATGGCACCTCTTGGTTGTGGGGCTGGGTAAAGCAGCTTTGGGATGCTGGGGTATTGGGATATTGGGATACTGGGACATTGGATATTGGGATACTGGGTGTGGGATAATTGGGGTATGGGATATTGGCACATAGGATATTGGGATAATGGATATTGGATATTGAGATATTGGGATAGTGGATACTGTGATACTGAGATATTGGGATATTGGATACTGTGATATTGGGGTATTGGAATATTGAAATACAGGATATTGATATATTGGGATATTGGGATATTGGGGTAATGGATATTGGGATACTGGGTATTGGGATACTGGGATATTGGATATGAGATATTGAGATATTGGATACTGTGATATTGAGATATTGAGATATTAGGATATTGGATACTGTGATATTGGGGTATTGGAATATTGAAATACAGGATATTGATATAATGGGATATTGAGATATTGGGATATTGGGGTAATGGATATTGGGATAGTGGGATTTGGGATATTGGGATACTGGGTATTGGGATACTGGGATATTGGATATGAGATATTGAGATATTGGATACTGTGATACTGAGATATTGAGATATTGGGATATTAGATACTGTGATATTGAGATATTGGATATTAGATGCCATGATATTGGGATATTGGATGTCGGATGCCATGATATTGAGATATTGGATATTGAGATACTGGATACTGTGATATTGGATACTGTGATATTGAGATATTGGGATATTGGATATTGAGATATTGGGATATTGGATATTGAGATATTGGATACTGTGATATTGAGATATTGGATATTGGATGCCATGATCTTGGGATATTGGATACAGTGATACTGAGATACTGGGATGTTGGATACCGTGATATTGAGATATTGGATATTGAGATACTGGATACTGTGATATTGAGATATTGGGATATTGGGATATTGAATACCATGATATTGAGATATTGGATGTTGGATGCCCTGATATTGAGATACTGGATATTGAGATATTGGATACTGTGATACTGTGATATTTGGATATTGGATACTGGATACTGGATACTGTGATACTGAGATATTGGGATATTGGATATTGGATGCTGTGATATTGGGATATTGGATATTGAGATATTGGATACTGTGATATTGAGATATTGGATATTGGATGCCATGATATTGAGATATTGAGATATTGGATACTGAGATATTGGGATATTGGATATTGGATGCCATGATATTGGGATATTGGGATATTGGATACTGGGATATTGGGATATTGGATACTGGGATATTGTGATATTGGGATATCACCCAGCAGAAGGACCAGGGACCCCCAGCTCTGGGCTTTAATTCTGAGGGGTTTATTTCATGGTGCAACAACCTCCCTTACAGAGGCACTTCATGAATGGTTTGTTAAAGGTAATAATAAATGTGTTAATTTACTGGAAGGAATCCTTCTCCTGAGCCTGGGGGCAGAGAATTCCCAGAGGAATTCTGGCCTGCCCCATCCCTGGGGAATCCTTCCTCCTGAGCCTGGGGGCAGAGAATTCCCAGAGGAATTCTGGCCTGCCCCATCCCTGGCAGTGCCCAAGGCCAGGCTGGAGCACCCTGGGGCAGTGGAAGGAACCCCTGCCCACGACATTCCCCCCCTAAATCCCAGTTTTTCCAGCTTTTCCGTGTGGGTGCGGTTCTCTTGATAAATATTTCGTGTGGAAGAGTAGGTTTTGTGCTTTTATAGTAATTTATTTTATATTAACTTGGTCAGGGGGAGGGATAGAGTGAAATATAAGCAGTCAGGTGGGACTCGGTGAGCTTGCGGGGTTCTTTTCCATGCTGTTTTTTCATTCTGCGATCCTCTTTTTTTTTTGTTTATTTGTTAAAGAACTCCTTGTAGGCAGCTGTGGGCTGTTTCCTCCTCCCTCCAACACAGCAGCTTGGGGTAGATCTAAAAAACATTTGTAAGAAATAAAAACTTGAAAGCAGAAAAATTAAAACTGAAACAAAAAAAATTAAAAATTGGAAAAATCATTGAAAAATAATAAATATCACCATTAAGAGCTATTTTGCAGCTGTGTGGCTCTCCCGGAGCAGCCGGGCCGCGTTTCGGGATGCGCCGGTGGTACCCGGGAGATGCGCGCTCCCGCGGCGGCCCCGTTGCCACGGAGACGGCGGGTGCGCGCATCCCCGGGACCGGGATGGAGCCGGGCCGGGATCGGCGGGCACCGGGCGGGCACCGGGCGGGCACGGCCGCGCAGGTGGGTGCCCCGGCCCGGCCCGGCTCGGCTCGGTTCGGCTCGGTTCCTCCGGGAGCCGCCGGGAGCCGCCGGGGCCCTCCGCTCCCTCCCGGGCGGGACCGGCACCGGGACCGGAGCTGGAACGGCCCCGGGGCAGCGGCGGGAGCGCTGCGGGCACCGGGCTGGGCAGGGCCGGGGCTTTGTAGGATCGGCTCCCAGAGCTCTGTAGGATCGGCTCCCGGAGCTTTGTAGGATCGGCTCTCTGCGCTTTGTAGGATCGGCTCCCAGAGCTTTGTAGGATCGGCTCTCTGCGCTTTGTAGGATCGGCTCTCTGCGCTTTGTAGGATCGGCTCCCAGGGCTTTGTAGGATCGGCTCTCTGTGCTTTGTAGGATCGGCTCCAGAGCTTTGTAGGATCGGCTCTCTGCGCTTTGTAGGATCGGCTCCCAGGGCTTTGTAGGATCGGCTCCAGAGCAGTGTAGGGTCGGTTCCCAGAGCTTTGTAGGATCGGCCCCAGGGATGCAGGAGGATCACTCGCCGGGAATTGAGGACCGGCTCGGAGGGATGCGGGAGAGGCGGAGCGGGACGGACGCGCTGCTCGGGGGTGAAGGAGCCGCTGGACAGGAGGGGGGAGCTGGGGTGTGTGTGGGGGTTTGGGGGGAGCTGGGGTGTGCGCGGGGGTTTGGGGTGAGCTTAGGGTGTGTTTGGGGTGTGCTCGAGGTGACCTCTGGTGTGCTATGGGTGTGTTTGGGGTGTGCGTGGGGGTTTGGGGTGAGCTTAGGGTATGTTTGGGGTGTGCTCAGGGTGTGTTTGAGATGAGCTCGGGGGGTTCTCGGGGTGTTTTTGGGGTGTTTTTAGGGTGTGCTCAGGATGTGCTCAGGTTATGTTTGGGGCGAGCTCAGGCTGTGTTTGGGGTGTTCTCGGGGTGTTTTTGGGGTGTTTTTGGGGTGTGCTCAGAATGTGCTCAGGGTGTGTTTGGGGTGAGCTCGGGGTGTGCTCAGCAGCTCTCGGGGTCTCTGTCCGGGGGCACAGGGAGCACTCCAGACCTTCCCTGTTCCCTTTTCCCTTTTCCCTGTTCCCTGTTCCCTGTTCCCTTTCCCCTTTCCTTGCCCAGCTCCGGGCGGGACAGGGCAGAGCCCGGGCAGTGAGTGCCCATCCCGAGCCACACTCAGCCGGGGCCGGGGGATCCATCCCCGTTCCCGCGGCATTCCCGGGACAGTGGAGCTCCCGGGACAGAGGAGCTCCCGGGACAGCTCCAGCGGGGATGAAGGCACAGTGACCTCTGCTGCTGCTGCTGCTCCCTGCCCTGCCGGGCATGTGGCACTCACAGGAATTGCCTGTGAGCTAAAAACCAGCAGAGGTTTGGAGATAAAACTGCTCAGAAACTCGACAATCTGTGCAATAAATTGTATTGATCATCACCAGGCGTTGCAGTAGTCCTCAGGGATTGATTTTCCTCAGTTCTCCTCTGTAAAATCCCAATTATCTGTTTATATTCTGGGGTTTGTGATTGTTCTTTAACTTCTCTTTAATTTATTTCTGACCACCGGAACAGAATCACCTTCAACTCTATTTAAAATTACTATAAACCTTGTGAAATTAACATTGAAATTTGTCATTCCTGCTGCTAAAACCCCTCAGTTTGCAGTTTTCCAGAGGACAGAGATCAATCCCTGAGCCTCCTGCCCAGGCACACAGAGCAGGCAGGTAGAGAGGCACTGTCAGATCCCAACACGTTTGAAATGTTTCCCTTTGGCAAAAAAATTTAGGCTGCTATTTTTGGATTAGACGTTTTTAACCTACATTGTTGGCGGATTAGAAGTTGTTTGTGATTTTCTCTGCCTCCTTTGTCGGGATGGCTTTGGGCTCTTGGCTCCTGAGTGGCATCAGGAGCGCGGGGAAAAGCACCTGGGGAGCTCAGAGCTGGACTGGGCACAGCCCAGGTGTGCCCAGGTGTGCCCAGGTGGGCAGAGGCCCCTGTCCCCTGGGCTGTGCCAGCTCTGGGGTGGCAGCAGGGCCAGGGGGCACCTCCAGTGCTGGGGCAGCTCTGGGCCCCTCCTGCCAGGAGAGACCTGGAGGGGCTGGAGCGTGTCCAGGGAAGGGAACGGAGCCCCAGGAGGGGCTGGGGGAGCTGGGAAGGGGCTCAGCCTGGAGAAAAGGAGGCTCAGGGGGGACCTTGTGGCTCTGCACAGCTCCTGACAGGAGGGGACAGCCAGGGGGGGTCGGGCTCTGCTCCAGGGAACAGGGACAGGACAAGGGGAAATGGGCTCAGGCTGGGCCAGGGCAGGCTCAGGGTGGGCAGCAGCAGGAATTTCCCCATGGAAAGGGCGCTCAGGCCTTGGCAGGGGCTGTCCAGGTGGGTTTGGTGTCCAGGGAATTCCTGGATGTGGCACTCAGAGCTCTGGGCTGGAACAAGGTGGGGATTGGCACAGTTGGACTGGATGGGCTGGGAAGGATTTCCCCAATTTCAGTGGCTCTGGGATTTTGGGATTGTCCAGGCAAGCAGAGCCACGTTTC